>NW_028295781.1:3000000-3307500 GCF_964341445.2 Mesoplodon mirus
AACCTGTGCGAACCAGTAGCTTAAAGGGGCTGTCTCTCCAAGTTGGGAGATTGATAGGAAAGCAGTTGGAAAGTCAAACCGCAGCACCAGGAGAGGGACTCTTCGTTGAGTTTTAGAAACCTTTCGTATTCACAGTGTGTCCATTCTCTAGGTTTCCCGTACATGTTATAGCTGTAGTAATATTCCCTTCAACCTGGAGAGTTGGGACCCATGGAATGGGTGCCATGCATTATTGCTTTAAAGGGTCTAAATTTGCTCACCCAATCTCACCAATCCTCTCAGTCCCAAGTGTCCAGCCTCATGCCACATCCAGCTGTCATTGTAGATAGGGTCATTCCAGGTTTCATCAGAGACCCTGAAGGAATTGTAAAGAATTTCGCTGTTTCATTGTTTTGTTTTTGAAATTCCTTTTTAGAGTGGGTTTGAGCTGATTCTCGCTGCCATGTTTATGCCAGTCTTGTCACACTTGATTCCCTTACGGAGACATATCAATACATAGGTTTTAAGATTCTTACTAGTCAGATCTATTCCTCTGCGGGAAATATGGGGTTTTGAGTCCCTTTCACTGAGGAAGGTGTAGGTCTTGTCTATTCCATAGTTGGATTTTGGAACGGTACCTGTGCTTATATCAAACTCTGGTTTGATGCATCACCCCACCTCTCCTTCCCCCTTAAGCAGGCATAAGAGTGTTTTCTAAATGTGAGACTCTGTTCTCTTTCCTAACTCAGTTCATGTGTAGCCATGTTTACAGGATCTTCCTAATTGATATCTTATGATAAGTTTCTTTTTCTGTGTGACTTCTTTCACTTAGAATCATCGTACCTGAATCCACTCATTTTGCTGCTACTGGTCTTATGACATTGATTTCGTGGCTGAGGGATATTCCATCGTATGTAAGTTCCACAATGTTTTGAACCATTTTTATATTTCCTGGGATATTTCAGGTGTACCCAGGTTGAGGTTCTTGTAAGCAGTGCAGCCCTCAATTTGGGGGTGGCTGTGTCTTATGGATTTTCAGGTTTCCCAAGGTATATTCCCTAGACTGGAAGTGCCCTTGGCTCTGTAGCTCTGTTGTTTACTTGTTTTAGGGAACACAATGCACTCCTCCAGTGAGGCAGTTGGCAGCTTACATCCCGCCCATCAGCATAACAAGGCTCCCTGTTCTCCAGGGCCTGTCTTGCCTTTCTGGTTTTTACACATTTTGTGGATGTCCCTTTTGACCGGTGGGAAGTGATACTTCTTTGTAGTGCAGATTTGCATTGCCCGCTTGCTTGCTTGGCCAAAAAGGGCGTATGCGTTTTCTCCTGAATATATTCAGGAGAAAACGCATACGCCCTTTTTGGCCAAGTGCATCATTGTCGAAGTTGTGCCCCTCTTCCTGTGCTTTACAGGCGATTCCAACGTACCTCTTGAAATCTGTTCCCTGCTATTCTGCCTCGCTTTCAAGTCCGCCTCGTTGCCTTCCCTCAACAGATTTTTGGACGATAGTTGGCCTTGATTACTCTGCCAGTTTGTGAATTGCTGTGCCCCTGAGCTCCATTTTTCAACTCGTTTTTTGTGAGCTGAACGCAAGTCCAAACTTTTGGTTCAGGACCTATACTGGTTCCCGGTGGGTGGCTGAGACTTTGGTTAATTCTTCTTCCTGCCGGGAAATTAGAGTGACATGTGCCCATCCAAATGCCTAACAGCTACTCCCTCATTGGTTCTCCCTCTTCCCTTTCATCTTCTGCCAGATTGGAAACCTGTGAGAACCAGGAGCTTAAAGGGGCTGTCTCTCCAAGTTGGGAGATTGATAGGAAAGCAGTTGGAAAGTCAAACCGGAGCACCAGGAGAGGGACTCTTCGTTGAGTTTTAGAAACCTTTTGTATTCACAGTGTGTCCATTCTCTAGGTTTCCCGTACATGTTATAGCTGTAGTAATATCCCCTTCAACCTGGAGAGTTGGGACCCATGGAATGGGTGCCATGCATTATTGCTTTAAAGGGTCTGCATTTGCTCACCCAATCTCACCAATCCTCTCAGTCCCAAGTGTACAGCCTCATGCCACATCCAGCTGTCATTGTAGATAGGGTCATTCCAGGTTGCATCAGAGACCCTGAAGGAATTGTAAAGAATTTCCCTGTTTCTGTGTTCTGTTTTTGAAATTCCTTTTTAGAGTGGGTTTGAGCTGATTCTCACTGCCCTCTTTATGCCAGTCTTGACACACTTGATTCCCTTACGGAGACATATCAATACATAGGTTTTAAGATTCTTACTAGTCAGATCTATTCCTCTGCGGGAAATATGGGGTTTTGAGTCCCTTTCACTGAGGAAGGTGTAGGTCTTGTCTATTCCATAGTTGGATTTTGGAACGGTACCTGTGCTTATATCAAACTCTGGTTTGATGCATCACCCCACCTCTCCTTCCCCCTTAAGCAGGCATAAGAGTGTTTTCTAAATGTGAGACTCTGTTCTCTTGCCTAACTCAGTTCATGTGTAGCCATGTTTACAGGATCTTCCTAAGTGATATCTTATGATAAGTTTCTTTTTCTGTGTGACTTCTTTCACTTAGAATCATCGTACCTGAATCCACTCATTTTGCTGCTACTGGTCTTATGACATTGATTTCATGGCTGAGGGATATTCCATTGTACGTTAGTTTCACAATGTTTTGAACCATTTTTATATTTCCTGGGATATTTCAGGTGTACCCAGGTTGAGGTTCCTGTAAGCAGTGCAGCCCTCAATTTGGGGGTGGCTCTGTCTTATGGATTTTCAGTTTTCCCAAGGTATATTCCCTAGACTGGAAGTGCCCTTGGCTCGGTAGCACTGTTGTTTACTTGTTTTAGGGAACACAATGCACTCCTCCAGTGAGGCAGTTGGCAACTTACATCTCGCCCATCAGCATAACAAGGCTCCCTGTTCTCCAGGGCCTGTCTTGCCTTTCTGGTTTTTACACATTTTGTGGATGTCCCTTTTGACTGGTGGGAAGTGATACTTCTTTGTAGTGCAGATTTGCATTGCCCGCTTGCTTGCTTGGCCAAAAAGGGCGTATGCGTTTTCTCCTGAATATATTCAGGTGAAAACGCATACGCCCTTTTTGGCCAAGTGCATCATTGTCGAAGTTGTGCCCCTCTTCCTGTGCTTTACAGGCGATTCCAACGTACCTCTTGAAAGCTGTTCCCTGCTATTCTGCCTCGCTTTCAAGTCCGCCTCGTTGCCTTCCCTCAACAGATTTTTGGACGATAGTTGGCCTTGATTACTCTGCCAGTTTGTGAATTGCTGTGCCCCTGAGCTCCATTTTTCAACTCGTTTCTTGTGAGCTGAACGCAAGTCCAAACTTTTGGTTCAGGACCTATACTGGTTCCCGGTGGGTGGCTGAGACTATGGTTAATTCTTCTTCCTGCCGGGAAATTAGAGTGACATGTGCCCATCCAAATGCCTAACAGCTACTCTCTCATTGGTTCTCCCTCTTCCCTTTCATCCTCTGCCAAATTGGCAACCTGTGCGAACCAGGAGCTTAAAGGAGCTGTCTCTCCAAGTTGGGAGATTGATAGGAAAGCAGTTGGAAAGTCAAACCGGAGCACCAGGAGAGGGGCTCTTCGTTGAGTTTTAGAAACCTTTCGTATTCACAGTGTGTCCATTCTCTAGGTTTCCCGTACATGTTATAGCTGTAGTAATATTCCCTTCAACCTGGAGAGCTCGGACCCATGGAATGGGTGCCATGCATTATTGCTTTAAAGGGTCTGCATTTGCTCACCCAATCTCACCAATCCTCTCAGTCCCAAGTGTCCAGCCTTATGCCACATCTAGCTGTCATTGTAGATAGGGTCATTCCAGGTTGCATCAGAGACCCTGAAGGAATTGTGAAGAATTTCCCTGTTTCTTTGTTCTGTTTTTGAAATTCCTTTTTAGAGTGGGTTTGAGCTGATTCTCGCTCCCATGTTTATGCCAGTCTAGACACATTTGATTCCCTTACGGAGACATATCAATACATAGGTTTTAAGATTCTTACTAGTCAGATCTATTCCTCTGCGGGAAATATGGGGTTTTGAGTCCCTTTCACTGAGGAAGGTGTAGGTCTTGTCTATTCCATAGTTGGATTTTGGAATGGTACCTGTGCTTATATCAAACTCTGGTTTGATGCATCACCCCACCTCTCCTTCCCCCTTAAGCAGGCATAAGAGTGTTTTCTAAATGTGAGACTCTGTTCTCTTTCCTAACTCAGTTCATGTGTAGCCATGTTTACAGAATCTTCCTAATTGATATCTTATGATAAGTTTCTTTTTCTGTGTGACTTCTTTCACTTAGAATCATCGTACCTGAATCCACTCATTTTGCTGCTACTGGTCTTATGACATTGATTTCGTGGCTGAGGGATATTCCATCGTATGTAAGTTCCACAATGTTTTGAACCATTTTTATATTTCCTGGGATATTTCAGGTGTACCCAGGTTGAGGTTCTTGTAAGCAGTGCAGCCCTCAATTTGGGGGTGGCTCTGTCTTATGGATTTTCAGGTTTCCCAAGGTATATTCACTAGACTGGAAGTGCCCTTGGCTCTGTAGCTCTGTTGTTTACTTGTTTTAGGGAACACAATGCACTCCTCCAGTGAGGCAGTTGGCAGCTTACATCCCGCCCATCAGCATAACAAGGCTCCCTGTTCTCCAGGGCCTGTCTTGCCTTTCTGGTTTTTACACATTTTGTGGATGTCCCTTTTGACCGGTGGGAAGTGATACTTCTTTGTAGTGCAGATTTGCATTGCCCGCTTGCTTGCTTGGCCAAAAAGGGCGTATGCGTTTTCTCCTGAATATATTCAGGAGAAAACGCATACGCCCTTTTTGGCCAAGTGCATCATTGTCGAAGTTGTGCCCCTCTTCCTGTGCTTTACAGGCGATTCCAACGTACCTCTTGAAATCTGTTCCCTGCTATTCTGCCTCGCTTTCAAGTCCGCCTCGTTGCCTTCGCTCAACAGATTTTTGGACGATAGTTGGCCTTGATTACTCTGCCAGTTTGTGAATTGCTGTGCCCCTGAGCTCCATTTTTCAACTCGCTTTTTGTGAGCTGAACGCAAGTCCAAACTTTTGGTTCAGGACCTATACTGGTTCCCGGTGGGTGGCTGAGACTTTGGTTAATTCTTCTTCCTGCCGGGAAATTAGAGTGACATGTGCCCATCCAAATGCCTAACAGCTACTCTCTCATTGGTTCTCCCTCTTCCCTTTCATCCTCTGCCAGATTGGCAACCTGTGCGAACCAGTAGCTTAAAGGGGCTGCCTCTCCAAGTTGGGAGATTGATAGGAAAGCAGTTGGAAAGTTAAACCGCAGCACCAGGAGAGGGACTCTTCGTTGAGTTTTAGAAACCTTTCGTATTCACAGTGTGTCCATTCTCTAGGTTTCCCGTACATGTTATAGCTGTAGTAATATTCCCTTCAACCTGGAGGGTTGGGACCCATGGAATGGGTGCCATGCATTATTGCTTTAAAGGGTCTAAATTTGCTCACCCAATCTCACCAATCCTCTCAGTCCCAAGTGTCCAGCCTCATGCCACATCCAGCTGTCATTGTAGATAGGGTCATTCCAGGTTTCATCAGAGACCCTGAAGGAATTGTAAAGAATTTCCCTGTTTCTTTGTTATGTTTTTGAAATTCCTTTTTAGAGTGGGTTTGAGCTGATTCTCGCTGCCATGTTTATGCCAATCTTGTCACACTTGATTCCCTTACGGAGACATATCAATACATAGGTTTTAAGATTCTTACTAGTCAGATCTATTCCTCTGCGGGAAATATGGGGTTTTGAGTCCCTTTCACTGAAGAAGGTGTAGGTCTTGTCTATTCCATAGTTGGATTTTGGAACGGTACCTGTGCTTATATCAAACTCTGGTTTGATGCATCACCCCACCTCTCCTTCCCCCTTAAGCAGGCATAAGAGTGTTTTCTAAATGTGAGACTCTGTTCTCTTGCCTAACTCAGTTCATGTGTAGCCATGTTTACAGGATCTTCCTAAGTGATATGTTATGATAAGTTTATTTTCCTGTGTGACTTCTTTCACTTAGAATCATCGTACCTGAATCCACTCATTTTGCTGCTACTGGTCTTATGACATTGATTTCATGGCTGAGGGATATTCCATCGTACATAAGTTCCACAATGTTTGGAACCATTTTTATATTTCCTGGGATATTTCAGGTGTACCCAGCTTGAGGTTCCTGTAAGCAGTGCAGCCCTCAATTTGGGGGTGGCTCTGTCTTATGGATTTTCAGGTTTCCCAAGGTATATTCCCTAGACTGGAAGTGCCCTTGGCTCTGTAGCTCTGTTGTTTACTTGTTTTAGGGAACACAATGCACTCCTCCAGTGAGGCAGTTGGCAACTTACATCTCGCCCATCAGCATAACAAGGCTCCCTGTTCTCCAGGGCCTGTCTTGCCTTTCTGGTTTTTACACATTTTGTGGATGTCCCTTTTGACTGGTGGGAATTGATACTTCTTTGTAGTGCAGATTTGCATTGCCCGCTTGCTTGCTTGGCCAAAAAGGGCGTATGCGTTTTCTCCTGAATATATTCAGGTGAAAACGCATACGCCCTTTTTGGCCAAGTGCATCATTGTCGAAGTTGTGCCCCTCTTCCTGTGCTTTACAGGCGATTCCAACGTACCTCTTGAAATCTGTTTCCTGCTATTCTGCCTCGCTTTCAAGTCCGCCTCGTTGCCTTCCCTCAACAGATTTTTGGACGATAGTTGGCCTTGATTACTCTGCCAGTTTGTGAATTGCTGTGCCCCTGAGCTCCATTTTTCAACTCGTTTCTTGTGAGCTGAACGCAAGTCCAAACTTTTGGTTCAGGACCTATACTGGTTCCCGGTGGGTGGCTGAGACTTTGGTTAATTCTTCTTCCTGCCGGGAAATTAGAGTGACATGTGCCCATCCAAATGCCTAACAGCTACTCTCTCATTGGTTCTCCCTCTTCCCTTTCATCGTCTGCCAAATTGGCAACCTGTGAGAACCAGGAGCTTAAAGGGGCTGTCTCTCCAAGTTGGGAGATTGATAGGAAAGCAGTTGGAAAGTCAAACCGGAGCACCAGGAGAGGGACTCTTCGTTGAGTTTTAGAAACCTTTCGTATTCACAGTGTGTCCATTCTCTAGGTTTCCCGTACATGTTATAGCTGTAGTAATATTCCCTTCAACCTGGAGAGTTGGGACCCATGGAATGGGTGCCATGCATTATTGCTTTAAAGGGTCTGCATTTGCTCACCCAATCTCACCAATCCTCTCAGTCCCAAGTGTCCAGCCTTATGCCACTTCCAGCTGTCATTGTAGATAGGGTCATTCCAGGTTGCATCAGAGACCCTGAAGGAATTGTGAAGAATTTCCCTGTTTCTTTGTTTTGTTTTTTGAAATTCCTTTTTAGAGTGGGTTTGAGCTGATTCTCGCTGCCCTGTTTATGCCAGTCTAGACACACTTGATTCCCTTACGGAGACATATCAATACATAGGTTTTAAGATTCTTACTAGTCAAATCTATTCCTCTGCGGGAAATATGGTGTTTTGAGTCCCTTTCACTGAGGAAGGTGTAGGTCTTGTCTATTCCATAGCTGGTTTTTGGAACGGTACCTGTGCTTATATCAAACTCTGGTTTGATGCATCACCCCACCTCTCCTTCCCCCTTAAGCAGGCATAAGAGTGTTTTCTAAATGTCAGACTGTGTTCTCTTTCCTAGCTCAGTTCATGTGTAGCCATGTTTACAGGATCTTCCTAAGTGATATCTTATGATAAGTTTCTTTTTCTGTGTGACTTTTTCACTTAGAATCATCGTACCTGAATCCACTCATTTTGCTGCTACTGGTCTTATGACATTGATTTCATGGCTGAGGGATATTCCATCGTACGTAAGTTCCACAATGTTTTGAACCATTTTTATATTTCCTGGGATATTTCCGGTGTACCCAGGTTGAGGTTCTTGTAAGCAGTGCAGCCCTCAATTTGGGGGTGGCTCTGTCTTATGGATTTTCAGTTTTCCCAAGGTATATTCCCTAGACTGGAAGTGCCCTTGGCTCTGTAGCTCTGTTGTTTACTTGTTTTAGGGAACACAATGCACTCCTCCAGTGAGGCAGTTGGCAACTTACATACCGCCCATCAGCATAACAAGGCTCCCTGTTCTCCAGGGCCTGCCTTGCCTTTCTGGTTTTTATACATTTTGTGGATGTCCCTTTTGACCGGTGGGAAGTGATACTTCTTTGTAGTGCAGATTTGCATTGCCCGCTTGCTTGCTTGGCCAAAAAGGGCGTATGCGTTTTCTCCTGAATATATTCAGGTGAAAACGCATACGCCCTTTTTGGCCAAGTGCATCATTGTCGAAGTTGTGCCGCTATTCCTGTGCTTTACAGGCAATTCCAACGTACCTCTTGAAATCTGTTTCCTGCTATTCTGCCTCGCTTTCAAGTCCGCCTCGTTGCCTTCCCTCAACAGATTTTTGAACGATAGTTGGCCTTGATTACTCTGCCAGTTTGTGAATTGCTGTGCCCTGGACCTCCATTTTCAACTCGTTTTTAGTGAGCTGAACGCAATTCCAAACTTTTGGTTCAGCACGTATACTGGTTCCCAGTGGGTGGCTGAGACTTTGGTTAATTCTTCTTCCTGCCGGGAAATTAGAGTGACATGTGCCCATCCAAATGCCTAACAGCTACTCTCTCATTGGTTCTCCCTCTTCCCTTTCATCCTCTGCCAGATTGGCAACCTGTGCGAACCAGTAGCTTAAAGGGGCTGTCTCTCCAAGTTGGGAGATTGATAGGAAAGCAGTTGGAAAGTTAAACCGCAGCAACAGGAGAGGGGCTCTTCGTTGAGTTTTAGAAACCTTTCGTATTCACAGTGTGTCCATTCTCTAGGTTTCCCGTACATGTTATAGCTGTGGTAATATTCCCTTCAACCTGGAGAGATGGGACGCATGGAATTGGTGCCATGCATTATTGCTATAAAGGGTCTGCATTTGCTCACCCAATCTCACCAATCCTCTCAGTCCCAAGTGTCCAGCCTTATGCCACATCCAGCTGTCATTGTAGATAGGGTCATTCCAGGTTGCATCAGAGACCCTGAAGGAATTGTAAAGAATTTCCCTGTTTCTTTGTTCTGTTTTTGAAATTCCTTTTTAGAGTGGGTTTGAGCTGATTCTCGCTGCCATGTTTATGCCAGTCTAGACACACTTGATTCCCTTACGGAGACATATCAATACATAGGTTTTAAGATTCTTACTAGTCAGATCTATTCCTCTGCGGGAAATATGGGGTTTTGAGTCCCTTTCACTGAGGAAGGTGTAGGTCTTGTCTATTCCATAGTTGGTTTTTGGAACGGTACCTGTGCTTATATCAAACTCTGGTTTGATGCATCACCCCACCTCTCCTTCCCCCTTAAGCAGGCATAAGAGTGTTTTCTAAATGTGAGACTCTGTTCTCTTGCCTAACTCAGTTCATGTGTAGCCATGTTTACAGGATCTTCCTAAGTGATATCTTATGATAAGTTTCTTTTCCTGTGTGACTTCTTTCACTTAGAATCATCGTACCTGAATCCACTCATTTTGCTGCTACTGGTCTTATGACATTGATTTCATGGCTGAGGGATATTCCATCGTACGTAAGTTCCACGATGTTTGGAACCATTTTTATATTTCCTGGGATATTTCAGGTGTACCCAGGTTGAGGTTCTTGTAAGCAGTGCAGCCCTCAATTTGGGGGTGGCTCTGTCTTATGGATTTTCAGTTTTCCCAAGGTATATTCCCTAGACTGGAAGTGCCCTTGGCTCTGTAGCTCTGTTATTTACTTGTTTTAGGGAACACAATGCACTCCTCCAGTGAGGCAGTTGGCAACTTACATCCCGCCCATCAGCATAACAAGGCTCCCTGTTCTACAGGGCCTGTCTTGCCTTTCTGGTTTTTACACATTTTGTGGATATCCTTTTTGACTGGTGGGAAGTGATACTTCTTTGTAGTGCAGATTTGCATTGCCCGCTTGCTTGCTTGGCCAAAAAGGGCGTATGCGTTTTCTCCTGAATATATTCAGGTGAAAACGCATACGCCCTTTTTGGCCAAGTGCATCATTGTAGAAGTTGTGCCCCTCTTCCTGTGCTTTACAGGCGATTCCAACGTACCTCTTGAAATCTGTTTCCTGCTATTCTGCCTCGCTTTCAAGTCCGCCTCGTTGCCTTCCCTCAACAGATTTTTGGACGATAGTTGGCCTTGATTACTCTGCCAGTTTGTGAATTGCTGTGCCCCTGAGCTCCGTTTTTCAACTCGTTTCTTGTGAGCTGAACGCAAGTCCAAACTTTTGGTTCAGGACCTATACTGGTTCCCGGTGGGTGGCTGAGACTTTGGTTAATTCTTCTTCCTGCCGGGAAATTAGAGTGACATGTGCCCATCCAAATGCCTAACAGCTACTCTCTCATTGGTTCTCCCTCTTCCCTTTCATCCTCTGCCAAATTGGCAACCTGTGCGAACCAGGAGCTTAAAGGGGCTGTCTCTCCAATTTGGGAGATTGATAGGAAAGCAGTTGGAAAGTCAAACCGCAGCACCAGGAGAGGGGCTCTTCGTTGAGTTTTAGAAACCTTTCGTATTCACAGTGTGTCCATTCTCTAGGTTTCCCGTACATGTTATAGCTGTAGTAATATTCCCTTCAACCTGGAGAGCTGGGACCCATGGAATGGGTGCCATGCATTATTGCTTTAAAGGGTCTGCATTTGCTCACCCAATCTCACCAATCCTCTCAGTCCCAAGTGTCCAGCCTTATGCCACATCTAGCTGTCATTGTAGATAGGGTCATTCCAGGTTGCATCAGAGACCCTGAAGGAATTGTAAAGAATTTCCCTGTTTCTTTGTTCTGTTTTTGAAATTCCTTTTTAGAGTGGGTTTGAGCTGATTCTCGCTGCCATGTTTATGCCAGTCTAGACACACTTGTTTCCCTTACGGAGACATATCAATACATAGGTTTTAAGATTCTTACTAGTCAGATCTATTCCTCTGCGGGAAATATGGGGTTTTGAGTCCCTTTCACTGAGGAAGGTGTAGGTCTTGTCTATTCCATAGTTGGTTTTTGGAACGGTACCTGTGCTTATATCAAACTCTGGTTTGATGCATCACCCCACCTCTCCTTCCCCCTTAAGCAGGCATAAGAGTGTTTTCTAAATGTGAGACTCTGTTCTCTTGCCTAACTCAGTTCATGTGTAGCCATGTTTACAGGATCTTCCTAATTGATATCTTATGATAAGTTTCTTTTTCTGTGTGACTTCTTTCACTTAGAATCATCGTACCTGAATCCACTCATTTTGCTGCTACTGGTCTTATGACATTGATTTCGTGGCTGAGGGATATTCCATCGTATGTAAGTTGAACAATGTTTTGAACCATTTTTATATTTCCAGGGATATTTCAGGTGTACCCAGGTTGAGGTTCTTGTAAGCAGTGCAGCCCTCAATTTGGGGGTGGCTCTGTCTTATGGATTTTCAGGTTTCCCAAGGTATATTCCCTAGACTGGAAGTGCCCTTCGCTCTGTAGCTCTGTTGTTTACTTGTTTTAGGGAACACAATGCACTCCTCCAGTGAGGCAGTTGGCAGCTTACATACCGCCCATCAGCATAACAAGGCTCCCTGTTCTCCAGGGCCTGTCTTGCCTTTCTGGTTTTTACACATTTTGTGGATGTCCCTTTTGACCGGTGGGAAGTGATACTTCTTTGTAGTGCAGATTTGCATTGCCCGCTTGCTTGCTTGGCCAAAAAGGGCGTATGCGTTTTCTCCTGAATATATTCAGGAGAAAACGCATACGCCCTTTTTGGCCAAGTGCATCATTGTCGAAGTTGTGCCCCTCTTCCTGTGCTTTACAGGCGATTCCAACGTACCTCTTGAAATCTGTTCCCTGCTATTCTGCCTCGCTTTCAAGTCCGCCTCGTTGCCTTCCCTCAACAGATTTTTGGACGATAGTTGGCCTTGATTACTCTGCCAGTTTGTGAATTGCTGTGCCCCTGAGCTCCATTTTTCAACTCGTTTCTTGTGAGCTGAACGCAAGTCCAAACTTTTAGTTCAGGACCTATACTGGTTCCCGGTGGGTGGCTGAGACTTTGGTTAATTCTTCTTCCTGCCGGGAAATTAGAGTGACATGTGCCCATCCAAATGCCTAACAGCTACTCTCTCATTGGTTCTCCCTCTTCCCTTTCATCCTCTGCCAAATTGGCAACCTGTGCGAACCAGGAGCTTAAAGGGGCTGTCTCTCCAAGTTGGGAGATTGATAGGAAAGCAGTTGGAAAGTCAAACCGGAGCACCAGGAGAGGGGCTCTTCGTTGAGTTTTAGAAACCTTTCATATTCACAGTGTGTCCATTCTCTAGGTTTCCCATACATGTTATAGCTGTAGTAATATTCCCTTCAACCTGGAGAGCTGGGACCCATGGAATGGGTGCCATGCATTATTGCTTTAAAGGGTCTGCATTTGCTCACCCAATCTCACCAATCCTCTCAGTCCCAAGTGTCCAGCCTTATGCCACATCTAGCTGTCATTGTAGATAGGGTCATTCCAGGTTGCATCAGAGACCCTGAAGGAATTGTAAAGAATTTCCCTGTTTCTTTGTTCTGTTTTTGAAATTCCTTTTTAGAGTGGGTTTGAGCTGATTCTCGCTGCCATGTTTATGCCAGTCTAGACACACTTGATTCCCTTATGGAGACATATCAATACATAGGTTTTAAGATTCTTACTAGTCAGATCTATTCCTCTGCGGGAAATATGGGGTTTTGAGTCCCTTTCACTGAGGAAGGTGTAGGTCTTGTCTATTCCATAGTTGGTTTTTGGAACGGTACCTGTGCTTATATCAAACTCTGGTTTGATGCATCACCCCACCTCTCCTTCCCCCTTAAGCAGGCATTAGAGTGCTTTCTAAATGTGAGACTCTGTTCTCTTGCCTAACTCAGTTCATGTGTAGCCATGTTTACAGGATCTTCCTAAGTGATATCTTATGATAAGTTTCTTTTCCTGTGTGACTTCTTTCACTTAGAATCATCGTACCTGAATCCACTCATTTTGCTGCTACTGGTCTTATGACATTGATTTCATGGCTGAGGGATATTCCATCGTACGTAAGTTCCACGATGTTTGGAAGCATTTTTATAATTCCTGGGATATTTCAGGTGTACCCAGGTTGAGGTTCCTGTAAGCAGTGCAGCCCTCAATTTGGGGGTGGCTCTGTCTTATGGATTTTCAGTTTTCCCAAGGTATATTCCCTAGACTGGAAGTGCCCTTGGCTCTGTAGCTCTGTTGTTTACTTGTTTTAGGGAACACAGTGCACTCCTCCAGTGAGGCAGTTGGCAACTTACATCCCGCCCATCAGCATAACAAGGCTCCCTGTTCTCCAGGGCCTGCCTTGCCTTTCTGGTTTTTACACATTTTGTGGATGTCCCTTTTGACCGGTGGGAAGTGATATTTCTTTGTAGTGCAGATTTGCATTGCCCGCTTGCTTGCTTGGCCAAAAAGGGCGTATGCGTTTACTCCTGAATATATTCAGGAGAAAACGCATACGCCCTTTTTGGCCAAGTGCATCATTGTCGAAGTTGTGCCCCTCTTCCTGTGCTTTACAGGCGATTCCAACGTACCTCTTGAAATCTGTTCCCTGCTATTCTGCCTCGCTTTCAAGTCTGCCTCGTTGCCTTCCCTCAACAGGTTTTTGGACGATAGTTGGCCTTGATTACTCTGCCAGTTTGTGAATTGCTGTGCCCCTGAGCTCCATTTTTCAACTCGCTTTTTGTGAGCTGAACGCAAGTCCAAACTTTTGGTTCAGGACCTATACTGGTTCCCGGTGGGTGGCTGAGACTTTGGTTAATTCTTCTTCCTGCCGGGAAATTAGAGTGACATGTGCCCATCCAAATGCCTAACAGCTACTCTCTCATTGGTTCTCCCTCTTCCCTTTCATCCTCTGCCAGATTGGCAACCTGTGCGAACCAGTAGCTTAAAGGGGCTGTCTCTCCAAGTTGGGAGATTGATAGGAAAGCAGTTGGAAAGTTAAACCGCAGCAACAGGAGAGGGGCTCTTCGTTGTGTTTTAGAAACCTTTCGTATTCACAGTGTGTCCATTCTCTAGGTTTCCCGTACATGTTATAGCTGTGGTAATATTCCCTTCAACCTGGAGAGATGGGACGCATGGAATTGGTGCCATGCATTATTGCTATAAAGGGTCTGCATTTGCTCACCCAATCTCACCAATCCTCTCAGTCCCAAGTGTCCAGCCTTATGCCACATCCAGCTGTCATTGTAGATAGGGTCATTCCAGGTTGCATCAGAGACCCTGAAGGAATTGTAAAGAATTTCCCTGTTTCTTTGTTCTGTTTTTGAAATTCCTTTTTAGAGTGGGTTTGAGCTGATTCTCGCTGCCATGTTTATGCCAGTCTAGACACACTTGATTCCCTTACGGAGACATATCAATACATAGGTTTTAAGATTCTTACTAGTCAGATCTATTCCTCTGCGGGAAATATGGGGTTTTGAGTCCCTTTCACTGAGGAAGGTGTAGGTCTTGTCTATTCCATAGTTGGTTTTTGGAACGGTACCTGTGCTTATATCAAACTCTGGTTTGATGCATCACCCCACCTCTCCTTCCCCCTTAAGCAGGCATAAGAGTGTTTTCTAAATGTGAGACTCTGTTCTCTTGCCTAACTCAGTTCATGTGTAGCCATGTTTACAGGATCTTCCTAAGTGATATCTTATGATAAGTTTCTTTTCCTGTGTGACTTCTTTCACTTAGAATCATCGTACCTGAATCCACTCATTTTGCTGCTACTGGTCTTATGACATTGATTTCATGGCTGAGGGATATTCCATCGTACGTAAGTTCCACGATGTTTGGAACCATTTTTATATTTCCTGGGATATTTCAGGTGTACCCAGGTTGAGGTTCTTGTAAGCAGTGCAGCCCTCAATTTGGGGGTGGCTCTGTCTTATGGATTTTCAGTTTTCCCAAGGTATATTCCCTAGACTGGAAGTGCCCTTGGCTCTGTAGCTCTGTTATTTACTTGTTTTAGGGAACACAATGCACTCCTCCAGTGAGGCAGTTGGCAACTTACATCCCGCCCATCAGCATAACAAGGCTCCCTGTTCTACAGGGCCTGTCTTGCCTTTCTGGTTTTTACACATTTTGTGGATATCCTTTTTGACTGGTGGGAAGTGATACTTCTTTGTAGTGCAGATTTGCATTGCCCGCTTGCTTGCTTGGCCAAAAAGGGCGTATGCGTTTTCTCCTGAATATATTCAGGTGAAAACGCATACGCCCTTTTTGGCCAAGTGCATCATTGTAGAAGTTGTGCCCCTCTTCCTGTGCTTTACAGGCGATTCCAACGTACCTCTTGAAATCTGTTTCCTGCTATTCTGCCTCGCTTTCAAGTCCGCCTCGTTGCCTTCCCTCAACAGATTTTTGGACGATAGTTGGCCTTGATTACTCTGCCAGTTTGTGAATTGCTGTGCCCCTGAGCTCCGTTTTTCAACTCGTTTCTTGTGAGCTGAACGCAAGTCCAAACTTTTGGTTCAGGACCTATACTGGTTCCCGGTGGGTGGCTGAGACTTTGGTTAATTCTTCTTCCTGCCGGGAAATTAGAGTGACATGTGCCCATCCAAATGCCTAACAGCTACTCTCTCATTGGTTCTCCCTCTTCCCTTTCATCCTCTGCCAAATTGGCAACCTGTGCGAACCAGGAGCTTAAAGGGGCTGTCTCTCCAATTTGGGAGATTGATAGGAAAGCAGTTGGAAAGTCAAACCGCAGCACCAGGAGAGGGGCTCTTCGTTGAGTTTTAGAAACCTTTCGTATTCACAGTGTGTCCATTCTCTAGGTTTCCCGTACATGTTATAGCTGTAGTAATATTCCCTTCAACCTGGAGAGCTGGGACCCATGGAATGGGTGCCATGCATTATTGCTTTAAAGGGTCTGCATTTGCTCACCCAATCTCACCAATCCTCTCAGTCCCAAGTGTCCAGCCTTATGCCACATCTAGCTGTCATTGTAGATAGGGTCATTCCAGGTTGCATCAGAGACCCTGAAGGAATTGTAAAGAATTTCCCTGTTTCTTTGTTCTGTTTTTGAAATTCCTTTTTAGAGTGGGTTTGAGCTGATTCTCGCTGCCATGTTTATGCCAGTCTAGACACACTTGTTTCCCTTACGGAGACATATCAATACATAGGTTTTAAGATTCTTACTAGTCAGATCTATTCCTCTGCGGGAAATATGGGGTTTTGAGTCCCTTTCACTGAGGAAGGTGTAGGTCTTGTCTATTCCATAGTTGGTTTTTGGAACGGTACCTGTGCTTATATCAAACTCTGGTTTGATGCATCACCCCACCTCTCCTTCCCCCTTAAGCAGGCATAAGAGTGTTTTCTAAATGTGAGACTCTGTTCTCTTGCCTAACTCAGTTCATGTGTAGCCATGTTTACAGGATCTTCCTAATTGATATCTTATGATAAGTTTCTTTTTCTGTGTGACTTCTTTCACTTAGAATCATCGTACCTGAATCCACTCATTTTGCTGCTACTGGTCTTATGACATTGATTTCGTGGCTGAGGGATATTCCATCGTATGTAAGTTGAACAATGTTTTGAACCATTTTTATATTTCCAGGGATATTTCAGGTGTACCCAGGTTGAGGTTCTTGTAAGCAGTGCAGCCCTCAATTTGGGGGTGGCTCTGTCTTATGGATTTTCAGGTTTCCCAAGGTATATTCCCTAGACTGGAAGTGCCCTTGGCTCTGTAGCTCTGTTGTTTACTTGTTTTAGGGAACACAATGCACTCCTCCAGTGAGGCAGTTGGCAGCTTACATCCCGCCCATCAGCATAACAAGGCTCCCTGTTCTCCAGGGCCTGTCTTGCCTTTCTGGTTTTTACACATTTTGTGGATGTCCCTTTTGACCGGTGGGAAGTGATACTTCTTTGTAGTGCAGATTTGCATTGCCCGCTTGCTTGCTTGGCCAAAAAGGGCGTATGCGTTTTCTCCTGAATATATTCAGGAGAAAACGCATACGCCCTTTTTGGCCAAGTGCATCATTGTCGAAGTTGTGCCCCTCTTCCTGTGCTTTACAGGCGATTCCAACGTACCTCTTGAAATCTGTTCCCTGCTATTCTGCCTCGCTTTCAAGTCCGCCTCGTTGCCTTCCCTCAACAGATTTTTGGACGATAGTTGGCCTTGATTACTCTGCCAGTTTGTGAATTGCTGTGCCCCTGAGCTCCATTTTTCAACTCGTTTCTTGTGAGCTGAACGCAAGTCCAAACTTTTAGTTCAGGACCTATACTGGTTCCCGGTGGGTGGCTGAGACTTTGGTTAATTCTTCTTCCTGCCGGGAAATTAGAGTGACATGTGCCCATCCAAATGCCTAACAGCTACTCTCTCATTGGTTCTCCCTCTTCCCTTTCATCCTCTGCCAAATTGGCAACCTGTGCGAACCAGGAGCTTAAAGGGGCTGTCTCTCCAAGTTGGGAGATTGATAGGAAAGCAGTTGGAAAGTCAAACCGGAGCACCAGGAGAGGGGCTCTTCGTTGAGTTTTAGAAACCTTTCATATTCACAGTGTGTCCATTCTCTAGGTTTCCCATACATGTTATAGCTGTAGTAATATTCCCTTCAACCTGGAGAGCTGGGACCCATGGAATGGGTGCCATGCATTATTGCTTTAAAGGGTCTGCATTTGCTCACCCAATCTCACCAATCCTCTCAGTCCCAAGTGTCCAGCCTTATGCCACATCTAGCTGTCATTGTAGATAGGGTCATTCCAGGTTGCATCAGAGACCCTGAAGGAATTGTAAATAATTTCCCTGTTTCTTTGTTCTGTTTTTGAAATTCCTTTTTAGAGTGGGTTTGAGCTGATTCTCGCTGCCATGTTTATGCCAGTCTAGACACACTTGATTCCCTTATGGAGACATATCAATACATAGGTTTTAAGATTCTTACTAGTCAGATCTATTCCTCTGCGGGAAATATGGGGTTTTGAGTCCCTTTCACTGAGGAAGGTGTAGGTCTTGTCTATTCCATAGTTGGTTTTTGGAACGGTACCTGTGCTTATATCAAACTCTGGTTTGATGCATCACCCCACCTCTCCTTCCCCCTTAAGCAGGCATTAGAGTGCTTTCTAAATGTGAGACTCTGTTCTCTTGCCTAACTCAGTTCATGTGTAGCCATGTTTACAGGATCTTCCTAAGTGATATCTTATGATAAGTTTCTTTTCCTGTGTGACTTCTTTCACTTAGAATCATCGTACCTGAATCCACTCATTTTGCTGCTACTGGTCTTATGACATTGATTTCATGGCTGAGGGATATTCCATCGTACGTAAGTTCCACGATGTTTGGAAGCATTTTTATAATTCCTGGGATATTTCAGGTGTACCCAGGTTGAGGTTCCTGTAAGCAGTGCAGCCCTCAATTTGGGGGTGGCTCTGTCTTATGGATTTTCAGTTTTCCCAAGGTATATTCCCTAGACTGGAAGTGCCCTTGGCTCTGTAGCTCTGTTGTTTACTTGTTTTAGGGAACACAGTGCACTCCTCCAGTGAGGCAGTTGGCAACTTACATCCCGCCCATCAGCATAACAAGGCTCCCTGTTCTCCAGGGCCTGCCTTGCCTTTCTGGTTTTTACACATTTTGTGGATGTCCCTTTTGACCGGTGGGAAGTGATATTTCTTTGTAGTGCAGATTTGCATTGCCCGCTTGCTTGCTTGGCCAAAAAGGGCGTATGCGTTTACTCCTGAATATATTCAGGAGAAAACGCATACGCCCTTTTTGGCCAAGTGCATCATTGTCGAAGTTGTGCCCCTCTTCCTGTGCTTTACAGGCGATTCCAACGTACCTCTTGAAATCTGTTCCCTGCTATTCTGCCTCGCTTTCAAGTCTGCCTCGTTGCCTTCCCTCAACAGGTTTTTGGACGATAGTTGGCCTTGATTACTCTGCCAGTTTGTGAATTGCTGTGCCCCTGAGCTCCATTTTTCAACTCGCTTTTTGTGAGCTGAACGCAAGTCCAAACTTTTGGTTCAGGACCTATACTGGTTCCCGGTGGGTGGCTGAGACTTTGGTTAATTCTTCTTCCTGCCGGGAAATTAGAGTGACATGTGCCCATCCAAATGCCTAACAGCTACTCTCTCATTGGTTCTCCCTCTTCCCTTTCATCCTCTGCCAGATTGCCAACCTGTGCGAACCAGTAGCTTAAAGGGGCTGTCTCTCCAAGTTGGGAGATTGATAGGAAAGCAGTTGGAAAGTCAAACCGGAGCACCAGGAGAGGGACTCTTCGTTGAGTTTTAGAAACCTTTCGTATTCACAGTGTGTCCATTCTCTAGGTTTCCCGTACATGTTATAGCTGTAGTAATATTCCCTTCAACCTGGAGAGTTGGGACCCATGGAATGGGTGCCATGCATTATTGCTTTAAAGGGTCTGCATTTGCTCACCCAATCTCACCAATCCTCTCAGTCCCAAGTGTCCAGCCTCATGCCACATCCAGCTGTCATTTTAGATAGGGTCATTCCAGGTTTCATCAGAGACCCTGAATGAATTGTAAAGAATTTCCCTGTTTCTTTGTTTTGTTTTTGAAATTCCTTTTTAGAGTGGGTTTGAGCTGATTCTCGCTGCCATGTTTATGCCAGTCTTGTCACACTTGATTCCCTTACGGAGACATATCAATACATAGGTTTTAAGATTCTTACTAGTCAGATCTATTCCTCTGCGGGAAATATGGGGGTTTGAGTCCCTTTCACTGAGGAAGGTGTAGGTCTTGTCTAATCCATAGTTGGATTTTGGAACGGTACCTGTGCTTATATCAAACTCGGGTTTGATGCATCACCCCACCTCTCCTTCCCCCTTAAGCAGGCATAAGAGTGTTTTCTAAATGTGAGACTCTGTTCTCTTTCCTAACTCAGTTCATGTGTAGCCATGTTTACAGGATCTTCCTAATTGATATCTTATGATAAGTTTCTTTTTCTGTGTGACTTCTTTCACTTAGAATCATCGTACCTGAATCCACTCATTTTGCTGCTACTGGTCTTATGACATTGATTTCGTGGCTGAGGGATATTCCATCGTATGTAAGTTCCACAATGTTTTGAACCATTTTTATATTTCCTGGGATATTTCATGTGTACCCAGGTTGAGGTTCTTGTAAGCAGTGCAGCCCTCAATTTGGGGGTGGCTGTGTCTTATGGATTTTCAGGTTTCCCAAGTTATATTCCCTAGACTGGAAGTGCCCTTGGCTCTGTAGCTCTGTTGTTTACTTGTTTTAGGGAACACAATGAACTCCTCCAGTGAGGCAGTTGGCAGCTTACATCCCGCCCATCAGCATAACAAGGCTCCCTGTTCTCCAGGGCCTGTCTTGCCTTTCTGGTTTTTACACATTTTGTGGATGTCCCTTTTGACCGGTGGGAAGTGATACTTCTTTGTAGTGCAGATTTGCATTGCCCGCTTGCTTGCTTGGCCAAAAAGGGCGTATGCGTTTTCTCCTGAATATATTCAGGAGAAAACGCATACGCCCTTTTTGGCCAAGTGCATCATTGTCGAAGTTGTGCCCCTCTTCCTGTGCTTTACAGGCAATTCCAACGTACCTCTTGAAATCTGTTCCCTGCTATTCTGCCTCGCTTTCAAGTCCGCCTCGTTGCCTTCCCTCAACAGATTTTTGGACGATAGTTGGCCGTGATTACTCTGCCAGTTTGTGAATTGCTGTGCCCCTGAGCTCCATTTTTCAACTCGTTTCTTGTGAGCTGAACGCAAGTCCAAACTTTTGGTTCAGGACCTATACTGGTTCCCGGTGGGTGGCTGAGACTTTGGTTAATTCTTCTTCCTGCCGGGAAATTAGAGTGACATGTGCCCATCGAAATGCCTAACAGCTACTCCCTCATTGGTTCTCCCTCTTCCATTTCATCTTCTGCCAGATTGGCAACCTGTGCGAACCAGGAGCTTAAAGGGGCTGTCTCTCCAAGTTGGGAGATTGATAGGAAAGCAGTTGGAAAGTCAAACCGGAGCACCAGGAGAGGGACTCTTCGTTGAGTTTTAGAAACCTTTCGTATTCACAGTGTGTCCATTCTCTAGGTTTCCCGTACATGTTATAGCTGTAGTAATATTCCCTTCAACCTGGAGAGTTGGGACACATGGAATGGGTGCCATGCATTATTGCTTTAAAGGGTCTAAATTTGCTCACCCAATCTCACCAATCCTCTCAGTCCCAAGTGTCCAGCCTTATGCCACTTCCAGCTGTCATTGTAGATAGGGTCATTCCAGGTTGCATTAGAGACCCTGAAGGAATTGTAAAGAATTTCCCTGTTTCTTTGTTTTGTTTTTGAAATTCCTTTTTAGAGTGGGTTTGAGCTGATTCTCGCTGCCCTGTTTATGCCAGTCTAGACACACTTGATTCCCTTACGGAGACATATCAATACATAGGTTTTAAGATTCTTACTAGTCAGATATATTCCTCTGCGGGAAATATGGGGTTTTGAGTCCCTTTCACTGAGGAAGGTGTAGGTCTTGTCTATTCCATAGTTGGTTTTTGGAACGGTACCTGTGCTTATATCAAACTCTGGTTTGATGCATCACCCCACCTCTCCTTCCCCCTTAAGCAGGCATAAGAGTGTTTTCTAAATGTGAGACTCTGTTCTCTTTCCTAACTCAGTTCATGTGTAGCCATGTTTACAGGATCCTCCTAAGTGATATCTTATGATAAGTTTCTTTTCCTTTGTGACTTCTTTCACTTAGAATCATCGTACCTGAATCCACTCATTTTGCTGCTACTGGTCTTATGACATTGATTTCATGGCTGAGGGATATTCCATCGTACGTAAGTTCCACGATGTTTGGAACCATTTTTATATTTCCAGGGATATTTCAGGTGTACCCAGGTTGAGGTTCCTGTAAGCAGTGCAGCCCTCAATTTGGGGGTGGCTCTGTCTTATGGATTTTCAGTTTTCCCAAGGTATATTCCCTAGTTTGGAAGTGCCCTTGGCTCTGTAGCTCTGTTGTTTACTTGTTTTAGGGAACACAATGCACTCCTCCAGTGAGGCAGTTGGCAACTTACATCCCGCCCATCAGCATAACAAGGCTCCCTGTTCTCCAGGGCCTGTCTTGCCTTTCTGGTTTTTACACATTTTGTGGATGTCCCTTTTGACTGGTGGGAAGTGATACTTCTTTGTAGTGCAGATTTGCATTGCCCGCTTGCTTCCTTGGCCAAAAAGGGCGTATGCGTTTACTCCTGAATATATTCAGGAGAAAACGCATACGCCCTTTTTGGCCAAGTGCATCATTGTCGAAGTTGTGCCCCTCTTCCTGTGCTTTACAGGCGATTCCAACGTACCTCTTGAAATCTCTTTCCTGCTATTCTGCCTCGCTTTCAAGTCCGCCTCGTTGCCTTCCCTCAACAGATTTTTGGACGATAGTTGGCCTTGATTACTCTGCCTGTTTGTGAATTGCTGTGCCCCTGAGCTCCATTTCTCAACTCGTTTCTTGTGAGCTGAACGCAAGTCCAAACTTTTGGTTCAGGACCTATACTGGTTCCCGGTGGGTGGCTGAGACTTTGGTTAATTCTTCTTCCTGCCGGGAAATTAGAGTGACATGTGCCCATCCAAATGCCTAACAGCTACTCTCTCATTGGTTCTCCCTCTTCCCTTTCATCCTCTGCCAGATTGGCAACCTGTGCGAACCAGGAGCTTAAAGGGGCTGTCTCTCCAAGTTGGGAGATTGATAGGAAAGCAGTTGGAAAGTAAAACCGGAGCACCAGGAGAGGGGCTCTTCGTTGAGTTTTAGAAACCTTTCGTATTCACAATGTGTCCATTCTCTAGGTTTCCCGTACATGTTATAGCTGTGGTAATATTCCCTTCAACCTGGAGAGCTGGGACCCGTGGAATGGGTGCCATGCATTATTGCTTTAAAGGGTCTGCATTTGCTCACCCAATCTCACCAATCCTCTCAGTCCCAAGTGTCCAGCCTTATGCCACATCCAGCTGTCGTTGTACATAGGGACATTCCAGGTTGCATCAGAGACCCTGAAGGAATTGTAAAGAATTTCCCTGTTTCATTGTTCTGTTTTTGAAATTCCTTTTTAGAGTGGGTTTGAGCTGATTCTCACTGCCATGTTTATGCCAGTCTAGACACACTTGATTCCCTTACGGAGACATATCAATACATAGGTTTTAAGATTCTTACTAGTCAGATCTATTCCTCTGCGGGAAATATGGGGTTTTGAGTCCCTTTCACTGAGGAAGGTGTAGGTCTTGTCTATTCCATAGTTGGTTTTTGGAACGGTACCTGTGCTTATATCAAACTCTGGTTTGATGCATCACCCCACATCTCCTTCCCCCTTAAGCAGGCATTAGAGTGTTTTCTAAACGTGAGACTCTGTTCTCTTGCCTAACTCAGTTCATGTGTAGCCATGTTTACAGGATCTTCCTAAGTGATATCTTATGATAAGTTTCTTTTCCTGTGTGACTTCTTTCACTTAGAATCATCGTACCTGAATCCACTCATTTTGCTGCTACTGGTCTTATGACATTGATTTCATGGCTGAGGGATATTCCATCGTACGTAAGTTCCACGATGTTTGGAACCATTTTTATGTTTTCTGGGATATTTCAGGTGTACCCAGGTTGAGGTTCCTGTAAGCAGTGCAGCCCTCAATTTGGGGGTGGCTCTGTCTTATGGATTTTCAGTTTTCCCAAGGTATATTCCCTAGACTGGAAGTGCCCTTGGCTCTGTAGCTCTGTTGTTTACTTGTTTTAGGGAACACAATGCACTCCTCCAGTGAGGCAGTTGGCAACTTACATCCCGCCCATCAGCATAACAAGGCTCCCTGTTCTCCAGGGCCTGCCTTGCCTTTCTGGTTTTTACACATTTTGTGGATGTCCCTTTTGACCGGTGGGAAGTGATACTTCTTTGTAGTGCAGATTTGGATTGCCCGCTTGCTTGCTTGGGCAAAAAGGGCGTATGCGTTTTCTGCTGAATATATTCAGGAGAAAACGCATACGCCCTTTTTGGCCAAGTGCATCATTGTCGAATTTGTGCCCCTCTTCCTGTGCTTTACAGGCGATTCCAACGTACCTCTTGAAATCTGTTCCCTGCTATTCTGCCTCGCTTTCAAGTCCGCCTCGTTGCCTTCCCTCAACAGATTTTTGGACGATAGTTGGCCTTGATTACTCTGCCAGTTTGTGAATTGCTGTGCCCCTGAGCTCCATTTTTCAACTCGTTTTTTGTGAGCTGAACGCAAGTCCAAACTTTTGGTTCAGGACCTATACTGGTTCCCGGTGGGTGGCTGAGACTTTGTTTAATTCTTCTTCTGCCGGGAAATTAGAGTGACATGTGCCCATCCAAATGCCTAACAGCTACTCCCTCATTGGTTCTCCCTCTTCCCTTTCATCCTGTGCCAGATTGGCAACCTGTGCGAACCAGGAGCTTAAAGGGGCTGTCTCTCCAAGTTGGGAGATTGATAGGAAAGCAGTTGGAAAGTCAAACCGGAGCACCAGGAGAGGGACTCTTCGTTGAGTTTTAGAAACCTTTCGTATTCACAGTGTGTCCATTCTCTAGGTTTCCCGTACATGTTATAGCTGTAGTAATATTCGCTTCAACCTGGAGAGTTGGGACCCATGGAATGGGTGCCATGCATTATTGCTTTAAAGGGTCTGCATTTGCTCACCCAATCTCACCAATCCTCTCAGTCCCAAGTGTCCAGCCTCATGCCACATCCAGCTGTCATTGTAGATAGGGTCATTCCAGGTTGCATCAGAGACCCTGAAGGAATTGTAAAGAATTTCCCTGTTTCTTTGTTTTGTTTTTGAAATTCCTTTTTAGAGTGGGTTTGAGCTGATTCTCGCTGCCATGTTTATGCCAGTCTTGCCACACTTGATTCCCTTACGGAGACATATCAATACATAGGTTTTAAGATTCTTACTAGTCAGATCTATTCCTCTGCGGGAAATATGGGGTTTTGAGTCCCTTTCACTGAGGAAGGTGTAGGTCTTGTCTATTCCATACTTGGATTTTGGAACGGTACCTGTGCTTATATCAAACTCTGGTTTGATGCATCACCCCACCTCTCCTTCCCCCTTAAGCAGGCATAAGAGTGTTTTCTGAATGTGAGACTCTGTTCTCTTTCCTAACTCAGTTCATGTGTAGCAATGTTTACAGGATCTTCCTAAGTGATATCTTATGATAAGTTTCTTTTCCTGTGTGACTTCTTTCACTTAGAATCATCGTACCTGAATCCACTCATTTTGCTGCTACTGGTCTTATGACATTGATTTCATGGCTGAGGGATATTCCATCGTACGTAAGTTCCACGATGTTTGGAACCATTTTTATATTTCCTGGGATATTTCAGGTGTACCCAGGTTGAGGTTCCTGTAAGCAGTGCAGCCATCAATTTGGGGGTGGCTCTGTCTTATGGATTTTCAGTTTTCCCAAGGTATATTACCTAGACTGGACGTGCCCTTGGCTCTGTAGCTCTGTTGTTTACTTGTTTTAGGGAACACAATGCACTCCTCCAGTGAGGCAGTTGGCAGCTTACATCCCGCCCATCAGCATAAAAAGGCTCCCTATTCTCCAGGGCCTGTCTTGCCTTTCTGGTTTTTACACATTTTGTGGATGTCCCTTTTGACCGGTGGGAAGTGATACTTCTTTGTAGTGCAGATTTGGATTGCCCGCTTGCTTGCTTGGCCAAAAAGGGCGTATGCGTTTTCTGCTGAATATATTCAGGAGAAAACGCATACGCCCTTTTTGGCCAAGTGCATCATTGTCGAAGTTGTGCCCCTCTTCCTGTGCTTTACAGGCGATTCCAACGTACCTCTTGAAATCTGTTTCCTGCTATTCTGCCTCGCTTTCAATTCCGCCTCGTTGCCTTCCCTCAACAAATTTTTGGACGATAGTTGGCCTTGATTACTCTGCCAGTTTGTGAATTGCTGTGCCCCTGAGCTCCATTTTTCAACTCGCTTTTTGTGAGCTGAACACAAGTCCAAACTTTTGGTTCAGGACCTATACTGGTTCCCGGTGGGTGGCTGAGACTTTGGTTAATTCTTCTTCCTGCCGGGAAATTAGAGTGACATGTGCCCATCCAAATGCCTAACAGCTACTCTCTCATTGGTTCTCCCTCTTCCCTTTCATCCTCTGCCAGATTGGCAACCTGTGCGAACCAGTAGCTTAAAGGGGCTGTCTCTCCAAGTTGGGAGATTGATAGGAAAGCAGTTGGAAAGTCAAACCGCAGCACCAGGAGAGGGACTCTTCGTTGAGTTTTAGAAACCTTTCGTATTCACAGTGTGTCCATTCTCTAGGTTTCCCGTACATGTTATAGCTGTAGTAATATTCCCTTCAACCTGGAGAGTTGGGACCCATGGAATGGGTGCCATGCATTATTGCTTTAAAGTGTCTGCATTTGCTCACCCAATCTCACCATTCCTCTCAGTCCCAAGTGTCCAGCCTCATGCCACATCCAGCTGTCATTGTAGATAGGGTCATTCCAGGTTGCATCAGAGACCCTGAAGGAATTGTAAAGAATTTCCCTGTTTCTTTGTTTTGTTTTTGAAATTCCTTTTTAGAGTGGGTTTGAGCTGATTCTCGCTGCCAGGTTTATGCCAGTCTTGTCACACTTGATTCCCTTAAGGAGACATATCAATACATAGGTTTTAAGATTCTTACTAGTCAGATCTATTCCTCTGCGGGAAATATGGGGTTTTGAGTCCCTTTCACTGAGGAAGGTGTAGGTCTTGTCTATTCCATACTTGGATTTTGGAACGGTACCTGTGCTTATATCAAACTCTGGTGGGATGCATCACCCCAACTCTCCTTCCCCCTTAAGCAGGCATAAGAGTGTTTTCTGAATGTGAGACTCTGTTCTCTTGCCTAACTCAGTTCATGTGTAGCCATGTTTACAGGATCTTCCTAAGTGATATCTTATGATAAGTTTCTTTTCCTGTGTGACTTCTTTCACTTAGAATCATCGTACCTGAATCCACTCATTTTGCTGCTACTGGTCTTATGACATTGATTTCATGGCTGAGGGATATTCCATCGTACGTAAGTTCCACGATGTTTGGAACCATTTTTATATTTCCTGGGATATTTCAGGTGTACCCAGGTTGAGGTTCCTGTAAGCAGTGCAGCCATCAATTTGGGGGTGGCTCTGTCTTATGGATTTTCAGTTTTCCCAAGGTATATTACCTAGACTGGACGTGCCCTTGGCTCTGTAGCTCTGTTGTTTACTTGTTTTAGGGAACACAATGCACTCCTCCAGTGAGGCAGTTGGCAGCTTACATCCCGCCCATCAGCATAAAAAGGCTCCCTATTCTCCAGGGCCTGTCTTGCCTTTCTGGTTTTTACACATTTTGTGGATGTCCCTTTTGACCGGTGGGAAGTGATACTTCTTTGTAGTGCAGATTTGGATTGCCCGCTTGCTTGCTTGGCCAAAAAGGGCGTATGCGTTTTCTGCTGAATATATTCAGGAGAAAACGCATACGCCCTTTTTGGCCAAGTGCATCATTGTCGAAGTTGTGCCCCTCTTCCTGTGCTTTACAGGCGATTCCAACGTACCTCTTGAAATCTGTTTCCTGCTATTCTGCCTCGCTTTCAATTCCGCCTCGTTGCCTTCCCTCAACAAATTTTTGGACGATAGTTGGCCTTGATTACTCTGCCAGTTTGTGAATTGCTGTGCCCCTGAGCTCCATTTTTCAACTCGCTTTTTGTGAGCTGAACACAAGTCCAAACTTTTGGTTCAGGACCTATACTGGTTCCCGGTGGGTGGCTGAGACTTTGGTTAATTCTTCTTCCTGCCGGGAAATTAGAGTGACATGTGCCCATCCAAATGCCTAACAGCTACTCTCTCATTGGTTCTCCCTCTTCCCTTTCATCCTCTGCCAGATTGGCAACCTGTGCGAACCAGTAGCTTAAAGGGGCTGTCTCTCCAAGTTGGGAGATTGATAGGAAAGCAGTTGGAAAGTCAAACCGCAGCACCAGGAGAGGGACTCTTCGTTGAGTTTTAGAAACCTTTCGTATTCACAGTGTGTCCATTCTCTAGGTTTCCCGTACATGTTATAGCTGTAGTAATATTCCCTTCAACCTGGAGAGTTGGGACCCATGGAATGGGTGCCATGCATTATTGCTTTAAAGTGTCTGCATTTGCTCACCCAATCTCACCAATCCTCTCAGTCCCAAGTGTCCAGCCTCATGCCACATCCAGCTGTCATTGTAGATAGGGTCATTCCAGGTTGCATCAGAGACCCTGAAGGAATTGTAAAGAATTTCCCTGTTTCTTTGTTTTGTTTTTGAAATTCCTTTTTAGAGTGGGTTTGAGCTGATTCTCGCTGCCAGGTTTATGCCAGTCTTGTCACACTTGATTCCCTTACGGAGACATATCAATACATAGGTTTTAAGATTCTTACTAGTCAGATCTATTCCTCTGCGGGAAATATGGGGTTTTGAGTCCCTTTCACTGAGGAAGGTGTAGGTCTTGTCTATTCCATACTTGGATTTTGGAACGGTACCTGTGCTTATATCAAACTCTGGTTGGATGCATCACCCCAACTCTCCTTCCCCCTTAAGCAGGCATAAGAGTGTTTTCTGAATGTGAGACTCTGTTCTCTTTCCTAACTCAGTTCATGTGTAGCAATGTTTACAGGATCTTCCTAAGTGATATCTTATGATAAGTTTCTTTTCCTGTGTGACTTCTTTCACTTAGAATCATCGTACCTGAATCCACTCATTTTGCTGCTACTGGTCTTATGACATTGATTTCATGGCTGAGGGATATTCCATCGTACGTAAGTTCCACGATGTTTGGAACCATTTTTATATTTCCTGGGATATTTCAGGTGTACCCAGGTTGAGGTTCCTGTAAGCAGTGCAGCCATCAATTTGGGGGTGGCTCTGTCTTATGGATTTTCAGTTTTCCCAAGGTATATTACCTAGACTGGACGTGCCCTTGGCTCTGTAGCTCTGTTGTTTACTTGTTTTAGGGAACACAATGCACTCCTCCAGTGAGGCAGTTGGCAGCTTACATCCCGCCCATCAGCATAAAAAGGCTCCCTATTCTCCAGGGCCTGTCTTGCCTTTCTGGTTTTTACACATTTTGTGGATGTCCCTTTTGACCGGTGGGAAGTGATACTTCTTTGTAGTGCAGATTTGGATTGCCCGCTTGCTTGCTTGGCCAAAAAGGGCGTATGCGTTTTCTGCTGAATATATTCAGGAGAAAACGCATACGCCCTTTTTGGCCAAGTGCATCATTGTCGAAGTTGTGCCCCTCTTCCTGTGCTTTACAGGCGATTCCAACGTACCTCTTGAAATCTGTTTCCTGCTATTCTGCCTCGCTTTCAATTCCGCCTCGTTGCCTTCCCTCAACAAATTTTTGGACGATAGTTGGCCTTGATTACTCTGCCAGTTTGTGAATTGCTGTGCCCCTGAGCTCCATTTTTCAACTCGCTTTTTGTGAGCTGAACACAAGTCCAAACTTTTGGTTCAGGACCTATACTGGTTCCCGGTGGGTGGCTGAGACTTTGGTTAATTCTTCTTCCTGCCGGGAAATTAGAGTGACATGTGCCCATCCAAATGCCTAACAGCTACTCTCTCATTGGTTCTCCCTCTTCCCTTTCATCCTCTGCCAGATTGGCAACCTGTGCGAACCAGTAGCTTAAAGGGGCTGTCTCTCCAAGTTGGGAGATTGATAGGAAAGCAGTTGGAAAGTCAAACCGCAGCACCAGGAGAGGGACTCTTTGTTGAGTTTTAGAAACCTTTCGTATTCACAGTGTGTCCATTCTCTAGGTTTCCCGTACATGTTATAGCTGTAGTAATATTCCCTTCAACCTGGAGAGTTGGGACCCATGGAATGGGTGCCATGCATTATTGCTTTAAACGGTCTGCATTTGCTCACCCAATCTCACCAATCCTCTCAGTCCCAAGTGTCCAGCCTCATGCCACATCCAGCTGTCATTGTAGATAGGGTCATTCCAGGTTGCATCAGAGACCCTGAAGGAATTGTAAAGAATTTCCCTGTTTCTTTGTTTTGTTTTTGAAATCCCTTTTTAGAGTGGGTTTGAGCTGATTCTCGCTGCCATGTTTATGCCAGTCTTGTCACACTTGATTCCCTTACGGAGACATATCAATACATAGGTTTTAAGATTCTTACTAGTCAGATCTATTCCTCTGCGGGAAATATGGGGTTTTGAGTCCCTTTCACTGAGGAAGGTGTAGGTCTTGTCTATTCCATACTTGGATTTTGGAACGGTACCTGTGCTTATATCAAACTCTGGTTGGATGCATCACCCCACCTCTCCTTCCCCCTTAAGCAGGCATAAGAGTGTTTTCTGAATGTGAGACTCTGTTCTCTTTCCTAACTCAGTTCATGTGTAGCCATGTTTACAGGATCTTCCTAAGTGATATCTTATGATAAGTTTCTTTTCCTGTGTGACTTCTTTCACTTAGAATCATCGTACCTGAATCCACTCATTTTGCTGCTACTGGTCTTATGACATTGATTTCATGGCTGAGGGATATTCCATCGTACGTAAGTTCCACGATGTTTGGAACCATTTTTATATTTCCTGGGATATTTCAGGTGTACCCAGGTTGAGGTTCCTGTAAGCAGTGCAGTCATCAATTTGGGGGTGGCTCTGTCTTATGGATTTTCAGTTTTCCCAAGGTATATTACCTAGACTGGACGTGCCCTTGGCTCTGTAGCTCTGTTGTTTACTTGTTTTAGGGAACACAATGCACTCCTCCAGTGAGGCAGTTGGCAGCTTACATCCCGCCCATCAGCATAAAAAGGCTCCCTATTCTCCAGGGCCTGTCTTGCCTTTCTGGTTTTTACACATTTTGTGGATGTCCCTTTTGACCGGTGGGAAGTGATACTTCTTTGTAGTGCAGATTTGGATTGCCCGCTTGCTTGCTTGGCCAAAAAGGGCGTATGCGTTTTCTGCTGAATATATTCAGGAGAAAACGCATACGCCCTTTTTGGCCAAGTGCATCATTGTCGAAGTTGTGCCCCTCTTCCTGTGCTTTACAGGCGATTCCAACGTACCTCTTGAAATCTGTTTCCTGCTATTCTGCCTCGCTTTCAATTCCGCCTCGTTGCCTTCCCTCAACAAATTTTTGGACGATAGTTGGCCTTGATTACTCTGCCAGTTTGTGAATTGCTGTGCCCCTGAGCTCCATTTTTCAACTCGCTTTTTGTGAGCTGAACACAAGTCCAAACTTTTGGTTCAGGACCTATACTGGTTCCCGGTGGGTGGCTGAGACTTTGGTTAATTCTTCTTCCTGCCGGGAAATTAGAGTGACATGTGCCCATCCAAATGCCTAACAGCTACTCTCTCATTGGTTCTCCCTCTTCCCTTTCATCCTCTGCCAGATTGGCAACCTGTGCGAACCAGTAGCTTAAAGGGGCTGTCTCTCCAAGTTGGGAGATTGATAGGAAAGCAGTTGGAAAGTCAAACCGCAGCACCAGGAGAGGGACTCTTCGTTGAGTTTTAGAAACCTTTCGTATTCACAGTGTGTCCATTCTCTAGGTTTCCCGTACATGTTATAGCTGTAGTAATATTCCCTTCAACCTGGAGAGTTGGGACCCATGGAATGGGTGCCATGCATTATTGCTTTAAAGTGTCTGCATTTGCTCACCCAATCTCACCAATCCTCTCAGTCCCAAGTGTCCAGCCTCATGCCACATCCAGCTGTCATTGTAGATAGGGTCATTCCAGGTTGCATCAGAGACCCTGAAGGAATTGTAAAGAATTTCCCTGTTTCTTTGTTTTGTTTTTGAAATTCCTTTTTAGAGTGGGTTTGAGCTGATTCTCGCTGCCAGGTTTATGCCAGTCTTGTCACACTTGATTCCCTTACGGAGACATATCAATACATAGGTTTTAAGATTCTTACTAGTCAGATCTATTCCTCTGCGGGAAATATGGGGTTTTGAGTCCCTTTCACTGAGGAAGGTGTAGGTCTTGTCTATTCCATACTTGGATTTTGGAACGGTACCTGTGCTTATATCAAACTCTGGTTGGATGCATCACCCCAACTCTCCTTCCCCCTTAAGCAGGCATAAGAGTGTTTTCTGAATGTGAGACTCTGTTCTCTTTCCTAACTCAGTTCATGTGTAGCAATGTTTACAGGATCTTCCTAAGTGATATCTTATGATAAGTTTCTTTTCCTGTGTGACTTCTTTCACTTAGAATCATCGTACCTGAATCCACTCATTTTGCTGCTACTGGTCTTATGACATTGATTTCATGGCTGAGGGATATTCCATCGTACGTAAGTTCCACGATGTTTGGAACCATTTTTATATTTCCTGGGATATTTCAGGTGTACCCAGGTTGAGGTTCCTGTAAGCAGTGCAGCCATCAATTTGGGGGTGGCTCTGTCTTATGGATTTTCAGTTTTCCCAAGGTATATTACCTAGACTGGACGTGCCCTTGGCTCTGTAGCTCTGTTGTTTACTTGTTTTAGGGAACACAATGCACTCCTCCAGTGAGGCAGTTGGCAGCTTACATCCCGCCCATCAGCATAAAAAGGCTCCCTATTCTCCAGGGCCTGTCTTGCCTTTCTGGTTTTTACACATTTTGTGGATGTCCCTTTTGACCGGTGGGAAGTGATACTTCTTTGTAGTGCAGATTTGGATTGCCCGCTTGCTTGCTTGGCCAAAAAGGGCGTATGCGTTTTCTGCTGAATATATTCAGGAGAAAACGCATACGCCCTTTTTGGCCAAGTGCATCATTGTCGAAGTTGTGCCCCTCTTCCTGTGCTTTACAGGCGATTCCAACGTACCTCTTGAAATCTGTTTCCTGCTATTCTGCCTCGCTTTCAATTCCGCCTCGTTGCCTTCCCTCAACAAATTTTTGGACGATAGTTGGCCTTGATTACTCTGCCAGTTTGTGAATTGCTGTGCCCCTGAGCTCCATTTTTCAACTCGCTTTTTGTGAGCTGAACACAAGTCCAAACTTTTGGTTCAGGACCTATACTGGTTCCCGGTGGGTGGCTGAGACTTTGGTTAATTCTTCTTCCTGCCGGGAAATTAGAGTGACATGTGCCCATCCAAATGCCTAACAGCTACTCTCTCATTGGTTCTCCCTCTTCCCTTTCATCCTCTGCCAGATTGGCAACCTGTGCGAACCAGTAGCTTAAAGGGGCTGTCTCTCCAAGTTGGGAGATTGATAGGAAAGCAGTTGGAAAGTCAAACCGCAGCACCAGGAGAGGGACTCTTTGTTGAGTTTTAGAAACCTTTCGTATTCACAGTGTGTCCATTCTCTAGGTTTCCCGTACATGTTATAGCTGTAGTAATATTCCCTTCAACCTGGAGAGTTGGGACCCATGGAATGGGTGCCATGCATTATTGCTTTAAACGGTCTGCATTTGCTCACCCAATCTCACCAATCCTCTCAGTCCCAAGTGTCCAGCCTCATGCCACATCCAGCTGTCATTGTAGATAGGGTCATTCCAGGTTGCATCAGAGACCCTGAAGGAATTGTAAAGAATTTCCCTGTTTCTTTGTTTTGTTTTTGAAATCCCTTTTTAGAGTGGGTTTGAGCTGATTCTCGCTGCCATGTTTATGCCAGTCTTGTCACACTTGATTCCCTTACGGAGACATATCAATACATAGGTTTTAAGATTCTTACTAGTCAGATCTATTCCTCTGCGGGAAATATGGGGTTTTGAGTCCCTTTCACTGAGGAAGGTGTAGGTCTTGTCTATTCCATACTTGGATTTTGGAACGGTACCTGTGCTTATATCAAACTCTGGTTTGATGCATCACCCCACCTCTCCTTCCCCCTTAAGCAGGCATAAGAGTGTTTTCTGAATGTGAGACTCTGTTCTCTTTCCTAACTCAGTTCATGTGTAGCCATGTTTACAGGATCTTCCTAATTGATATCTTATGATAAGTTTCTTTTCCTGTGTGACTTCTTTCACTTAGAATCATCGTACCTGAATCCACTCATTTTGCTGCTACTGGTCTTATGACATTGATTTCGTGGCTGAGGGATATTCCATCGTACGTAAATTCCACAATGTTTTGAACCATTTTTACATTTCCTGGGATATTTCAGGTGTACCCAGGTTGAGGTTCTTGTAAGCAGTGCAGCCCTCAATTTGGGGGTGGCTGTGTCTTATGGATTTTCAGGTTTCCCAAGGTATATTCCCTAGACTGGAAGTGCCCTTGGCTCTGTAGCTCTGTTGTTTACTTGTTTTAGGGAACACAATGCACTCCTCCAGTGAGGCAGTTGGCAGCTTACATCCCGCCCATCAGCATAAAAAGGCTCCCTGTTCTCCAGGGCCTGTCTTGCCTTTCTGGTTTTTACACATTTTGTGGATGTCCCTTTTGACCAGTGGGAAGTGATACTTCTTTGTAGTGCAGATTTGCATTGCCCGCTTGCTTGCTTGGCCAAAAAGGGCGTATGCGTTTTCTCCTGAATATATTCAGGTGAAAACGCATACGCACTTTTTGGCCAAGTGCATCATTGTCGAAGTTGTGCCCCTCTTCCTGTGCTTTACAGGCGATTCCAACGTACCTCTTGAAATCTGTTTCCTGCTATTCGGCCTCGCTTTCAAGTCCGCCTCGTTTTCTTCCCTCAACAGATTTTTGGACGATAGTTGGCCTTGATTACTCTGCCAGTTTGTGAATTGCTGTGCCCCTCAGCTCCATTTTTCAACTCGCTTTTTGTGAGCTGAACGCAAGTCCAAACTTTTGGTTCAGGACCTATACTGGTTCCCGGTGGGTGGCTGAGACTTTGGTTAATTCTTCTTCCTGCCGGGAAATTAGAGTGACATGTGCCCATCCAAATGCCTAACAGCTACTCTCTCATTGGTTCTCCCTCTTCCCTTTCATCCTCTGCCAGATTGGCAACCTGTGCGAACCAGTAGCTTAAAGGGGCTGTCTCTCCAAGTTGGGAGATTGATAGGAAAGCAGTTGGAAAGTCAAACCGCAGCACCAGGAGAGGGACTCTTCGTTGAGTTTTAGAAACCTTTCGTATTCACAGTGTGTCCATTCTCTAGGTTTCCCGTACATGTTCTAGCTGTAGTAATATTCGCTTCAACCTGGAGAGTTGGGACCCATGGAATGGGTGCCATGCATTATTGCTTTAAAGGGTCTGCATTTGCTCACCCAATCTCACCAATCCTCTCAGTCCCAAGTGTCCAGCCTCATGCCACATCCAGCTGTCATTGTAGATAGGGTCATTCCAGGTTGCATCAGAGACCCTGAAGGAATTGTAAAGAATTTCCCTGTTTCTTTGTTTTGTTTTTGAAATTCCTTTTTAGAGAGGGTTTGAGCTGATTCTCGCTGCCATGTTTATGCCAGTCTTGTCACACTTGATTCCCTTATGGAGACATATCAATACATAGGTTTTAAGATTCTTACTAGTCAGATCTATTCCTCTGCGGGAAATATGGGGTTTTGAATCCCTTTCACTGAGGAAGGTGTAGGTCTTGTCTATTCCATACTTGGATTTTGGAACGGTACCTGTGCTTATATCAAACTCTGGTTTGATGCATCACCCCACCTCTCCTTCCCCCTTAAGCAGGCATAAGAGTGTTTTCTGAATGTGAGACTCTGTTCTCTTTCCTAACTCAGTTCATGTGTAGCAATGTTTACAGGATCTTCCTAAGTGATATCTTATGATAAGATTCTTTTTCTGTGTGACTTCTTTCACTTAGAATCATCGTACCTGAATCCACTCATTTTGCTGCTACTGGTCTTATGACATTGATTTCGTGGCTGAGGGATATTCCATCGTACGTAAGTTCCACAATGTTTTGAACCATTTTTATATTTCCTGGGATATTTCAGGTGTACCCAGGTTGAGGTTCTTGTAAGCAGTGCAGCCCTCAATTTGGGGGTGGCTGTGTCTTATGGATTTTCTGGTTTCCCAAGGTATATTCCCTAGACTGGAAGTGCCCTTGGCTCTGTAGCTCTGTTGTTTACTTGTTTTAGGGAACACAATGCACTCCTCCAGTGAGGCAGTTGGCAGCTTACATCCCGCCCATCAGCATAAAAAGGCACCCTGTTCTCCAGGGCCTGTCTTGCCTTTCTGGTTTTTACACATTTTGTGGATGTCCCTTTTGACCGGTGGGAAGTGATACTTCTTTGTAGTGCAGATTTGCATTGCCCGCTTGCTTGCTTGGCCAAAAAGGGCGTATGCGTTTTCTCCTGAATATATTCAGGAGAAAACGCATACACCCTTTTTGGCCAAGTGCATCATTGTCGAAGTTGTGCCCCTCTTCCTGTGCTTTACAGGCGATTCCAACGTACCTCTTGAAATCTGTTCCCTGCTATTCTGCCTCGCTTTCAAGTCCGCCTCGTTGCCTTCCCTCAACAGATTTTTGGACGATAGTTGGCCTTGATTACTCTGCCAGTTTGTGAATTGCTTTGCCCCTGAGCTCCATTTTTCAACTCGTTTTTTGTGAGCTGAACGCAAGTCCAAACTTTTGGTTCAGGACCTATACTGGTTCCCGGTGGGTGGCTGAGACTTTGGTTAATTCTTCTTCCTGCCGGGAAATTAGAGTGACATGTGCCCATCCAAATGCCTAACAGCTACTCCCTCATTGGTTCTCCCTCTTCCCTTTCATCCTCTGCCAGATTGGCAACCTGTGCGAACCAGGAGCTTAAAGGGGCTGTCTCTCCAAGTTGGGAGATTGATAGGAAAGCAGTTGGAAAGTCAAACCGCAGCACCAGGAGAGGGACTCTTCGTTGAGTTTTAGAAACCTTTCGTATTCACAGTGTGTCCATTCTCTAGGTTTCCCGTACATGTTATAGCTGTAGTAATATTCCCTTCAACCTGGAGAGTTGGGACCCATGGAATGGGTGCCATGCATTATTGCTTTAAAGGGTCTGCATTTGCTCACCCAATCTCACCAATCCTCTCAGTCCCAAGTGTCCAGCCTTATGCCACTTCCAGCTGTCATTGTAGATAGGGTCATTCCAGGTTGCATCAGAGACCCTGAAGGAATTGTAAAGAATTTCCCTGTTTCTTTGTTTTGTGTTTGAAATTCCTTTTTAGAGTGGGTTTGAGCTGATTCTCGCTGCTATGTTTATGCCAGTCTTGTCACACTTGATTCCCTTACGGAGACATATCAATACATAGGTTTTAAGATTCTTACTAGTCAGATGTATTCCTTTGCGGGAAATATGGGGTTTTGAGTCCCTTTCACTGAGGAAGGTGTAGGTCTTGTCTATTCCATAGTTGGTTTTTGGAACGGTACCTGTGCTTATATCAAACTCTGGTTTGATGCATCACCCCACCTCTCCTTCCCCCTTAAGCAGGCATAAGAGTGTTTTCTAAATGTGAGACTCTGTTCTCTTTCCTAACTCAGTTCATGTGTAGCAATGTTTACAGGATCTTCCTAAGTGATATCTTATGATAAGTTTCTTTTCCTGTGTGACTTCTTTCACTTAGAATCATCGTACCTGAATCCACTCATTTTGCTGCTACTGGTCTTATGACATTGATTTCATGGCTGAGGGATATTCCATCGTACGTAAGTTCCACGATGTTTGGAACCATTTTTATATTTCCTGGGATATTTCAGGTGTACCCAGGTTGAGGTTCCTGTAAGCAGTGCAGCCATCAATTTGGGGGTGGCTCTGTCTTATGGATTTTCAGTTTTCCCAAGGTATATTACCTAGACTGGACGTGCCCTTGGCTCTGTAGCTCTGTTGTTTACTTGTTTTAGGGAACACAATGCACTCCTCCAGTGAGGCAGTTGGCAGCTTACATCCCGCCCATCAGCATAAAAAGGCTCCCTATTCTCCAGGGCCTGTCTTGCCTTTCTGGTTTTTACACATTTTGTGGATGTCCCTTTTGACCGGTGGGAAGTGATACTTCTTTGTAGTGCAGATTTGGATTGCCCGCTTGCTTGCTTGGCCAAAAAGGGCGTATGCGTTTTCTGCTGAATATATTCAGGAGAAAACGCATACGCCCTTTTTGGCCAAGTGCATCATTGTCGAAGTTGTGCCCCTCTTCCTGTGCTTTACAGGCGATTCCAACGTACCTCTTGAAATCTGTTTCCTGCTATTCTGCCTCGCTTTCAATTCCGCCTCGTTGCCTTCCCTCAACAAATTTTTGGACGATAGTTGGCCTTGATTACTCTGCCAGTTTGTGAATTGCTGTGCCCCTGAGCTCCATTTTTCAACTCGCTTTTTGTGAGCTGAACACAAGTCCAAACTTTTGGTTCAGGACCTATACTGGTTCCCGGTGGGTGGCTGAGACTTTGGTTAATTCTTCTTCCTGCCGGGAAATTAGAGTGACATGTGCCCATCCAAATGCCTAACAGCTACTCTCTCATTGGTTCTCCCTCTTCCCTTTCATCCTCTGCCAGATTGGCAACCTGTGCGAACCAGTAGCTTAAAGGGGCTGTCTCTCCAAGTTGGGAGATTGATAGGAAAGCAGTTGGAAAGTCAAACCGCAGCACCAGGAGAGGGACTCTTCGTTGAGTTTTAGAAACCTTTCGTATTCACAGTGTGTCCATTCTCTAGGTTTCCCGTACATGTTATAGCTGTAGTAATATTCCCTTCAACCTGGAGAGTTGGGACCCATGGAATGGGTGCCATGCATTATTGCTTTAAAGTGTCTGCATTTGCTCACCCAATCTCACCAATCCTCTCAGTCCCAAGTGTCCAGCCTCATGCCACATCCAGCTGTCATTGTAGATAGGGTCATTCCAGGTTGCATCAGAGACCCTGAAGGAATTGTAAAGAATTTCCCTGTTTCTTTGTTTTGTTTTTGAAATTCCTTTTTAGAGTGGGTTTGAGCTGATTCTCGCTGCCAGGTTTATGCCAGTCTTGTCACACTTGATTCCCTTACGGAGACATATCAATACATAGGTTTTAAGATTCTTACTAGTCAGATCTATTCCTCTGCGGGAAATATGGGGTTTTGAGTCCCTTTCACTGAGGAAGGTGTAGGTCTTGTCTATTCCATACTTGGATTTTGGAACGGTACCTGTGCTTATATCAAACTCTGGTTGGATGCATCACCCCAACTCTCCTTCCCCCTTAAGCAGGCATAAGAGTGTTTTCTGAATGTGAGACTCTGTTCTCTTTCCTAACTCAGTTCATGTGTAGCAATGTTTACAGGATCTTCCTAAGTGATATCTTATGATAAGTTTCTTTTCCTGTGTGACTTCTTTCACTTAGAATCATCGTACCTGAATCCACTCATTTTGCTGCTACTGGTCTTATGACATTGATTTCATGGCTGAGGGATATTCCATCGTACGTAAGTTCCACGATGTTTGGAACCATTTTTATATTTCCTGGGATATTTCAGGTGTACCCAGGTTGAGGTTCCTGTAAGCAGTGCAGCCATCAATTTGGGGGTGGCTCTGTCTTATGGATTTTCAGTTTTCCCAAGGTATATTACCTAGACTGGACGTGCCCTTGGCTCTGTAGCTCTGTTGTTTACTTGTTTTAGGGAACACAATGCACTCCTCCAGTGAGGCAGTTTGCAGCTTACATCCCGCCCATCAGCATAAAAAGGCTCCCTATTCTCCAGGGCCTGTCTTGCCTTTCTGGTTTTTACACATTTTGTGGATGTCCCTTTTGACCGGTGGGAAGTGATACTTCTTTGTAGTGCAGATTTGGATTGCCCGCTTGCTTGCTTGGCCAAAAAGGGCGTATGCGTTTTCTGCTGAATATATTCAGGAGAAAACGCATACGCCCTTTTTGGCCAAGTGCATCATTGTCGAAGTTGTGCCCCTCTTCCTGTGCTTTACAGGCGATTCCAACGTACCTCTTGAAATCTGTTTCCTGCTATTCTGCCTCGCTTTCAATTCCGCCTCGTTGCCTTCCCTCAACAAATTTTTGGACGATAGTTGGCCTTGATTACTCTGCCAGTTTGTGAATTGCTGTGCCCCTGAGCTCCATTTTTCAACTCGCTTTTTGTGAGCTGAACACAAGTCCAAACTTTTGGTTCAGGACCTATACTGGTTCCCGGTGGGTGGCTGAGACTTTGGTTAATTCTTCTTCCTGCCGGGAAATTAGAGTGACATGTGCCCATCCAAATGCCTAACAGCTACTCTCTCATTGGTTCTCCCTCTTCCCTTTCATCCTCTGCCAGATTGGCAACCTGTGCGAACCAGTAGCTTAAAGGGGCTGTCTCTCCAAGTTGGGAGATTGATAGGAAAGCAGTTGGAAAGTCAAACCGCAGCACCAGGAGAGGGACTCTTCGTTGAGTTTTAGAAACCTTTCGTATTCACAGTGTGTCCATTCTCTAGGTTTCCCGTACATGTTATAGCTGTAGTAATATTCCCTTCAACCTGGAGAGTTGGGACCCATGGAATGGGTGCCATGCATTATTGCTTTAAAGTGTCTGCATTTGCTCACCCAATCTCACCAATCCTCTCAGTCCCAAGTGTCCAGCCTCATGCCACATCCAGCTGTCATTGTAGATAGGGTCATTCCAGGTTGCATCAGAGACCCTGAAGGAATTGTAAAGAATTTCCCTGTTTCTTTGTTTTGTTTTTGAAATTCCTTTTTAGAGTGGGTTTGAGCTGATTTTCGCTGCCAGGTTTATGCCAGTCTTGTCACACTTGATTCCCTTACGGAGACATATCAATACATAGGTTTTAAGATTCTTACTAGTCAGATCTATTCCTCTGCGGGAAATATGGGGTTTTGAGTCCCTTTCACTGAGGAAGGTGTAGGTCTTGTCTATTCCATACTTGGATTTTGGAACGGTACCTGTGCTTATATCAAACTCTGGTTTGATGCATCACCCCACCTCTCCTTCCCCCTTAAGCAGGCATAAGAGTGTTTTCTGAATGTGAGACTCTGTTCTCTTTCCTAACTCAGTTCATGTGTAGCAATGTTTACAGGATCTTCCTAAGTGATATCTTATGATAAGTTTCTTTTCCTGTGTGACTTCTTTCACTTAGAATCATCGTACCTGAATCCACTCATTTTGCTGCTACTGGTCTTATGACATTGATTTCATGGCTGAGGGATATTCCATCGTACGTAAGTTCCACGATGTTTGGAACCATTTTTATATTTCCTGGGATATTTCAGGTGTACCCAGGTTGAGGTTCCTGTAAGCAGTGCAGCCATCAATTTGGGGGTGGCTCTGTCTTATGGATTTTCAGTTTTCCCAAGGTATATTACCTAGACTGGACGTGCCCTTGGCTCTGTAGCTCTGTTGTTTACTTGTTTTAGGGAACACAATGCACTCCTCCAGTGAGGCAGTTGGCAGCTTACATCCCGCCCATCAGCATAAAAAGGCTCCCTATTCTCCAGGGCCTGTCTTGCCTTTCTGGTTTTTACACATTTTGTGGATGTCCCTTTTGACCGGTGGGAAGTGATACTTCTTTGTAGTGCAGATTTGGATTGCCCGCTTGCTTGCTTGGCCAAAAAGGGCGTATGCGTTTTCTGCTGAATATATTCAGGAGAAAACGCATACGCCCTTTTTGGCCAAGTGCATCATTGTCGAAGTTGTGCCCCTCTTCCTGTGCTTTACAGGCGATTCCAACGTACCTCTTGAAATCTGTTTCCTGCTATTCTGCCTCGCTTTCAATTCCGCCTCGTTGCCTTCCCTCAACAAATTTTTGGACGATAGTTGGCCTTGATTACTCTGCCAGTTTGTGAATTGCTGTGCCCCTGAGCTCCATTTTTCAACTCGCTTTTTGTGAGCTGAACACAAGTCCAAACTTTTGGTTCAGGACCTATACTGGTTCCCGGTGGGTGGCTGAGACTTTGGTTAATTCTTCTTCCTGCCGGGAAATTAGAGTGACATGTGCCCATCCAAATGCCTAACAGCTACTCTCTCATTGGTTCTCCCTCTTCCCTTTCATCCTCTGCCAGGTTGGCAACCTGTGCGAACCAGTAGCTTAAAGGGGCTGTCTCTCCAAGTTGGGAGATTGATAGGAAAGCAGTTGGAAAGTCAAACCGGAGCACCAGGAGAGGGACTCTTTGTTGAGTTTTAGAAAACTTTCGTATTCACAGTGTGTCCATTCTCTAGGTTTCCCGTACATGTTATAGCTGTAGTAATATTCCCTTCAACCTGGAGAGTTGGGACCCATGGAATGGGTGCCATGCATTATTGCTTTAAAGTGTCTGCATTTGCTCACCCAATCTCACCAATCCTCTCAGTCCCAAGTGTCCAGCCTCATGCCACATCCAGCTGTCATTGTAGATAGGGTCATTCCAGGTTGCATCAGAGACCCTGAAGGAATTGTAAAGAATTTCCCTGTTTCTTTGTTTTGTTTTTGAAATCCCTTTTTAGAGTGGGTTTGAGCTGATTCTCGCTGCCATGTTTATGCCAGTCTTGTCACACTTGATTCCCTTACGGAGACATATCAATACATAGGTTTTAAGATTCTTACTAGTCAGATCTATTCCTCTGCGGGAAATATGGGGTTTTGAGTCCCTTTCACTGAGGAAGGTGTAGGTCTTGTCTATTCCATACTTGGATTTTGGAACGGTACCTGTGCTTATATCAAACTCTGGTTTGATGCATCACCCCACCTCTCCTTCCCCCTTAAGCAGGCATAAGAGTGTTTTCTGAATGTGAGACTCTGTTCTCTTTCCTAACTCAGTTCATGTGTAGCCATGTTTACAGGATCTTCCTAATTGATATCTTATGATAAGTTTCTTTTTCTGTGTGACTTCTTTCACTTAGAATCATCGTACCTGAATCCACTCATTTTGCTGCTACTGGTCTTATGACATTGATTTCGTGGCTGAGGGATATTCCATCGTACGTAAATTCCACAATGTTTTGAACCATTTTTACATTTCCTGGGATATTTCAGGTGTACCCAGGTTGAGGTTCTTGTAAGCAGTGCAGCCCTCAATTTGGGGGTGGCTGTGTCTTATGGATTTTCAGGTTTCCCAAGGTATATTCCCTAGACTGGAAGTGCCCTTGGCTCTGTAGCTCTGTTGTTTACTTGTTTTAGGGAACACAATGCACTCCTCCAGTGAGGCAGTTGGCAGCTTACATCCCGCCCATCAGCATAAAAAGGCTCCCTGTTCTCCAGGGCCTGTCTTGCCTTTCTGGTTTTTACACATTTTGTGGATGTCCCTTTTGACCAGTGGGAAGTGATACTTCTTTGTAGTGCAGATTTGCATTGCCCGCTTGCTTGCTTGGCCAAAAAGGGCGTATGCGTTTTCTCCTGAATATATTCAGGTGAAAACGCATACGCACTTTTTGGCCAAGTGCATCATTGTCGAAGTTGTGCCCCTCTTCCTGTGCTTTACAGGCGATTCCAACGTACCTCTTGAAATCTGTTTCCTGCTATTCGGCCTCGCTTTCAAGTCCGCCTCGTTTTCTTCCCTCAACAGATTTTTGGACGATAGTTGGCCTTGATTACTCTGCCAGTTTGTGAATTGCTGTGCCCCTGAGCTCCATTTTTCAACTCGCTTTTTGTGAGCTGAACGCAAGTCCAAACTTTTGGTTCAGGACCTATACTGGTTCCCGGTGGGTGGCTGAGACTTTGGTTAATTCTTCTTCCTGCCGGGAAATTAGAGTGACATGTGCCCATCCAAATGCCTAACAGCTACTCTCTCATTGGTTCTCCCTCTTCCCTTTCATCCTCTGCCAGATTGGCAACCTGTGCGAACCAGTAGCTTAAAGGGGCTGTCTCTCCAAGTTGGGAGATTGATAGGAAAGCAGTTGGAAAGTCAAACCGCAGCACCAGGAGAGGGACTCTTCGTTGAGTTTTAGAAACCTTTCGTATTCACAGTGTGTCCATTCTCTAGGTTTCCCGTACATGTTATAGCTGTAGTAATATTCCCTTCAACCTGGAGAGTTGGGACCCATGGAATGGGTGCCATGCATTATTGCTTTAAAGGGTCTGCATTTGCTCACCCAATCTCACCAATCCTCTCAGTCCCAAGTGTCCAGCCTCATGCCACATCCAGCTGTCATTGTAGATAGGGTCATTCCAGGTTGCATCAGAGACCCTGAAGGAATTGTAAAGAATTTCCCTGTTTCTTTGTTTTGTTTTTGAAATTCCTTTTTAGAGAGGGTTTGAGCTGATTCTCGCTGCCATGTTTATGCCAGTCTTGTCACACTTGATTCCCTTATGGAGACATATCAATACATAGGTTTTAAGATTCTTACTAGTCAGATCTATTCCTCTGCGGGAAATATGGGGTTTTGAATCCCTTTCACTGAGGAAGGTGTAGGTCTTGTCTATTCCATACTTGGATTTTGGAACGGTACCTGTGCTTATATCAAACTCTGGTTTGATGCATCACCCCACCTCTCCTTCCCCCTTAAGCAGGCATAAGAGTGTTTTCTGAATGTGAGACTCTGTTCTCTTTCCTAACTCAGTTCATGTGTAGCAATGTTTACAGGATCTTCCTAAGTGATATCTTATGATAAGTTTCTTTTTCTGTGTGACTTCTTTCACTTAGAATCATCGTACCTGAATCCACTCATTTTGCTGCTACTGGTCTTATGACATTGATTTCGTGGCTGAGGGATATTCCATCGTACGTAAGTTCCACAATGTTTTGAACCATTTTTATATTTCCTGGGATATTTCAGGTGTACCCAGGTTGAGGTTCTTGTAAGCAGTGCAGCCCTCAATTTGGGGGTGGCTGTGTCTTATGGATTTTCTGGTTTCCCAAGGTATATTCCCTAGACTGGAAGTGCCCTTGGCTCTGTAGCTCTGTTGTTTACTTGTTTTAGGGAACACAATGCACTCCTCCAGTGAGGCAGTTGGCAGCTTACATCCCGCCCATCAGCATAAAAAGGCTCCCTGTTCTCTAGGGCCTGTCTTGCCTTTCTGGTTTTTACACATTTTGTGGATGTCCCTTTTGACCGGTGGGAAGTGATACTTCTTTGTAGTGCAGATTTGCATTGCCCGCTTGCTTGCTTGGCCAAAAAGGGCGTATGCGTTTTCTCCTGAATATATTCAGGAGAAAATGCATACGCCCTTTTTGGCCAAGTGCATCATTGTCGAAGTTGTGCCCCTCTTCCTGTGCTTTACAGGCGATTCCAACGTACCTCTTGAAATCTGTTCCCTGCTATTCTGCCTCGCTTTCAAGTCCGCCTCGTTGCCTTCCCTCAACAGATTTTTGGACGATAGTTGGCCTTGATTACTCTGCCAGTTTGTGAATTGCTTTGCCCCTGAGCTCCATTTTTCAACTCGTTTTTTGTGAGCTGAACGCAAGTCCAAACTTTTGGTTCAGGACCTATACTGGTTCCCGGTGGGTGGCTGAGACTTTGGTTAATTCTTCTTCCTGCCGGGAAATTAGAGTGACATGTGCCCATCCAAATGCCTAACAGCTACTCTCTCATTGGTTCTCCCTCTTCCCTTTCATCCTCTGCCAGATTGGCAACCTGTGCGAACCAGTAGCTTAAAGGGGCTGTCTCTCCAAGTTGGGAGATTGATAGGAAAGCAGTTGGAAAGTCAAACCGCAGCACCAGGAGAGGGACTCTTCGTTGAGTTTTAGAAACCTTTCGTATTCACAGTGTGTCCATTCTCTAGGTTTCCCGTACATGTTATAGCTGTAGTAATATTCCCTTCAACCTGGAGAGTTGGGACCCATAGAATGGGTCCCATGCATTATTGCTTTAAAGGGTCTGCATTTGCTCACCCAATCTCACCAATCCTCTCAGTCCCAAGTGTCCAGCCTCATGCCACATCCAGCTGTCATTGTAGATAGGGTCATTCCAGGTTGCATCAGAGACCCTGAAGGAATTGTAAAGAATTTCCCTGTTTCTTTGTTTTGTTTTTGAAATTCCTTTTTAGAGAGGGTTTGAGCTGATTCTCGCTGCCATGTTTATGCCAGTCTTGTCACACTTGATTCCCTTACGGAGACATATCAATACATAGGTTTTAAGATTCTTACTAGTCAGATCTATTCCTCTGCGGGAAATATGGGGTTTTGAGTCCCTTTCACTGAGGAAGGTGTAGGTCTTGTCTATTCCATAGTTGGATTTTGGAACGGTACCTGTGCTTATATCAAACTCTGGTTTGATGCATCACCCCACCTCTCCTTCCCCCTTAAGCAGGCATAAGAGTGTTTTCTGAATGTGAGACTCTGTTCTCTTTCCTAACTCAGTTCATGTGTAGCCATGTTTACAGGATCTTCCTAATTTATATCTTATGATAAGTTTCTTTTTCTGTGTTACTTCTTTCACTTAGAATCATCGTACCTGAATCCACTCATTTTGCTGCTACTGGTCTTATGACATTGATTTCGTGGCTGAGGGATATTCCATCGTACGTAAGTTCCACAATGTTTTGAACCATTTTTATATTTCCTGGGATATTTCAGGTGTACCCAGGTTGAGGTTCTTGTAAGCAGTGCAGCCCTCAATTTGGGGGTGGCTGTGTCTTATGGATTTTCAGGTTTCCCAAGGTATATTCCCTAGACTGGAAGTGCCCTTGGCTCTGTAGCTCTGTTGTTTACTTGTTTTAGGGAACACAATGCACTCCTCCAGTGAGGCAGTTGGCAGCTTACATCCCGCCCATCAGCGTAAAAAGGCTCCCTGTTCTCCAGGGCCTGTCTTGCCTTTCTGGTTTTTACACATTTTGTGGATGTCCCTTTTGACCGGTGGGAAGTGATACTTCTTTGTAGTGCAGATTTGCATTGCCCGCTTGCTTGCTTGGCCAAAAAGGGCGTATGCGTTTTCTCCTGAATATATTCAGGAGAAAACGCATACACCCTTTTTGGCCAAGTGCATCATTGTCGAAGTTGTGCCCCTCTTCCTGTGCTTTACAGGCGATTCCAATGTACCTCTTGAAATCTGTTCCCTGCTATTCTGCCTCGCTTTCAAGTCCGCCTCGTTGCCTTCCCTCAACAGATTTTTGGACGATAGTTGGCCTTGATTACTCTGCCAGTTTGTGAATTGCTGTGCCCCTGAGCTCCATTTTTCAACTCGCTTTTTGTGAGCTGAACACAAGTCCAAACTTTTGGTTCAGGACCTATACTGGTTCCCGGTGGGTGGCTGAGACTTTGGTTAATTCTTCTTCCTGCCGGGAAATTAGAGTGACATGTGCCCATCCAAATGCCTAACAGCTACTCTCTCATTGGTTCTCCCTCTTCCCTTTCATCCTCTGCCAGATTGGCAACCTGTGCGAACCAGTAGCTTAAAGGGGCTGTCTCTCCAAGTTGGGAGATTGATAGGAAAGCAGTTGGAAAGTCAAACCGCAGCACCAGGAGAGGGACTCTTCGTTGAGTTTTAGAAACCTTTCGTATTCAGAGTGTGTCCATTCTCTAGGTTTCCCGTACATGTTATAGCTGTAGTAATATTCCCTTCAACCTGGAGAGTTGGGACCCATGGAATGGGTGCCATGCATTATTGCTTTAAAGTGTCTGCATTTGCTCACCCAATCTCACCAATCCTCTCAGTCCCAAGTGTCCAGCCTCATGCCACATCCAGCTGTCATTGTAGATAGGGTCATTCCAGGTTGCATCAGAGACCCTGAAGGAATTGTAAAGAATTTCCCTGTTTCTTTGTTTTGTTTTTGAAATTCCTTTTTAGAGTGGGTTTGAGCTGATTCTCGCTGCCAGGTTTATGCCAGTCTTGTCACACTTGATTCCCTTACGGAGACATATCAATACATAGGTTTTAAGATTCTTACTAGTCAGATCTATTCCTCTGCGGGAAATATGGGGTTTTGAGTCCCTTTCACTGAGGAAGGTGTAGGTCTTGTCTATTCCATACTTGGATTTTGGAACGGTACCTGTGCTTATATCAAACTCTGGTTTGATGCATCACCCCACCTCTCCTTCCCCCTTAAGCAGGCATAAGAGTGTTTTCTGAATGTGAGACTCTGTTCTCTTTCCTAACTCAGTTCATGTGTAGCAATGTTTACAGGATCTTCCTAAGTGATATCTTATGATAAGTTTCTTTTCCTGTGTGACTTCTTTCACTTAGAATCATCGTACCTGAATCCACTCATTTTGCTGCTACTGGTCTTATGACATTGATTTCATGGCTGAGGGATATTCCATCGTACGTAAGTTCCACGATGTTAGGAACCATTTTTATATTTCCTGGGATATTTCAGGTGTACCCAGGTTGAGGTTCCTGTAAGCAGTGCAGCCATCAATTTGGGGGTGGCTCTGTCTTATGGATTTTCAGTTTTCCCAAGGTATATTACCTAGACTGGACGTGCCCTTGGCTCTGTAGCTCTGTTGTTTACTTGTTTTAGGGAACACAATGCACTCCTCCAGTGAGGCAGTTGGCAGCTAACATCCCGCCCATCAGCATAAAAAGGCTCCCTATTCTCCAGGGCCTGTCTTGCCTTTCTGGTTTTTACACATTTTGTGGATGTCCCTTTTGACCGGTGGGAAGTGATACTTCTTTGTAGTGCAGATTTGGATTGCCCGCTTGCTTGCTTGGCCAAAAAGGGCGTATGCGTTTTCTGCTGAATATATTCAGGAGAAAACGCATACGCCCTTTTTGGCCAAGTGCATCATTGTCGAAGTTGTGCCCCTCTTCCTGTGCTTTACAGGCGATTCCAACGTACCTCTTGAAATCTGTTTCCTGCTATTCTGCCTCGCTTTCAATTCCGCCTCGTTGCCTTCCCTCAACAAATTTTTGGACGATAGTTGGCCTTGATTACTCTGCCAGTTTGTGAATTGCTGTGCCCCTGAGCTCCATTTTTCAACTCGCTTTTTGTGAGCTGAACACAAGTCCAAACTTTTGGTTCAGGACCTATACTGGTTCCCGGTGGGTGGCTGAGACTTTGGTTAATTCTTCTTCCTGCCGGGAAATTAGAGTGACATGTGCCCATCCAAATGCCTAACAGCTACTCTCTCATTGGTTCTCCCTCTTCCCTTTCATCCTCTGCCAGGTTGGCAACCTGTGCGAACCAGTAGCTTAAAGGGGCTGTCTCTCCAAGTTGGGAGATTGATAGGAAAGCAGTTGGAAAGTCAAACCGGAGCACCAGGAGAGGGACTCTTTGTTGAGTTTTAGAAAACTTTCGTATTCACAGTGTGTCCATTCTCTAGGTTTCCCGTACATGTTATAGCTGTAGTAATATTCCCTTCAACCTGGAGAGTTGGGACCCATGGAATGGGTGCCATGCATTATTGCTTTAAAGGGTCTGCATTTGCTCACCCAATCTCACCAATCCTCTCAGTCCCAAGTGTCCAGCCTCATGCCACATCCAGCTGTCATTGTAGATAGGGTCATTCCAGGTTGCATCAGAGACCCTGAAGGAATTGTAAAGAATTTCCCTGTTTCTTTGTTTTGTTTTTGAAATCCCTTTTTAGAGTGGGTTTGAGCTGATTCTCGCTGCCATGTTTATGCCAGTCTTGTCACACTTGATTCCCTTATGGAGACATATCAATACATAGGTTTTAAGATTCTTACTAGTCAGATCTATTCCTCTGCGGGAAATATGGGGTTTTGAGTCCCTTTCACTGAGGAAGGTGTAGGTCTTGTCTATTCCATACTTGGATTTTGGAACGGTACCTGTGCTTATATCAAACTCTGGTTTGATGCATCACCCCACCTCTCCTTCCCCCTTAAGCAGGCATAAGAGTGTTTTCTGAATGTGAGACTCTGTTCTCTTTCCTAACTCAGTTCATGTGTAGCCATGTTTACAGGATCTTCCTAATTGATATCTTATGATAAGTTTCTTTTTCTGTGTGACTTCTTTCACTTAGAATCATCGTACCTGAATCCACTCATTTTGCTGCTACTGGTCTTATGACATTGATTTCGTGGCTGAGGGATATTCCATCGTACGTAAATTCCACAATGTTTTGAACCATTTTTACATTTCCTGGGATATTTCAGGTGTACCCAGGTTGAGGTTCTTGTAAGCAGTGCAGCCCTCAATTTGGGGGTGGCTGTGTCTTATGGATTTTCAGGTTTCCCAAGGTATATTCCCTAGACTGGAAGTGCCCTTGGCTCTGTAGCTCTGTTGTTTACTTGTTTTAGGGAACACAATGCACTCCTCCAGTGAGGCAGTTGGCAGCTTACATCCCGCCCATCAGCATAAAAAGGCTCCCTGTTCTCCAGGGCCTGTCTTGCCTTTCTGGTTTTTACACATTTTGTGGATGTCCCTTTTGACCAGTGGGAAGTGATACTTCTTTGTAGTGCAGATTTGCATTGCCCGCTTGCTTGCTTGGCCAAAAAGGGCGTATGCGTTTTCTCCTGAATATATTCAGGTGAAAACGCATACGCACTTTTTGGCCAAGTGCATCATTGTCGAAGTTGTGCCCCTCTTCCTGTGCTTTACAGGCGATTCCAACGTACCTCTTGAAATCTGTTTCCTGCTATTCGGCCTCGCTTTCAAGTCCGCCTCGTTTTCTTCCCTCAACAGATTTTTGGACGATAGTTGGCCTTGATTACTCTGCCAGTTTGTGAATTGCTGTGCCCCTGAGCTCCATTTTTCAACTCGCTTTTTGTGAGCTGAACGCAAGTCCAAACTTTTGGTTCAGGACCTATACTGGTTCCCGGTGGGTGGCTGAGACTTTGGTTAATTCTTCTTCCTGCCGGGAAATTAGAGTGACATGTGCCCATCCAAATGCCTAACAGCTACTCTCTCATTGGTTCTCCCTCATCCCTTTCATCCTCTGCCAGATTGGCAACCTGTGCGAACCAGTAGCTTAAAGGGGCTGTCTCTCCAAGTTGGGAGATTGATAGGAAAGCAGTTGGAAAGTCAAACCGCAGCACCAGGAGAGGGACTCTTCGTTGAGTTTTAGAAACCTTTCGTATTCACAGTGTGTCCATTCTCTAGGTTTCCCGTACATGTTATAGCTGTAGTAATATTCCCTTCAACCTGGAGAGTTGGGACCCATGGAATGGGTGCCATGCATTATTGCTTTAAAGGGTCTGCATTTGCTCACCCAATCTCACCAATCCTCTCAGTCCCAAGTGTCCAGCCTCATGCCACATCCAGCTGTCATTGTAGATAGGGTCATTCCAGGTTGCATCAGAGACCCTGAAGGAATTGTAAAGAATTTCCCTGTTTCTTTGTTTTGTTTTTGAAATTCCTTTTTAGAGAGTGTTTGAGCTGATTCTCGCTGCCATGTTTATGCCAGTCTTGTCACACTTGATTCCCTTATGGAGACATATCAATACATAGGTTTTAAGATTCTTACTAGTCAGATCTATTCCTCTGCGGGAAATATGGGGTTTTGAATCCCTTTCACTGAGGAAGGTGTAGGTCTTGTCTATTCCATACTTGGATTTTGGAACGGTACCTGTGCTTATATCAAACTCTGGTTTGATGCATCACCCCACCTCTCCTTCCCCCTTAAGCAGGCATAAGAGTGTTTTCTGAATGTGAGACTCTGTTCTCTTTCCTAACTCAGTTCATGTGTAGCAATGTTTACAGGATCTTCCTAAGTGATATCTTATGATAAGTTTCTTTTTCTGCGTGACTTCTTTCACTTAGAATCATCGTACCTGAATCCACTCATTTTGCTGCTACTGGTCTTATGACATTGATTTCGTGGCTGAGGGATATTCCATCGTACGTAAGTTCCACAATGTTTTGAACCATTTTTATATTTCCTGGGATATTTCAGGTGTACCCAGGTTGAGGTTCTTGTAAGCAGTGCAGCCCTCAATTTGGGGGTGGCTGTGTCTTATGGATTTTCTGGTTTCCCAAGGTATATTCCCTAGACTGGAAGTGCCCTTGGCTCTGTAGCTCTGTTGTTTACTTGTTTTAGGGAACACAATGCACTCCTCCAGTGAGGCAGTTGGCAGCTTACATCCCGCCCATCAGCATAAAAAGGCTCCCTGTTCTCTAGGGCCTGTCTTGCCTTTCTGGTTTTTACACATTTTGTGGATGTCCCTTTTGACCGGTGGGAAGTGATACTTCTTTGTAGTGCAGATTTGCATTGCCCGCTTGCTTGCTTGGCCAAAAAGGGCGTATGCGTTTTCTCCTGAATATATTCAGGAGAAAATGCATACGCCCTTTTTGGCCAAGTGCATCATTGTCGAAGTTGTGCCCCTCTTCCTGTGCTTTACAGGTGATTCCAACGTACCTCTTGAAATCTGTTCCCTGCTATTCTGCCTCGCTTTCAAGTCCGCCTCGTTGCCTTCCCTCAACAGATTTTTGGACGATAGTTGGCCTTGATTACTCTGCCAGTTTGTGAATTGCTTTGCCCCTGAGCTCCATTTTTCAACTCGTTTTTTGTGAGCTGAACGCAAGTCCAAACTTTTGGTTCAGGACCTATACTGGTTCCCGGTGGGTGGCTGAGACTTTGGTTAATTCTTCTTCCTGCCGGGAAATTAGAGTGACATGTGCCCATCCAAATGCCTAACAGCTACTCTCTCATTGGTTCTCCCTCTTCCCTTTCATCCTCTGCCAGATTGGCAACCTGTGCGAACCAGTAGCTTAAAGGGGCTGTCTCTCCAAGTTGGGAGATTGATAGGAAAGCAGTTGGAAAGTCAAACCGCAGCACCAGGAGAGGGACTCTTCGTTGAGTTTTAGAAACCTTTCGTATTCACAGTGTGTCCATTCTCTAGGTTTCCCGTACATGTTATAGCTGTAGTAATATTCCCATCAACCTGGAGAGTTGGGACCCATAGAATGGGTCCCATGCATTATTGCTTTAAAGGGTCTGCATTTGCTCACCCAATCTCACCAATCCTCTCAGTCCCAAGTGTCCAGCCTCATGCCACATCCAGCTGTCATTGTAGATAGGGTCATTCCAGGTTGCATCAGAGACCCTGAAGGAATTGTAAAGAATTTCCCTGTTTCTTTGTTTTGTTTTTGAAATTCCTTTTTAGAGAGGGTTTGAGCTGATTCTCGCTGCCATGTTTATGCCAGTCTTGTCACACTTGATTCCCTTACGGAGACATATCAATACATAGGTTTTAAGATTCTTACTAGTCAGATCTATTCCTCTGCGGGAAATATGGGGTTTTGAGTCCCTTTCACTGAGGAAGGTGTAGGTCTTGTCTATTCCATACTTGGATTTTGGAACGGTACCTGTGCTTATATCAAACTCTGGTTTGATGCATCACCCCACCTCTCCTTCCCCCTTAAGCAGGCATAAGAGTGTTTTCTGAATGTGAGACTCTGTTCTCTTTCCTAACTCAGTTCATGTGTAGCCATGTTTACAGGATCTTCCTAATTGATATCTTATGATAAGTTTCTTTTTCTGTGTGACTTCTTTCACTTAGAATCATCGTACCTGAATCCACTCATTTTGCTGCTACTGGTCTTATGACATTGATTTCGTGGCTGAGGGATATTCCATCGTACGTAAATTCCACAATGTTTTGAACCATTTTTACATTTCCTGGGATATTTCAGGTGTACCCAGGTTGAGGTTCTTGTAAGCAGTGCAGCCCTCAATTTGGGGGTGGCTGTGTCTTATGGATTTTCAGGTTTCCCAAGGTATATTCCCTAGACTGGAAGTGCCCTTGGCTCTGTAGCTCTGTTGTTTACTTGTTTTAGGGAACACAATGCACTCCTCCAGTGAGGCAGTTGGCAGCTTACATCCCGCCCATCAGCATAAAAAGGCTCCCTGTTCTCCAGGGCCTGTCTTGCCTTTCTGGTTTTTACACATTTTGTGGATGTCCCTTTTGACCAGTGGGAAGTGATACTTCTTTGTAGTGCAGATTTGCATTGCCCGCTTGCTTGCTTGGCCAAAAAGGGCGTATGCGTTTTCTCCTGAATATATTCAGGTGAAAACGCATACGCACTTTTTGGCCAAGTGCATCATTGTCGAAGTTGTGCCCCTCTTCCTGTGCTTTACAGGCGATTCCAACGTACCTCTTGAAATCTGTTTCCTGCTATTCGGCCTCGCTTTCAAGTCCGCCTCGTTTTCTTCCCTCAACAGATTTTTGGACGATAGTTGGCCTTGATTACTCTGCCAGTTTGTGAATTGCTGTGCCCCTGAGCTCCATTTTTCAACTCGCTTTTTGTGAGCTGAACGCAAGTCCAAACTTTTGGTTCAGGACCTATACTGGTTCCCGGTGGGTGGCTGAGACTTTGGTTAATTCTTCTTCCTGCCGGGAAATTAGAGTGACATGTGCCCATCCAAATGCCTAACAGCTACTCTCTCATTGGTTCTCCCTCATCCCTTTCATCCTCTGCCAGATTGGCAACCTGTGCGAACCAGTAGCTTAAAGGGGCTGTCTCTCCAAGTTGGGAGATTGATAGGAAAGCAGTTGGAAAGTCAAACCGGAGCACCAGGAGAGGGACTCTTTGTTGAGTTTTAGAAAACTTTCGTATTCACAGTGTGTCCATTCTCTAGGTTTCCCGTACATGTTATAGCTGTAGTAATATTCCCTTCAACCTGGAGAGTTGGGACCCATGGAATGGGTGCCATGCATTATTGCTTTAAAGTGTCTGCATTTGCTCACCCAATCTCACCAATCCTCTCAGTCCCAAGTGTCCAGCCTCATGCCACATCCAGCTGTCATTGTAGATAGGGTCATTCCAGGTTGCATCAGAGACCCTGAAGGAATTGTAAAGAATTTCCCTGTTTCTTTGTTTTGTTTTTGAAATCCCTTTTTAGAGTGGGTTTGAGCTGATTCTCGCTGCCATGTTTATGCCAGTCTTGTCACACTTGATTCCCTTACGGAGACATATCAATACATAGGTTTTAAGATTCTTACTAGTCAGATCTATTCCTCTGCGGGAAATATGGGGTTTTGAGTCCCTTTCACTGAGGAAGGTGTAGGTCTTGTCTATTCCATACTTGGATTTTGGAACGGTACCTGTGCTTATATCAAACTCTGGTTTGATGCATCACCCCACCTCTCCTTCCCCCTTAAGCAGGCATAAGAGTGTTTTCTGAATGTGAGACTCTGTTCTCTTTCCTAACTCAGTTCATGTGTAGCCATGTTTACAGGATCTTCCTAATTGATATCTTATGATAAGTTTCTTTTTCTGTGTGACTTCTTTCACTTAGAATCATCGTACCTGAATCCACTCATTTTGCTGCTACTGGTCTTATGACATTGATTTCGTGGCTGAGGGATATTCCATCGTACGTAAATTCCACAATGTTTTGAACCATTTTTACATTTCCTGGGATATTTCAGGTGTACCCAGGTTGAGGTTCTTGTAAGCAGTGCAGCCCTCAATTTGGGGGTGGCTGTGTCTTATGGATTTTCAGGTTTCCCAAGGTATATTCCCTAGACTGGAAGTGCCCTTGGCTCTGTAGCTCTGTTGTTTACTTGTTTTAGGGAACACAATGCACTCCTCCAGTGAGGCAGTTGGCAGCTTACATCCCGCCCATCAGCATAAAAAGGCTCCCTGTTCTCCAGGGCCTGTCTTGCCTTTCTGGTTTTTACACATTTTGTGGATGTCCCTTTTGACCAGTGGGAAGTGATACTTCTTTGTAGTGCAGATTTGCATTGCCCGCTTGCTTGCTTGGCCAAAAAGGGCGTATGCGTTTTCTCCTGAATATATTCAGGTGAAAACGCATACGCACTTTTTGGCCAAGTGCATCATTGTCGAAGTTGTGCCCCTCTTCCTGTGCTTTACAGGCGATTCCAACGTACCTCTTGAAATCTGTTTCCTGCTATTCGGCCTCGCTTTCAAGTCCGCCTCGTTTTCTTCCCTCAACAGATTTTTGGACGATAGTTGGCCTTGATTACTCTGCCAGTTTGTGAATTGCTGTGCCCCTGAGCTCCATTTTTCAACTCGCTTTTTGTGAGCTGAACGCAAGTCCAAACTTTTGGTTCAGGACCTATACTGGTTCCCGGTGGGTGGCTGAGACTTTGGTTAATTCTTCTTCCTGCCGGGAAATTAGAGTGACATGTGCCCATCCAAATGCCTAACAGCTACTCTCTCATTGGTTCTCCCTCATCCCTTTCATCCTCTGCCAGATTGGCAACCTGTGCGAACCAGTAGCTTAAAGGGGCTGTCTCTCCAAGTTGGGAGATTGATAGGAAAGCAGTTGGAAAGTCAAACCGCAGCACCAGGAGAGGGACTCTTCGTTGAGTTTTAGAAACCTTTCGTATTCACAGTGTGTCCATTCTCTAGGTTTCCCGTACATGTTATAGCTGTAGTAATATTCCCTTCAACCTGGAGAGTTGGGACCCATGGAATGGGTGCCATGCATTATTGCTTTAAAGGGTCTGCATTTGCTCACCCAATCTCACCAATCCTCTCAGTCCCAAGTGTCCAGCCTCATGCCACATCCAGCTGTCATTGTAGATAGGGTCATTCCAGGTTGCATCAGAGACCCTGAAGGAATTGTAAAGAATTTCCCTGTTTCTTTGTTTTGTTTTTGAAATTCCTTTTTAGAGAGTGTTTGAGCTGATTCTCGCTGCCATGTTTATGCCAGTCTTGTCACACTTGATTCCCTTATGGAGACATATCAATACATAGGTTTTAAGATTCTTACTAGTCAGATCTATTCCTCTGCGGGAAATATGGGGTTTTGAATCCCTTTCACTGAGGAAGGTGTAGGTCTTGTCTATTCCATACTTGGATTTTGGAACGGTACCTGTGCTTATATCAAACTCTGGTTTGATGCATCACCCCACCTCTCCTTCCCCCTTAAGCAGGCATAAGAGTGTTTTCTGAATGTGAGACTCTGTTCTCTTTCCTAACTCAGTTCATGTGTAGCAATGTTTACAGGATCTTCCTAAGTGATATCTTATGATAAGTTTCTTTTTCTGTGTGACTTCTTTCACTTAGAATCATCGTACCTGAATCCACTCATTTTGCTGCTACTGGTCTTATGACATTGATTTCGTGGCTGAGGGATATTCCATCGTACGTAAGTTCCACAATGTTTTGAACCATTTTTATATTTCCTGGGATATTTCAGGTGTACCCAGGTTGAGGTTCTTGTAAGCAGTGCAGCCCTCAATTTGGGGGTGGCTGTGTCTTATGGATTTTCTGGTTTCCCAAGGTATATTCCCTAGACTGGAAGTGCCCTTGGCTCTGTAGCTCTGTTGTTTACTTGTTTTAGGGAACACAATGCACTCCTCCAGTGAGGCAGTTGGCAGCTTACATCCCGCCCATCAGCATAAAAAGGCTCCCTGTTCTCTAGGGCCTGTCTTGCCTTTCTGGTTTTTACACATTTTGTGGATGTCCCTTTTGACCGGTGGGAAGTGATACTTCTTTGTAGTGCAGATTTGCATTGCCCGCTTGCTTGCTTGGCCAAAAAGGGCGTATGCGTTTTCTCCTGAATATATTCAGGAGAAAATGCATACGCCCTTTTTGGCCAAGTGCATCATTGTCGAAGTTGTGCCCCTCTTCCTGTGCTTTACAGGCGATTCCAACGTACCTCTTGAAATCTGTTCCCTGCTATTCTGCCTCGCTTTCAAGTCCGCCTCGTTGCCTTCCCTCAACAGATTTTTGGACGATAGTTGGCCTTGATTACTCTGCCAGTTTGTGAATTGCTTTGCCCCTGAGCTCCATTTTTCAACTCGTTTTTTGTGAGCTGAACGCAAGTCCAAACTTTTGGTTCAGGACCTATACTGGTTCCCGGTGGGTGGCTGAGACTTTGGTTAATTCTTCTTCCTGCCGGGAAATTAGAGTGACATGTGCCCATCCAAATGCCTAACAGCTACTCTCTCATTGGTTCTCCCTCTTCCCTTTCATCCTCTGCCAGATTGGCAACCTGTGCGAACCAGTAGCTTAAAGGGGCTGTCTCTCCAAGTTGGGAGATTGATAGGAAAGCAGTTGGAAAGTCAAACCGCAGCACCAGGAGAGGGACTCTTCGTTGAGTTTTAGAAACCTTTCGTATTCACAGTGTGTCCATTCTCTAGGTTTCCCGTACATGTTATAGCTGTAGTAATATTCCCTTCAACCTGGAGAGTTGGGACCCATAGAATGGGTCCCATGCATTATTGCTTTAAAGGGTCTGCATTTGCTCACCCAATCTCACCAATCCTCTCAGTCCCAAGTGTCCAGCCTCATGCCACATCCAGCTGTCATTGTAGATAGGGTCATTTCAGGTTGCATCAGAGACCCTGAAGGAATTGTAAAGAATTTCCCTGTTTCTTTGTTTTGTTTTTGAAATTCCTTTTTAGAGAGGGTTTGAGCTGATTCTCGCTGCCATGTTTATGCCAGTCTTGTCACACTTGATTCCCTTACGGAGACATATCAATACATAGGTTTTAAGATTCTTACTAGTCAGATCTATTCCTCTGCGGGAAATATGGGGTTTTGAGTCCCTTTCACTGAGGAAGGTGTAGGTCTTGTCTATTCCATAGTTGGATTTTGGAACGGTACCTGTGCTTATATCAAACTCTGGTTTGATGCATCACCCCACCTCTCCTTCCCCCTTAAGCAGGCATAAGAGTGTTTTCTGAATGTGAGACTCTGTTCTCTTTCCTAACTCAGTTCATGTGTAGCCATGTTTACAGGATCTTCCTAATTTATATCTTATGATAAGTTTCTTTTTCTGTGTTACTTCTTTCACTTAGAATCATCGTACCTGAATCCACTCATTTTGCTGCTACTGGTCTTATGACATTGATTTCGTGGCTGAGGGATATTCCATCGTACGTAAGTTCCACAATGTTTTGAACCATTTTTATATTTCCTGGGATATTTCAGGTGTACCCAGGTTGAGGTTCTTGTAAGCAGTGCAGCCCTCAATTTGGGGGTGGCTGTGTCTTATGGATTTTCAGGTTTCCCAAGGTATATTCCCTAGACTGGAAGTGCCCTTGGCTCTGTAGCTCTGTTGTTTACTTGTTTTAGGGAACACAATGCACTCCTCCAGTGAGGCAGTTGGCAGCTTACATCCCGCCCATCAGCATAAAAAGGCTCCCTGTTCTCCAGGGCCTGTCTTGCCTTTCTGGTTTTTACACATTTTGTGGATGTCCCTTTTGACCGGTGGGAAGTGATACTTCTTTGTAGTGCAGATTTGCATTGCCCGCTTGCTTGCTTGGCCAAAAAGGGCGTATGCGTTTTCTCTTGAATATATTCAGGAGAAAACGCATACACCCTTTTTGGCCAAGTGCATCATTGTCGAAGTTGTGCCCCTCTTCCTGTGCTTTACAGGCGATTCCAATGTACCTCTTGAAATCTGTTCCCTGCTATTCTGCCTCGCATTCAAGTCCGCCTCGATGCCTTCCCTCAACAGATTTTTGGACGATAGTTGGCCTTGATTACTCTGCCAGTTTGTGAATTGCTGTGCCCCTGAGCTCCATTTTTCAACTCGCTTTTTGTGAGCTGAACGCAAGTCCAAACTTTTGGTTCAGGACCTATACTGGTTCCCGGTGGGTGGCTGAGACTTTGGTTAATTCTTCTTCCTGCCGGGAAATTAGAGTGACATGTGCCCATCCAAATGCCTAACAGCTACTCCCTCATTGGTTCTCCCTCTTCCCTTTCATCCTCTGCCAGATTGGCAACCTGTGCGAACCAGGAGCTTAAAGGGGCTGTCTCTCCAAGTTGGGAGATTGATAGGAAAGCAGTTGGAAAGTCAAACCGCAGCACCAGGAGAGGGACTCTTCGTTGAGTTTTAGAAACCTTTCGTATTCACAGTGTGTCCATTCTCTAGGTTTCCCGTACATGTTATAGCTGTAGTAATATTCCCTTCAACCTGGAGAGTTGGGACCCATGGAATGGGTGCCATGCATTATTGCTTTAAAGGGTCTGCATTTGCTCACCCAATCTCACCAATCCTCTCAGTCCCAAGTGTCCAGCCTTATGCCACTTCCAGCTGTCATTGTAGATAGGGTCATTCCAGGTTGCATCAGAGACCCTGAAGGAATTGTAAAGAATTTCCCTGTTTCTTTGTTCTGTTTTTGAAATTCCTTTTTAGAGTGGGTTTGAGCTGATTCTCGCTGCCTTGTTTATGCCAGTCTAGTCACACTTGATTCCCTTACGGAGACATATCAATACATAGGTTTTAAGATTCTTACTAGTCAGATCTATTCCTCTGTGGGAAATATGGGGTTTTGAGTCCCTTTCACTGAGGAAGGTGTAGGTCTTGTCTATTCCATAGTTGGTTTTTGGAATGGTACTTGTGCTTATATCAAAATCTGGTTTGATGCATCACCCCACCTCTCCTTCCTCCTTAAGCAGGCATAAGAGTGTTTTCTAAATGTGAGACTCTGTTCTCTTTCCTAACTCAGTTCATGTGTAGCCATGTTTACAGGATCTTCCTAAGTGATATCTTATGATAAGTTTCTTTTTCTGTGTGACTTCTTTCACTTAGAATCATCGTACCTGAATCCACTCATTTTGCTGCTACTGGTCTTATGACATTGATTTCATGGCTGAGGGATATTCCGTCGTACGTAAGTTCCACAATGTTTTGAACCATTTTTATATTTCCTGGGATATTTCCGGTGTACCTAGGTTGAGGTTCTTGTAAGCAGTGCAGCCCTCAGTTTGGGGGTGGCTCTGTCTTATGGATTTTCAGTTTTCCCAAGGTATATTCCCTAGACTGGAAGTGCCCTTGGCTCTGTAGCTCTGTTGTTTACTTGTTTTAGGGAACACAATGCACTCCTCCAGTGAGGCAGTTGGCAGCTTAAATCCCGCCCATCAGCATAACAAGGCCCCCTGTTCTCCAGGGCCTGACTTGCCTTTCTGGTTTTTACACATTTTGTGGATGTCCCTTTTGACCGGTGGGAAGTGATACTTCTTCTGTAGTGCAGATTTGCATTGCCCGCTTGCTTGCTTGGCCAAAAAGGGCGTATGCGTTTTCTCCTGAATATATTCAGGTGAAAACGCATACGCACTTTTTGGCCAAGTGCATCATTGTCGAAGTTGTGCCCCTCTTCCTGTGCTTTACAGGCGATTCCAACGTATCTCTTGAAATCTGTTTCCTGCTATTCTGCCTCGCTTTCAAGTCCGCCTCGTTGCCTTCCCTCAACAGATTTTTGGACGATAGTTGGCCTTGATTACTCTGCCAGATTGTGAATTGCTGTGCTCTTGACCACCATTTTCAACTCGTTTTTTGTGAGCAGAACGCAAGTCCAAACTTTTGGTTCAGGACCTATACTGGTTCCCGGTGGGTGGCTGAGACTTTGGTTAATTCTTCTTCCTGCCGGGAAATAAGAGTGACATATGCCCATCCAAATGCCTAACAGCTACTCTCTCATTGGTTCTCCCTCTTCCCTTTCATCCTCTGCCAGATTGGCAACCTGTGCGAACCAGGAGCTTAAAGGGGCTGTCTCTCCAAGTTGGGAGATTGATAGGAAAGCAGTTGGAAAGTCAAACCGGAGCACCAGGAGAGGGACTCTTCGTTGAGTTTTAGAAACCTTTCGTATTCACAGTGTGTCCATTCTCTAGGTTTCCCGTACATGTTATAGCTGTAGTAATATTCCCTTCAACCTGGAGAGTTGGGACCCATGGAATGGGTGCCATGCATTATTGCTTTAAAGGGTCTGCATTTGCTCACCCAATCTCACCAATCCTCTCAGTCCCAAGTGTCCAGCCTCATGCCACATCCAGCTGTCATTGTAGATATGGTCATTCCAGGTTGCATCAGAGACCCTGAAGGAATTTTAAGAATTTCCCTGTTTCTTTGTTTTGTTTTTGAAATTCCTTTTTAGAGTGGGTTTGAGCTGATTCTCGCTGCCTTGTTTATGCCAGTCTAGTCACCCTTGATTCCCTTACGGAGACATATCAATACATAGGTTTTAAGATTCTTACTAGTCAGATCTATTCCTCTGCGGGAAATATGGTGTTTTGAGTCCATTTCACTGAGGAAGGTGTAGGTGTTGTCTAATCCATAGTTGGTTTTTGGAATGGTACTTGTGCTTATATCAAAATCTGGTTTGATGCATCACCCCACCTCTCCTTCCTCCTTAAGCAGGCATAAGAGTGTTTTCTAAATGTGAGACTCTGTTCTCTTTCCTAACTCAGTTCATGTGTAGCCATGTTTACAGGATCTTCCTAAGTGATATCTTATGATAAGTTTCTTTTTCTGTGTGACTTCTTTCACTTAGAATCATCGTACCGGAATCCACTCATTTTGCTGCTACTGGTCTTATGACATTGATTTCGTGGCTGAGGGATATTCCATCGTACATAAGTTCCACAATTTTTTGAACCATTTTTATATTTCCTGGGATATTTCACGTGTGCCCAGGTTGAGGTTCTTGTAAGCAGTGCAGCCCTCAATTTGGGGGTGGCTCTGTCTTATTGATTTTCAGTTTTCCCAAGGTATATTCCCTAGACCTGAAGTGCCCTTGGCTCTGTAGCTCTGTTGTTTACTTGTTTTAGGGAACACAATGCACTCCTCCAGTGAGGCAGTTGGCAGCTTACATCCCGCCCATCAGCATAACAAGGCTCCCTGTTCTCCAGGGCCTTTCTAGCCTTTCTGGTTTTTACACATTTTGTGGATGTCCCTTTTGACCGGTGGGAAGTGATACTTCTTTGTAGTGCAGATTTGCATTGCCCGCTTGCTTGCTTGGCCAAAAAGGGCGTATGCGTTTTCTCCTGATTATATTCAGGAGAAAACGCATACGCCGTTTTTGGCCAAGTGCATCATTGTCGAAGTTGTGCCCCTCTTCCTGTGCTTTACAGGCGATTCCAACGTACCTCTTGAAATCTATTTCCTGCTATTCTGCCTCGCTTTCAAGTCCGCCTCGTTGCCTTCCCTCAACAGATTTTTGGACGATTGTTGGCCTTGATTACTCTGCCAGTTTGTGAATTGCTGTGCCCCGGACCTCCATTTTCAACTCGTTTTTTGTGAGCTGAACGCAAGTCCAAACTTTTGGTTCAGGACCTATACTGGTTCCCGGTGGGTGGCTGAGACTTTGGTTAATTCTTCTTCCTGCCGGGAAATTAGAGTGACATGTGCCCATCCAAATGCCTAACAGCTACTCTCTCATTGGTTCTCCCTCTTCCCTTTCATCCTCTGCCAGATTGGCAACCTGTGCGAACCAGGAGCTTAAAGGGGCTGTCTCTCCAAGTTGGGAGATTGATAGGAAAGCAGTTGGAAAGTCAAACCGGAGCACCAGGAGAGCGACTCTTCGTTGAGGTTTAGAAACCATTCGTATTCAGAGTGTGTCCATTCTCTAGGTTTCCCGTACATGTTATAGCTGTAGTAATATTCCCTTCAACCTGGAGAGTTGGGACCCATGGAATGGGTGCCATGCATTATTGCTTTAAAGGGTCTGCATTTGCTCACCCAATCTCACCAATCCTCTCAGTCCCAAGTGTCCAGACTCATGCCACATCCAGCTGTCATTGTAGATAGGGTCATTCCAGGTTGCATCAGAGACCCTGAAGGAATTGTAAAGAATTTCCCTGTTTCTTTGTTCTGTTTTTGAAATTCCTTTTTAGAGTGGGTTTGAGCTGATTCTCACTGCCCTGTTTATGCCAGTCTTGACACACTTGATTCCCTTACGGAGACATATCAATACATAGGTTTTAAGATTCTTACTAGTCAGATCTATTCCTCTGCGGGAAATATGGGGTTTTGAGTCCCTTTCACTGAGGAAGGTGTAGGTCTTGTCTATTCCATAGTTGGTTTTTGGAACGGTACCTGTGCTTATATCAAAATCTGGTTTGATGCATCACCCCACCTCTCCTTCCCCCTTAAGCAGGCATAAGAGTGTTTGCTAAATGTGAGACTCTGTTCTCTTTCCTAACTCAGTTCATGTGTAGCCATGTTTACAGGATCTTCCTAAGTGATATCTTATGATAAGTTTCTTTATCTGTGTGACTTCTTTCACTTAGAATCATCGTACCTGAATCCACTCATTTTGCTGCTACTGGTCTTATGACATTTATTTCGTGGCTGAGGGATATTCCATCGTACGTAAGTTCCACAAAGTTTTGAACCATTTATATATTTCCTGGGATATTTCCGGTGTACCCAGGTTGAGGTTCTTGTAAGAAGTGCAGCCCTCAATCTGGGGGTGGCTCTGTCTTATTGATTTTCAGTTTCCCCAAGGTATATTCCCTAGACTGGAAGTGCCCTTGGCTCTGTAGCTCTGTTGTTTACTTGTTTTAGGGAACACAATGCACTCCTCCAGTGAGGCAGTTGGCAACTTACATCCCGCCCATCAGCATAACAGGGCTCCCTGTTCTCCAGGGCCTGTCTTGCCTTTCTGGTTTTTACACATTTTGTGGATGTCCCTTTTGAACCGTGGGAAGTGATACTTCTTTGTAGTGCAGATTTGCATTGCCCGCTTGCTTGCTTGGCCAAAAAGGGCGTATGCGTTTTCTCCTGAATATATTCAGGAGAAAACGCATACGCCCTTTTTGGCCAAGTGCATCATTGTCGAATTTGTGCCCCTCTTCCTGTGCTTTACAGGCGATTCCAACGTACCTCTTGAAATCTGTTTCCTGCTATTCTGCCTCGCTTTCAAGTCCGCCTCGTTGCCTTCCCTCAACAGATTTTTGGACGATAGTTGGCCTTGATTACTCTGCCAGTTTGTGAATTGCTGTGCCCCTGAGCTCCATTTTTCAACTCGTTTTTTGTGAGCTGAACGCAAGTCCAAACTTTTGGTTCAGGACCTATACTGGTTCCCGGTGGGTGGCTGAGACTTTGGTTAATTCTTCTTCCTGCCAGGAAATTAGAGTGATATGTGCCCATCCAAATGCCTAACAGCTACTCCCTCATTGGTTCTCCCTCTTCCCTTTCCTCCTCTGCCAAATGGGCAACCTGTGTGAACCAGGAGCTTAAAGGGGCTGTCTCTCCAAGTTGGGAGATTGATAGTAAAGCTGTTGGAAAGTCAAACCGGAGCACCAGTAGAGGGACTCTTCGTTGAGTTTTAGAAACCTTTCGTATTCACAGTGTGTCCATTCTCTAGGTTTCCCGTACATGTTATAGCTGTAGTAATATTCCCTTCAACCTGGAGAGTTGGGACCCATGGAATGGTTGCCATGCATTATTGCTTTAAAGGGTCTGCATTTGCTCACCCAATCTCACCAATCCTCTCAGTCCCAAGTGTCCAGCCTCATGCCGCATCCAGCTGTCATCGTAGATAGGGTCATTCCAGGTTGCATCAGAGACCCTGAAGGAATTGTAAAGAATTTCCCTGTTTCTTTGTTCTGTTTTTGAAATTCCTTTTTAGAGTGGGTTTGAGCTGATTCTCGCTGCCATGTTTATGCCAGTCTAGACACATTTGATTCCCTTATGGAGACATATCAATACATAGGTTTTAAGATTCTTACTAGTCAGATCTATTCCTCTGCGGGAAATATGGGGTTTTGAGTCCATTTCACTGAGGAAGGTGTAGGTCTTGTCTATTCCATAGTTGGTTTTTGGAACAGTACCTGTGCTTATATCAAACTCTGGTTTGATGCATCACCCCACCTCTCCTTCCCCCTTAAGCAGGCATAAGAGTGTTTTCTAAATGTGAGACTCTGTTCTCTTGCCTAACTCAGTTCATGTGTAGCCATGTTTACAGGATCTTCCTAAGTGATATCTTATGATAAGTTTCTTTTTCTGTGTGACTTCTTTCACTTAGAATCATCGTACCGGAATCCACTCATTTTGCTGCTACTGGTCTTATGACATTGATTTCATGGCTGAGGGATATTCCATCGTATGTAATTTCCACAATTTTTTGAACCATTTTTATATTTCCTGGGATATTTCCGGTGTACCCAGGTTGAGGTTCTTGTAAGCAGTGCAGCCCTCAATTTGGGGGTTGCTCTGCCTTATTGATTTTCAGTTTTCCCAAGGTATATTCCCTAGACTGGAAGTGCCCTTGGCTCTGTAGCTCAGTTGTTTACTTGTTTTAGGGAGCACAATGCACTCCTCCAGTGAGGCAGTTGGCAACTTACATCCTGCCCATCAGCATAACAAGGCTCCTATTTCGGCACGGCCTGTCTTGCCTTTCTGGTTTTTACACATTTTGTGGATGTCCCTCTTGACCCGTGGGAAGTGATACTTCTTTGTAGTGCAGATTTGCATTGCCCACTTGCTTGCTTGGCCAAAAAGTGCGTATGCGTTTTCTCCTGAATATATTCAGGAGAAAACGCATACGCCCTTTTTGGCCAAGTGCATCATTGTCGAAGTTGTGCCCCTCTTCCTGTGCTTTACAGGCAATTCCAACGTACCTCTTGAAATCTGTTTCCTGCTATTCTGCCTCGCGTTCAAGTCCGCCTCGTTGCCTTCCCTCAACAGATTTTTGGACGATAGCTGGCCTTGATTACTCTGCCAGTTTGTGAATTGCTGTGCCCCTGAGCTCCATTTTTCAACTCGTTTTTTGTGAGCTGAACGCAAGTCCAAACTTTTGGTTCAGGACCTATACTGGTTCCCGGTGGGTGGCTGAGACTTTGGTTAATTCTTCTTCCTGCCGGGAAATTAGAGTGACATGTGCCCATCCAAATGCCTAACAGCTACTCTCTCATTGGTTCTCCCTCTTCCCTTTCATCCTCGGCCAAATTGGCAACCTGTGTGAACCAGGAGCTTAAAGGGGCTGTCTCTCCAAGTTGGGAGATTGATAGGAAAGTAGTTGGAAAATCAAACCGGAGCACCAGGAGAGGGACTCTTCGTTGAGTTTTAGAAACCTTTCGTATTCACAGTGTGTCCATTCTCTAGGTTTCCCGTACATGTTATAGCTTTAGTAATATTCCCTACAACCTGGAGAGTTGGGACCCATGGAATGGGTGCCATGCATTATTGCTTTAAAGGGTCTGCATTTGCTCACCCAATCTCACCAATCCTCTCAGTCCCAAGTGTCCAACCTCATGCCGCATCCAGCTGTCATCGTAGATAGGGTCATTCCAGGTTGCATCAGAGACCCTGAAGGAATTGTAAAGAATTTCCCTGTTTCTTTGTTCTGTTTTTGAAATTCCTTTTTAGAGTGGGTTTGAGCTGATTCTCGCTGCCCTGTTTATGACAGTCTAGACACAATTGATTCCCTTATGGAGACATATCAATACATAGGTTTTAAGATTCTTACTAGTCAGATCTATTCCTCTGCGGGAAATATGGGGTTTTGAGTCCCTTTCACTGAGGAAGGTGTAGGTCTTGTCTATTCCATAGTTGGTTTTTGGAATGGTACCTGTGCTTATATCAAACTCTGGTTTGATGCATCACCCCACCTCTCCTTCCCCCTTAAGCAGGCATAAGAGTGTTTTCTAAATGTGAGACTCTGTTCTCTTTCCTAACTCAGTTCATGTGTAGCCATGTTTACAGGATCTTCCTAAGTGATATCTTATGATAAGTTTCTTTTTCTGTGTGACTTCTTTCACTTAGAATCATCGTACCGGAATCCACTCATTTTGCTGCTACTGGTCTTATGACATTGATTTCATGGCTGAGGGATATTCCATCGTTCGTAAGTTCCACAATGTTTTGAACCATTTTTATATTTCCTGGGAAATTTCAGGTGTACCCAGGTTGAGGTTCTTGTAAGCAGTGCAGCCCTCAATTTGGGGGTTGCTCTGTCTTATTGATTTTCAGTTTTCCCAAGGTATATTCCCTAGACTGGAAGTGCCCTTGGCTCTGTAGCTCTGTTGTTTACTTGTTTTAGGGAACACAATGCACTCCTCCAGTGAGGCAGTTGGCAACTTACATCCCGCCCATCAGCATAATAAGGCTCCCTGTTCTCCAGGGCCTGTCTTGTCTTTCGGGTTTTTACACACTTTGTGGATATCCCTTTTGAACCGTGGGAAGTGATACTTCTTTGTAGTGCAGATTTGCATTGCCCGCTTGCTTGCTTGGCCAAAAAGGGCGTATGCGTTTTCTCCTGAATATATTTAGGAGAAAACGCATACGCCCTTTTTGGCCAAGTGCATCATTGTAGAAGTTGTGCCCCTCTTACTGTGCTTTACAGGCGAGGACCACCCTGGCTGGCCTGCAGGCACCAAGTTGGCCTGCGTGCTGTCGCTGGTGTGGCTCCACGGTCCTTCCTCTAGGCTTTCAAGCCCTTGTACATATTCAGGTGTTTTACCTGGAAAGGGTGGGAACAGTTCAGCAGCAGCTGGCCTGGGGCTCAGCTCACGTTTACTCACAGATGCCTTGGCACGGTCCCCCAGCTTTGCAAAGAGGACGGTCCTTGCGAGGGAGGTGGGTTGCTGGCTGTATGGGAGATGATTCCCCACCTCTGACCAATTTCAGAATTGTTTACCACTGGAGCAAGTGCCCTGATAGGGTTTTCCTCTGTATAACTCGTGGGTTCAGGATTTTTTTTTCTTTTATGGTTCAAATTAGATTTTATTCCTCTTTTATGTATTTATAGATATAAGCATGGAAATAATTCATTCCTATAAATACATCTGTGTGATGGGAAGAACTTTTTTCTGTTTTATTTTTAAATTTTATTTTTTAAAATTTTGAAATTTAATTTTATTTATTTTTTTTTATACAGCACGTTATTATTAGTTATGTATTTTATGCATATACATATATACAGGTCAATCCCAAACTCCCAACTCATCCCACCACCACCACCCCATGGCTTCCCACACTTGGTGTCCATACGTTTGTTCTCTACCTCTGTGTCTCTATTTCGTCCCTGCAAACCAGTTCATCTGTACCATTTTTAGGCTCCACATATATGCGTTAATATACAATATTTGTTTTCCTCTTTCTGACTTACTTCATTCTGTATGACAGTCTCTCGATCCATTGATGTCTCTACAAATGACCCAGTTTCATTCGTTTTTATGGCCGAGTAATATTCCATTTTATATATGTACCACATCTTTATCCATTCATCTGTCTGTGGGCATTTAGGTTGCTTCCATTACCTGGCTATTGTAAATAGTGCTGCAACGAATATTGTGGTGAATGTGCCTTTTTGAAATACAGTTTTCTCTGGGTATATGCCCAGAAGTGGGATTGCTGGATCAGATGGTAATTCTATTTCTAGTTTTTTTAAGGAAACTCCATACTGTTCTCCATAGTGACTGTATCAATTTACATTCCCACCAATAGTGGAAGAGGGCTCCTTTTGTCCACACCCTCCCCAGAATTGGTTGTTTGTAGATTTTCTGATGATGCCGATTCTAACAGGTGTGAGGTGAAATCTCATTGTAGTTTTGATTTGCATTTCTCTGATAATTAGTGCTGTTGAGCAACTTTTCATGTGCGTCTTGGCCATCTCTGTGTCTCCTTTGAAGAAACGTCTCTTTAGATCTTCTGCCCATTTTTTTTGGGTTGTTTGTTTTTTTAATATTAAGCTGCATGAGCTGTTTATATATATTGGAGATTAAACCTCTGTCCATTGATTCGTCTGCAACGATTTTCGCCCATTCTGAGGGATGCCTTTTTCCATTCCCGTGTTTTTTAACAAAAAAGGAAAGAAAGGAAAAGAAGCAGAACACTAATGTGCCTAAAATATGCCTTTTGAAACGGTCGTTTTGACATATGGACGTCCTTTGAATTTTTTGGTCGATATGTGACCCCAGGATTTGTTTTCAGGGCACGTGTCATTTACAGGCCTGCAATGATTTTGAATATCAACTGACCATTAGCGTTGGGATTAAAGCTGCTGTTGTGTGAAACGGCCACAAGGTGGCAGCAGTTCACCCTTACCAAATCTGGTTACTAGGGCAAGAGAGCCTCAGTGGAAGTGGTGTTCTAGATTGGAGTTTAGAATGGAATGTGCCAGGAGAAAGCCCCTCACGTTTGTCTCACTACTTCTTGTTCGTGTTTTTAATTTAATTTTTTATTCTTTATTACAGCAAGTTTGATTACAATGTATGGCTTGTTGTAGGTGTGGAAGATGTGGTTCTTTTTCACATATACACATGTCTGTTCTTCCTGGGATCCTTTTACCATGTATGTTATGACAGAATATTGAGTAGTCCTCTCTTGGTATTCTGTAGGTCTTTGGTGATTATATATGTCACCTGTGTTTGTATATGTCTGTTAACCCCAATATCGTAATGAAACCAATCCTCACACCTTTCCATTGGTGAACCATAAGTCTGTTTAATGAATCTGTGATTGCCCTTCTCCGTGGAAATATCTGCCCTGGTATCCATTTTTAGTTAACACCTATAAGTGATATGATATGATATGTGTCTTCCACTTTCTGACTTACTACAAGTCACGTGATTACTTCTAGACTCATCTACGGTGCTGCAAATGGCATTGTGTCCTTTTTTCCCTTGGCTTCTCTTCTGCCTTAGCGGGGTCCATTTTCAACAATGTGATTCCCTGAGGGTTGTGGATTAGCTGACCTGGGCAGCCTTACCCTGCCGGCCCGCCCTCCCCAGGTGTGCCTCGTTGAGGTCAATATAAACAGCGCTCCAGGCAGCAATAGCCCCTGAAGCTGTGCCTGACTCCATATTCTCTGCCCCGTCAGCAGTCTCGGGGCTGTGCTGGTGGAAGGGAGTGAGGGGCCACAGCTTTGTTGGTGGCCCGGTGTGAGTGGGGTTCTGCTGGCCTTTCTGCAGGAGTTGCCAGGCTGCCGCCTGCAAAGAAGAGGTTGTGTCACCCATACCTTCCGCTGGAATTTCTCTCCGGACAGAGGTGAGGAAGGAAAAAAGCAGTGGGGGCCGGGACAGGAGGGGTATCTCAGGCAGGGCAATGGAAAGCTTCTGGAAGAGCGCCCGGGGACAGGACCACCCTGGCTGGCCTGCAGGCACCAAGTTGGCCTGCGTGCTGTCGCTGGTGTGGCTCCACGGTCCTTCCTCTAGGCTTTCAAGCCCTTGTACATATTCAGGTGTTTTACCTGGAAAGGGTGGGAACAGTTCAGCAGCAGCTGGCCAGGGGCTCAGCTCACGTTTACTCACAGATGCCTCGGCACGGTCCCCAAACTTTGCAATGAGGTCGCTCCTTGCGTGGGGGGTGGGTTGATGGCTGTATGGGACATGCTTCCCCACCTCTGACCAATTTCATAATTGTTTACCACTGGAGCAAGTGCCCTGATAGGGTTTTCCTCTGTATAACTCGTGGGTTCAGGTTTTTTTTTCTTTTATGGTTCAAGTTAGATTTTATTCCTCTTTTATGTATTTATAGATATAAGCATGGAAATAATTCATTCCTATAAATACATCTGTGTGACGGGAAGAACTTTTTTCTGTTTTATTTTTAAATTTTATTTTTTAAAATTTTGAAATTTAATTTTATTTATTTTTTTTATACAGCACATTATTATTAGTTATGTATTTTATGCATATACCTGTACACAGGTCAATCCCAAACTCCCAACTCATCCCACCACCACCACCCCATGGCTTCCCACACTTGGTGTCCATACGTTTGTTCTCTACCTCTGTGTCTCTATTTCTTCCCTGCAAACCAGTTCATCTGTACCATTTTTAGGCTCCACATATATGCATTAATATACAATATTTGTTTTCCTCTTTCTGACTTACTTCATTCTGTATGACAGTCTCTCGTTCCATCGATGTCTCTACAAATGACCCAGTTTCATTCCTTTTTATGGCCGAGTAATATTCCATTTTATATATGTACCACATCTTTATCCATTCATCTGTCTGTGGGCATTTAGGTTGCTTCCATTACCTGGCTATTGTAAATAGTGCTGCAATGAACATTGTGGTGAATGTGCCTTTTTGATTTACGGTTTTCTCTGGGTATATGCCCAGAAGTGGGATTGCTGGATCAGATGTTAATTCTATTTCTAGTTTTTTTAAGGAAACTCCATACTGTTCTCCATAGTGACTGTATCAATTTACATTCCCACCAATCGTGGAAGAGGGCTCCTTTTGTCCACACCCTCCCCAGAATTGGTTGTTTGTAGATTTTCTGATGATGCCGATTCTAACAGGTGTGAGGTGAAATCTCATTGTAGTTTTGATTTGCATTTCTCTGATAATTAGTGCTGTTGAGCAGCTTTTCATGTGCGTCTTGGCCATCTCTGTGTCTCCTTTGAAGAAACGTCTCTTTAGATCTTCTGCCCATTTTTTGGGGGTTGTTTGTTTTTTAATATTAAGCTGCATGTGCTGTTTATATATATTGGAGATTAAACCTCTGTCCATTGATTCGTCTGCAACGATTTTCGCCCATTCTGAGGGATGCCTTTTTCCATTCCCGTGTTTTTTAACAAAAAAGGAAAGAAAGGAAGAGAAGCAGAACACTAATGTGCGTAAAATATGCCTTTTGAAACGGTCGTTTTGACATATGGACGTCCTTTGAAATTTTTGGTCGATATGTGACCCCAGGATTTGTTTTCAGGGCAGGTGTCATTTACAGGCCTGCAATGATTTTGAATATCAACTGACCATTAGCGTTGGGATTAAAGCTGCTGTTGTGTGAAACGGCCACAAGGTGGCAGCAGTTCACCCTTACCAAATCTGGTTACTAGGGCAAGAGAGCCTCAGTGGAAGTGGTGTTCTAGATTGGAGTTTAGAATGGAATGTGCCAGGAGAAAGTCCCTCACGTTTGTCTCACTACTTCTTGTTCGTGTTTTTAATTTAATTTTTTATTTTTTATTACAGCAAGTTTGATTACAATGTTTGGCTTGTTGTAGGTGTGGAAGATGTGGTTCTTTTTCACATATACAGATGTCTGTTCTTCCTGGGATCCTTTTCCCACGTACGTTATGACAGAATGTTGAGTAGTCCTCTCTTGGTATTCTGTAGGTCTTTGGTGATTATATATGTCACCTGTGTTTGTATATGTCTGTTAACCCCGATATCGTAATGAAACCAATCCTCACAACTTTCCTTTGGTGAACGATAAGTTTGTTTAATGAATCTGTGATTGCCCTTCTCCGTGGAAATATCTGCCCTGGTATCCATTTTTAGGTAACACCTATAAGTGATATCATACGATATGTGTCTTTCACTTTCTGACTTACTACAAGTCACGTGATTACTTCTAGACTCATCTACGGTGCTGCAAATGGCATTGTGTCCTTTTTTCCCTTGGCTTCTCTTCTGCCTTAGCCGGGTCCATTTTCAACCATGTGATTCCCTGAGGGTTGTGGATTAGCTGACCTGGGCAGCCTTACCCTGCCGGCCCGCCCTCCCCAGGTGTGCCTCGTTGAAGTCAATATAAACAGCGCTCCAGGCAGCAATAGCCCTTGAAGCTGTGCCTGACTCCATATTCTCTGCCCCGTCAGCAGTCTCGGGGCTGTGCTGGTGGGAGGAAGTGAGGGGCCACAGCTTTGTTGGTGGCCCGGTGTGAGTGGGGTTCTGCTGGCCTTTCTGCAGGAGTTGCCAGGCTGCCGCCTGTAAAGAAGAGGTTGTGTCACCCATACCTTCCGCTGGAATTTCTCTCCGGACAGAGTTGAGGAAGGAAAAAAAGCAGTGGGGGCCGGGACAGGAGGGGTATCTCAGGCAGGGCAATGGAAAGCTTCTGGAAGAGCGCCCGGGGCCAGGACCACCCTGGCTGGCCTGCAGGCACCAAGTTGGCCTGCGTGCTGTCGCTGGTGTGGCTCCACGGTCCTTCCTCTAGGCTTTCAAGCCCTTGTACATATTCAGGTGTTTTACCTGGAAAGGGTGGGAACTGTTCAGCAGCAGCTGGCCTGGGGCTCAGCTCACGTTTACTCACAGATGCCTCGGCACGGTCCCCCAGCTTTGCAATGAGGACGCTCCTTGCGTGGGTGGTGGGTTGCTGGCTGTATGGGAGATGATTCCCCACCTCTGACCAATTTCAGAATTGTTTACCACTGGAGCAAGTGCCCTGATAGGGTTTTCCTCTGTATAACTCGTGGGTTCAGGATTTTTTTTTCTTTTATGGTTCAAATTAGATTTTATTCCTCTTTTATGTATTTATAGATATAAGCATGGAAATAATTCATTCCTATAAATACATCTGTGTGATGGGAAGAACTTTTTTCTGTTTTATTTTTAAATTTTATTTTTTAAAATTTTGAAATTTAATTTTATTTATTTTTTTTATACAGCACGTTATTATTAGTTATGTATTTTATGCATATACATATATACAGGTCAATCCCAAACCCCCAACTCATCCCACCACCACCACCCCATGGCTTCCCACACTTGGTGTCCATACGTTTGTTCTCTACCTCTGTGTCTCTATTTCGTCCCTGCAAACCGGTTCATCTGTACCATTTTTAGGCTCCACATATATGCGTTAATATACAATATTTGTTTTCCTCTTTCTGACTTACTTCATTCAGTATGACAGTCTATCGATCCATTGATGTCTCTACAAATGACCCAGTTTCATTCCTTTTTATGGCCGAGTAATATTCCATTTTATATATGTACCACATCTTTATCCATTCATCTGTCTGTGGGCATTTAAGTTGCTTCCATTACCTGGCTATTGTAAATAGTGCTGCAACGAACATTGTGGTGAATGTGCCTTTTTGAAATACGGTTTTCTCTGGGTATATGCCCAGAAGTGGGATTGCTGGATCAGATGGTAATTCTATTTCTAGTTTTTTAAGGAAACTCCATACTGTTCTCCATAGTGACTGTATCAATTTACATTCCCACCAATAGTGGAAGAGGGCTCCTTTTGTCCACAACCTCCCCAGAATTGGTTGTTTGTAGATTTTCCGATGATGCCGATTCTAACAGGTGTGAGGTGATACCTCATTGTAGTTTTGATTTGCATTTCTCTAATAATTAGTGCTGTTGAGCAGCTTTTCATGTGCGTCTTGGCCATCTCTGTGTCTCCTTTGAAGAAACGTCTCTTTAGATCTTCTGCCCATTTTTTTTGGGTTGTTTGTTTTTTTAATATTAAGCTGCATGAGCTGTTTATATATATTGGAGATTAAACCTCTGTCCATTGATTCGTCTGCAACGATTTTCGCCCATTCTGAGGGATGCCTTTTTCCATTCCCGTGTTTTTTAACAAAAAAGGAAAGAAAGGAAAAGAAGCAGAACACTAATTTTACGCACTGATGTGCGTAAAATATGCCTTTTGAAACGGTCGTTTTGAAATATGGACGTCCTTTGAATTTTGTGGTCGATATGTGACCCCAGGATTTGTTTTCAGGGCAGGTGTCATTTACAGGCCTGCAATGATTTTGAATATCAACTGACCATTAGCGTTGGGATTAAAGCTGCTGTTGTGTGAAACGGCCACAAGGTGGCAGCAGTTCACCCTTACCAAATCTGGTTACTAGGGCAAGAGAGCCTCAGTGGAAGTGGTGTTCTAGATTGGAGTTTAGAATGGAATGTGCCAGGAGAAAGCCCCTCACGTTTGTCTCACTACTTCTTGTTCGTGTTTTTAATTTAATTTTTTTATTTTTTATTACAGCAAGTTTGATTACAATGTTTGGCTTGTTGTAGGTGTGGAAGATGTGGTTCTTTTACACATATAGACATGTCTGTTCTTCCTGGGACCCTTTTCCCATGTACGTTATGACAGAATGTTGAGTAGTCCTCTCTTGGTATTCTGTAGGTCTTTGGTGATTATATATGTCACCTGTGTTTGTATATGTCTGTTAACCCCGATATCGTAATGAAACCAATTCTCACAACTTTCCATTGGTGAACCATAAGTTTGTTTAATGAATCTGTGATTGCCCTTCTCCGTGGAAATATCTGCCCTGGGATCCATTTTTAGGTAACACCTATAAGTGATATGATATGATATGTGTCTTCCACTTTCTGCTTACTACAAGTCACGTGATTACTTCTAGACTCATCTACGGTACTGCAAATGGCATTGTGTCCTTTTTTCCCTTGGCTTCTCTTCTGCCTTAGCGGGGTCCATTTTCAACAATGTGATTCCCTGAGGGTTGTGGATTAGCTGACCTGGGCAGCCTTACCCTGCCGGCCCGCCCTCCCCAGGTGTGCCTCGTTGAGGTCAATATAAACAGCGCTCCAGGCAGCAATAGCCCTTGAAGCTGTGCCTGACTCCATATTCTCTGCCCCATCAGCAGTCTCGGGGCTGTGTTGGTGGAAGGGGGTGAGGGGCCACAGATTTGTGGGTGGCCCGGTGTGAGTGGGGTTCCGCTGGCCTTTCTGCAGGAGTTGCCAGGCTGCCGCCTGTAAAGAAGAGGTTGTGTCACACATGCCTTCCGCTGGAATTTCTCTCCGGACAGAGGTGAGGAAGGAAAAAAGCAGTGGGGGCCGGGACAGGAGGGGTATCTCAGGCAGGGCAATGGAAAGCTTCTGGAAGAGCGCCCAGGGCCAGGACCACCCTGGCTGGCCTGCAGGCACCAAGTTGGCCTGCGTGCTGTCGTGGCTCCACGGTCCTTCCTCTAGGCTTTCAAGCCCTTGTACATATTCAGGTGTTTTACCTGGAAAGGGTGGGAACAGTTCAGCAGTAGCTGGCCTGGGGCTCAGCTCACGTTTACTCACAGATGCCTCGTCACGGTCCCCCAGCTTTGCAATGAGGACGCTCCTTGCGTGGGGGGTGGGTTGATGGCTGTATGGGAGATGGTTCCCCACCTCTGACCAATTTCAGAATTGTTTACCACTGGAGCAAGTGCCCTGATAGGGTTTTCCTCTGTATAACTCGTGGGTTCAGGTTTTTTTTTTTCTTTTATGGTTCAAGTTAGATTTTATTCCTCTTTTATATATTTATAGATATAAGCATGGAAATAATTCATTCCTATAAATACATCTGTGTGATGGGAAGAACTTTTTTCTGTTTTATTTTTAAATTTTATTTTTTTTTAAATTTTGAAATTTAATTTTATTTATTTTTTTATACAGCACGTTATTATTAGTTATGTATTTTATGCATATACATGTATACAGGTCAATCCCAAACTCCCAACTCATCCCACCACCACCACCCAATGGCTTCCCACACTTGGTGTCCATATGTTTGTTCTCTACCTCTGTGTCTCTATTTCTTCCCTGCAAACCAGTTCATCTGTACCATTTTTTTAGGTTCCACATATATGCATTAATATACAATATTTGTTTTCCTCTTTCTGACTTACTTCATTCTGTATGACAGTCTCTCGATCCATCGATGTCTCTACAAATGACCCAGTTTCATTCCTTTTTATGGCCGAGTAATATTCCATTTTATATATGTAACACATCTTTATCCATTCATCTGTCTGTGGGCATTTAGTTTGCTTCCATTACCTGGCTATTGTAAATAGTGCTGCAACGAACATTGTGGTGAATGTGCCTTTTTGAAATACGGTTTTCTCTGGGTATATGCCCAGAAGTGGGATTGCTGGATCAGATGGTAATTCTATTTCTATTTTTTTTAAGGAAACTCCATACTGTTCTCCATAGTGACTGTATCAATTTACATTCCCACCAATAGTGGAAGAGGGCTCCTTTTGTCCACAACCTCTCCAGAATTGGTTGTTTGTAGATTTTCTGATGATGCCGATTCTAACAGGTGTGAGGTGAAATCTCATTGTAGTTTTGATTTGCATTTCTCTGATAATTAGTGCTGTTGAGCAGCTTTTCATGTGCGTCTTGGCCATCTCTGTGTCTCCTTTGAAGAAACGTCTCTTTAGATCTTCTGCCCATTTTTTTTGGGTTGTTTGTTTTTTTAATATTAAGCTGCATGAGCTGTTTATATATATTGGAGATTAAACCTCTGTCCATTGATTCGTCTGCAACAATTTTCGCCCATTCTGAGGGATGCCTTTTTCCATTCCCGTGTTTTTTAACAAAAAAGGAAAGAAAGGAAAAGAAGCAGAACACTAATGTGCGTAAAATATGCCTTTTGAAACGGTCGTTTTGACATATGTACGTCCTTTGAATTTTTTGGTAGATATGTGACCCCAGGATTTGTTTTCAGGGCAGGTGTCATTTACAGGCCTGCAATGATTTTGAATATCTACTGACCATTAGCGTTGGGATTAAAGCTGCTGTTGTGTGAAACGGCCACAAGGTGGCAGCAGTTCACCCTTACCAAATCTGGTTACTAGGGCAAGAGAGCCTCAGTGGAAGTGGTGTTCTAGATTGGAGTTTAGAATGGAATGTGCCAGGAGAAAGCCCCTCACGTTTGTCTCACTACTTCTTGTTCGTGTTTTTAATTTAATTTTTTATTTTTTATTACAGCAAGTTTGATTACAATGTTTGGCTTGTTGTAGGTGTGGAAGATGTGGTTCTTTTACACATATACACATGTCTGTTCTTCCTGGGATCCTTTTCCCATGTGTGTTATGACAGAATATTGAGTAGTCCTCTCTTGGTATTCTGTAGGTCTTTGGTGATTATATATGTCACCTGTGTTTGTATATGTCTGTTAACCCCGATATCGTAATGAAACCAATCCTCACACCTTTCCATTGGTGAACCATAAGTCTGTTTAATGAATCTGTGATTGCCCTTCTCCGTGGAAATATCTGCCCTGGTATCCATTTTTAGGTAACACCTATAAGTGATATGATATGATATGTGTCTTCCACTTTCTGACTTACTACAAGTCACGTGATTACTTCTAGACTCATCTACGGTGCTGCAAATGGCATTGTGTCCTTTTTTCCCTTGGCTTCTCTTCTGCCTTAGCGGGCTCCATTTTCAACAATGTGATTCCCTGAGGGTTGTGGATTAGCTGACCTGGGCAGCCGTACACTGCCGGCCCGCCCTCCCCAGGTGTGCCTCGTTGAGGTCAATATAAACAGCGCTCCAGGCAGCAATAGCCCCTGAAGCTGTGCCTGACTCCATATTCTCTGCCCCGTCAGCAGTCACGGGGCTGTGCTGGTGGGAGGGAGTGAGGGGCCACAGCTTTGTTGGTGACCCGGTGTGAGTGGGGTTCTGCTGGCCTTTCCGCCGGAGTTGCCAGGCTGCCGCCTGCAAAGAAGAGGTTGTGTCACCCATACCTTCTGCTGGAATTTCTCTCCGGACAGAGGTGAGGAAGGAAAAAAGCAGTGGGGGCCGGGACAGGAGGGGTATCTCAGGCAGGGCAATGGAAAGCTTCTGGAAGAGCGCCCAGGGACAGGACCACCCTGGCTGGCCTGCAGGCACCAAGTTGGCCTGCGTGCTGTCGCTGGTGTGGCTCCACGGTCCTTCCTCTAGGCTTTCAAGCCCTTGTACATATTCAGGTGTTTTACCTGGAAAGGGTGGGAACAGTTCAGCAGCAGCTGGCCAGGGGCTCAGCTCACGTTTACTCACAGATGCCTCGGCATGGTCCCCAAACTTTGCAATGAGGTCGCTCCTTGCGTGGGGCTTGGGTTGATGGCTGTATGGGATATGCTTCCCCACCTCTGACCAATTTCATAATTGTTTACCACTGGAGCAAGTGCCCTGATAGGGTTTTCCTCTGTATAACTCGTGGGTTCAGGTTTTTTTTTCTTGTATGGTTCAAGTTAGATTTTATTCCTCTTTTATGTATTCATAGATATAAGCATGGAAATAATTCATTCCTAAAAATACATCTGTGTGACGGGAAGAACTTTTTTCTGTTTTATTTTTAAATTTTATTTTTTAAAATTTTGAAATTTAATTTTATTTATTTTTTTTATACAGCACGTTATTATTAGTTATGTATTTTATGCATATACATGTACACAGGTCAATCCCAAACTCCCAACTCATCCCACCACCACCACCCCATGGCTTCCCACACTTGGTGTCCATACGTTTGTTCTCTACCTCTGTGTCTCTATTTCTTCCCTGCAAACCAGTTCATCTGTACCATTTTTAGGCTCCACATATATGCATTAATATACAATATTTGTTTTCCTCTTTCTGACTTACTTCATTCTGTATGACAGTCTCTCGATCCATCGATGTCTCTACAAATGACCCAGTTTCATTCCTTTTTATGGCCGAGTAATATTCCATTTCATATATGTACCACATCTTTATCCATTCATCTGTCTGTGGGCATTTAGGTTGCTTCCATTACCTGGCTATTGTAAATAGTGCTGCAATGAACATTGTGGTGAATGTGCCTTTTTGATTTACGGTTTTCTCTGGGTATATGCCCAGAAGTGGGATTGCTGGATCAGATGGTAATTCTATTTTTAGTTTTTTTAAGGAAACTCCATACTGTTCTCCATAGTGACTGTATCAATTTACATTCCCACCAATTGTGGAAGAGGGCTCCTTTTGTCCACACCCTCCCCAGAATTGGTTGTTTGTAGATTTTCTGATGATGCCGATTCTTACAGGTGTGAGGTGAAACCTCATTGTAGTTTTGATTTTATTTCTCTAATAATTAGTGCTGTTGAGCAGCTTTTCATGTGTGTCTTAGCCATCTCTGTGTCTCCTTTGAAGAAACGTCTCTTTAGATCTTCTGCCCATTTTTTTGGGTTGTTTGTTTTTTTTAATATTAAGCTGCATGAGCTGTTTATATATATTGGAGATTAAACCTCTGTCCATTGATTCGTCTGCAACGATTTTCGCCCATTCTGAGGGATGCTTTTTTCCATTCCCGCTTTTTTTAACAAAAAAAGGAAAGAAAGGAAAAGAAGCAGAACACTAATGTGCGTAAAATATGCCTTTTGAAACGGTCGTTTTGAAATATGGACGTCCTTTGAATATTTAGGTCGATATGTGACCCCAGGATTTGTTTTCAGGGCAGGTGTCATTTACAGGCCTGCAATGATTTTGAATATCAACTGACCATTAGCGTTGGGATTAAAGCTGCTGTTGTGTGAAACGGCCACAAGGTGGCAGCAGTTCACCCTTACCAAATCTGGTTACTAGGGCAAGAGAGCCTCAGTGGAAGTGGTGTTCTAGATTGGAGTTTAGAATGGAATGTGCCAGGAGAAAGCCCCTCACGTTTGTCTCACTACTTCTTGTTCGTGTTTTTAATTTAATTTTTTATTTTTTATTACAGCAAGTTTGATTACAATGTTTGGCTTGTTGTAGGTGTGGAAGATGTGGTTCTTTTACACATATAGACATGTCTGTTCTTCCTGGGACCCTTTTCCCATGTACGTTATGACAGAATGTTGAGTAGTCCTCTCTTGGTATTCTGTAGGTCTTTGGTGATTATATATGTCACCTGTGTTTGTATATGTCTGTTAACCCCGATATCGTAATGAAACCAATTCTCACAACTTTCCATTGGTGAACCATAAGTTTGTTTAATGAATCTGTGATTGCCCTTCTCCGTGGAAATATCTGCCCTGGGATCCATTTTTAGGTAACACCTATAAGTGATATGATATGATATGTGTCTTCCACTTTCTGCTTACTACAAGTCACGTGATTACTTCTAGACTCATCTACGGTGCTGCAAATGGCATTGTGTCCTTTTTTCCCTTGGCTTCTCTTCTGCCTTAGCGGGGTCCATTTTCAACAATGTGATTCCCTGAGGGTTGTGGATTAGCTGACCTGGGCAGCCTTACCCTGCCGGCCCGCCCTCCCCAGGTGTGCCTCGTTGAGGTCAATATAAACAGCGCTCCAGGCAGCAATAGCCCTTGAAGCTGTGCCTGACTCCATATTCTCTGCCCCGTCAGCAGTCTCGGGGCTGTGTTGGTGGGAGGGGGTGAGGGGCCACAGCATTGTGGGTGGCCCGGTGTGAGTGGGGTTCTGCTGGCCTTTCTGCAGGAGTTGCCAGGCTGCCGCCTGTAAAGAAGAGGTTGTGTCACACATGCCTTCCGCGGGAATTTCTCTCCGGACAGAGGTGAGGAAGGAAAAAAGCAGTGGGGGCCGGGACAGGAGGGGTATCTCAGGCAGGGCAATGGAAAGCTTCTGGAAGAGCGCCCAGGGCCAGGACCACCCTGGCTGGCCTGCAGGCACCAAGTTGGCCTGCGTGCTGTCGCTGGTGTGGCTCCACGGTCCTTCCTCTAGGCTTTCAAGCCCTTGTACATATTCAGGTGTTTTACCTGGAAAGGGTGGGAACAGTTCAGCAGTAGCTGGCCTGGGGCTCAGCTCACGTTTACTCACAGATGCCTCGGCACGGTCCCCCAGCTTTGCAATGAGGACGCTCCTTGCGTGGGGGGTGGGTTGATGGCTGTATGGGAGATGGTTCCCCACCTCTGACCAATTTCAGAATTGTTTACCACTGGAGCAAGTGCCCTGATAGGGTTTTCCTCTGTATAACTCGTGGGTTCAGGTTTTTTTTTCTTTTATGGTTCAAGTTAGATTTTATTCCTCTTTTATATATTTATAGATATAAGCATGGAAATAATTCATTCCTATAAATACATCTGTGTGATGGGAAGAACTTTTTTCTGTTTTATTTATAAATTTTATTTTTTTTTAAATTTTGAAATTTAATTTTATTTATTTTTTTATACAGCACGTTATTATTAGTTATGTATTTTATGCATATACATGTATACAGGTCAATCCCAAACTCCCAACTCATCCCACCACCACCACCCCATGGCTTCCCACACTTGGTGTCCATACGTGTGTTCTCTACCTCTGTGTCTCTATTTCTTCCCTGCAAACCAGTTCATCTGTACCATTTTTTTAGGTTCCACATATATGCATTAATATACAATATTTGTTTTCCTCTTTCTGACTTACTTCATTCTGTATGACAGTCTCTCGATCCATCGATGTCTCTACAAATGACCCAGTTTCATTCCTTTTTATGGCCGAGTAATATTCCATTTTATATATGTAACACATCTTTCTCCATTCATCTGTCTGTGGGCATTTAGTTTGCTTCCATTACCTGGCTATTGTAAATAGTGCTGCAATGAACATTGTGGTGAATGTGCCTTTTTGATTTACGGTTTTCTCTGGGTATATGCCCAGAAGTGGGATTGCTGGATCAGATGGTAATTCTATTTCTAGTTTTTTTAAGGAAACTCCATACTGTTCTCCATAGTGAGTGTATCAATTTACATTCCCACCAATCGTGGAAGAGGGCTCCTTTTGTCCACACCCTCCCCAGAATTGGTTGTTTGTAGATTTTCAGATGATGCCGATTCTAACAGGTGTGAGGTGAAATCTCATTGTAGTTTTGATTTGCATTTCTCTGATAATTAGTGCTGTTGAGCAGCTTTTCATGTGCGTCTTGGCCATCTCTGTGTCTCCTTTGAAGAAACGTCTCTTTAGATCTTCTGCCCATTTTTTTTGGGTTGTTTGTTTTTTTAATATTAAGCTGCATGAGCTGTTTATATATATTGGAGATTAAACCTCTGTCCATTGATTCGTCTGCAACGATTTTCGCCCATTCAGAGGGATGCCTTTTTCCATTCCTGTGCTTTTTAACAAGAAAGGAAAGAAAGGAAAAGAAGCAGAACACTAATGTGCCTAAAATATGCCTTTTGAAACGGTCGTTTTGACATATGGACGTCCTTTGAATTTTTTGGTCGATATGTGACCCCAGGATTTGTTTTCAGGGCAGGTGTCATTTACAGGCCTGCAATGATTTTGAATATCAACTGACCATTAGCGTTGGGATTAAAGCTGCTGTTGTGTGAAACGGCCACAAGGTGGCAGCAGTTCACCCTTACCAAATCTGGTTACTAGGGCAAGAGAGGCTCAGTGGAAGTGGTGTTCTAGATTGGAGTTTAGAATGGAATGTGTCAGGAGAAAGACCCTCACGTTTGTCTCACTACTTCTTGTTCGTGTTTTTAATTTAATTTTTTATTTTTTATTACAGCAAGTTTGATTACAATGTTTGGCTTGTTGTAGGTGTGGAAGATGTGCTTCTTTTACACATATACAGATGACTGTTCTTCCTGGGATCCTTTTCCCATGTACGTTATGACAGAATGTTGAGTAGTCCTCTCTTGGTATTCTGTAGGTCTTTGGTGATTATATATGTCACCTGTGTTTGTATATGTCTGTTAACCCCGATATCGTAATGAAACCAATCCTCACACCTTTCCATTGGTGAACCATAAGTCTGTTTAATGAATCTGTGATTGCCCTTCTCCGTGGAAATATCTGCCCTGGGATCCATTTTTAGGTAACACCTATAAGTGATATGATATGATATGTGTCTTCCACTTTCTGACTTACTACAAGTCACGTGATTACTTCTAGACTCATCTACGGTGCGGCAAATGGCATTGTGGCCTTTTTTCCCTTGGCTTCTCTTCTGCTTTAGCGGGGTCCATTTTCAACAATGTGATTGCCTGAGGGTTGTGGATTAGCTGACCTGGGCAGCCTTACCCTGCCAGCCCGCCCTCCCCAGGTGTGCCTCATTGAGGTCAATATAAACAGCGCTCCAGGCAGCAATAGCCCCTGAAGCTGTGCCTGACTCCATATTCTCTGCCCCGTCAGCACTCTCGGGGCTGTGCTGGTGGGAGGGAGTGAGGGGCCACAGCTTTGTTGGTGGCCCGGTGTGAGTGGGGTTCTGCTGGCCTTTCTGCAGGAGTTGCCAGGCTGCCGCCTGCAAAGAAGAGGTTGTGTCACCCATACCTTCTGCTGGAATTTCTCTCCGGACAGAGGTGAGGAAGGAAAAAAGCAGTGGGGGCCGGGACAGGAGGGGTATCTCAGGCAGGGCAATGGAAAGCTTCTGGAAGAGCGCCCGGGGACAGGACCACCCTGGCTGGCCTGCAGGCACCAAGTTGGCCTGCGTGCTGTCGCTGGTGTGGCTCCACGGTCCTTCCTCTAGGCTTTCAAGCCCTTGTACATATTCAGGTGTTTTACCTGGAAAGGGTGGGAACAGTTCAGCAGCAGCTGGCCAGGGGCTCAGCTCACGTTTACTCACAGATGCCTCGGCACGGTCCCCAAACTTTGCAATGAGGTCGCTCCTTGCTTGGGGGGTTGGTTGATGGCTGTATGGGAGATGCTTCCCCACCTCTGACCAATTTCATAATTGTTTACCACTGGAGCAAGTGCCCTGATAGGGTTTTCCTCTGTATAACTCGTGGGTTCAGGTTTTTTTTTCTTGTATGGTTCAAGTTAGATTTTATTCCTCTTTTATGTATTTATAGATATAAGCATGGAAATAATTCATTCCTATAAATACATCTGTGTGACGGGAAGAACTTTTTTCTGTTTTATTTTTAAATTTTATTTTTTAAAATTTTGAAATTTAATTTTATTTATTTTTTTTATACAGCACATTATTATTAGTTATGTATTTTATGCATATACATGTACACAGGTCAATCCCAAACTCCCAACTCATCCCACCACCACCACCCCATGGCTTCCCACACTTGGTGTCCATACGTTTGTTCTCTACCTCTGTGTCTCTATTTCTTCCCTGCAAACCAGTTCATCTGTACCATTTTTAGGCTCCACATATATGCATTAATATACAATATTTGTTTTCCTCTTTCTGACTTAATTCATTCTGTATGACAGTCTCTCGATCCATCGATGTCTCTACAAATGACCCAGTTTCATTCCTTTTTATGGCCGAGTAATATTCCATTTCATATATGTACCACATCTTTATCCATTCATCTGTCTGTGGGCATTTAGGTTGCTTCCATTACCTGGCTATTGTAAATAGTGCTGCAATGAACATTGTGGTGAATGTGCCTTTTTGATTTACGGTTTTCTCTGGGTATATGCCCAGAAGTGGGATTGCTGGATCAGATGGTAATTCTATTTTTAGTTTTTTTAAGGAAACTCCATACTGTTCTCCATAGTGACTGTATCAATTTACATTCCCACCAATTGTGGAAGAGGGCTCCTTTTGTCCACACCCTCCCCAGAATTGGTTGTTTGTAGATTTTCTGATGATGCCGATTCTTACAGGTGTGAGGTGAAACCTCATTGTAGTTTTGATTTTATTTCTCTAATAATTAGTGCTGTTGAGCAGCTTTTCATGTGCGTCTTAGCCATCTCTGTGTCTCCTTTGAAGAAACGTCTCTTTAGATCTTCTGCCCATTTTTTTGGGTTGTTTGTTTTTTTAATATTAAGCTGCATGAGCTGTTTATATATATTGGAGATTAAACCTCTGTCCATTGATTCGTCTGCAACGATTTTCGCCCATTCTGAGGGATGCTTTTTTCCATTCCCGCTTTTTTTAACAAAAAAAGGAAAGAAAGGAAAAGAAGCAGAACACTAATGTGCGTAAAATATGCCTTTTGAAACGGTCGTTTTGAAATATGGACGTCCTTTGAATATTTAGGTCGATATGTGACCCCAGGATTTGTTTTCAGGGCAGGTGTCATTTACAGGCCTGCAATGATTTTGAATATCAACTGACCATTAGCGTTGGGATTAAAGCTGCTGTTGTGTGAAACGGCCACAAGGTGGCAGCAGTTCACCCTTACCAAATCTGGTTACTAGGGCAAGAGAGCCTCAGTGGAAGTGGTGTTCTAGATTGGAGTTTAGAATGGAATGTGCCAGGAGAAAGCCCCTCACGTTTGTCTCACTACTTCTTGTTCGTGTTTTTAATTTATTTTTTTATTTTTTATTACAGCAAGTTTGATTACAATGTTTGGCTTGTTGTAGGTGTGGAAGATGTGGTTCTTTTACACATATAGACATGTCTGTTCTTCCTGGGACCCTTTTCCCATGTACGTTATGACAGAATGTTGAGTAGTCCTCTCTTGGTATTCTGTAGGTCTTTGGTGATTATATATGTCACCTGTGTTTGTATATGTCTGTTAACCCCGATATCGTAATGAAACCAATTCTCACAACTTTCCATTGGTGAACCATAAGTTTGTTTAATGAATCTGTGATTGCCCTTCTCCGTGGAAATATCTGCCCTGGGATCCATTTTTAGGTAACACCTATAAGTGATATGATATGATATGTGTCTTCCACTTTCTGCTTACTACAAGTCACGTGATTACTTCTAGACTCATCTACGGTGCTGCAAATGGCATTGTGTCCTTTTTTCCCTTGGCTTCTCTTCTGCCTTAGCGGGGTCCATTTTCAACAATGTGATTCCCTGAGGGTTGTGGATTAGCTGACCTGGGCAGCCTTACCCTGCCGGCCCGCCCTCCCCAGGTGTGCCTCGTTGAGGTCAATATAAACAGCGCTCCAGGCAGCAATAGCCCTTGAAGCTGTGCCTGACTCCATATTCTCTGCCCCGTCAGCAGTCTCGGGGCTGTGTTGGTGGGAGGGGGTGAGGGGCCACAGCTTTGTGGGTGGCCCGGTGTGAGTGGGGTTCTGCTGGCCTTTCTGCAGGAGTTGCCAGGCTGCCGCCTGTAAAGAAGAGGTTGTGTCACACATGCCTTCCGCGGGAATTTCTCTCCGGACAGAGGTGAGGAAGGAAAAAAGCAGTGGGGGCCGGGACAGGAGGGGTATCTCAGGCAGGGCAATGGAAAGCTTCTGGAAGAGCGCCCAGGGCCAGGACCACCCTGGCTGGCCTGCAGGCACCAAGTTGGCCTGCGTGCTGTCGCTGGTGTGGCTCCACGGTCCTTCCTCTAGGCTTTCAAGCCCTTGTACATATTCAGGTGTTTTACCTGGAAAGGGTGGGAACAGTTCAGCAGTAGCTGGCCTGGGGCTCAGCTCACGTTTACTCACAGATGCCTCGGCACGGTCCCCCAGCTTTGCAATGAGGACGCTCCTTGCGTGGGGGGTGGGTTGATGGCTGTATGGGAGATGGTTCCCCACCTCTGACCAATTTCAGAATTGTTTACCACTGGAGCAAGTGCCCTGATAGGGTTTTCCTCTGTATAACTCGTGGGTTCAGGTTTTTTTTTCTTTTATGGTTCAAGTTAGATTTTATTCCTCTTTTATATATTTATAGATATAAGCATGGAAATAATTCATTCCTATAAATACATCTGTGTGATGGGAAGAACTTTTTTCTGTTTTATTTATAAATTTTATTTTTTTTTAAATTTTGAAATTTAATTTTATTTATTTTTTTATACAGCACGTTATTATTAGTTATGTATTTTATGCATATACATGTATACAGGTCAATCCCAAACTCCCAACTCATCCCACCACCACCACCCCATGGCTTCCCACACTTGGTGTCCATACGTGTGTTCTCTACCTCTGTGTCTCTATTTCTTCCCTGCAAACCAGTTCATCTGTACCATTTTTTTAGGTTCCACATATATGCATTAATATACAATATTTGTTTTCCTCTTTCTGACTTACTTCATTCTGTATGACAGTCTCTCGATCCATCGATGTCTCTACAAATGACCCAGTTTCATTCCTTTTTATGGCCGAGTAATATTCCATTTTATATATGTAACACATCTTTCTCCATTCATCTGTCTGTGGGCATTTAGTTTGCTTCCATTACCTGGCTATTGTAAATAGTGCTGCAATGAACATTGTGGTGAATGTGCCTTTTTGATTTACGGTTTTCTCTGGGTATATGCCCAGAAGTGGGATTGCTGGATCAGATGGTAATTCTATTTCTAGTTTTTTTAAGGAAACTCCATACTGTTCTCCATAGTGAGTGTATCAATTTACATTCCCACCAATCGTGGAAGAGGGCTCCTTTTGTCCACACCCTCCCCAGAATTGGTTGTTTGTAGATTTTCAGATGATGCCGATTCTAACAGGTGTGAGGTGAAATCTCATTGTAGTTTTGATTTGCATTTCTCTGATAATTAGTGCTGTTGAGCAGCTTTTCATGTGCGTCTTGGCCATCTCTGTGTCTCCTTTGAAGAAACGTCTCTTTAGATCTTCTGCCCATTTTTTTGGGGTTGTTTGTTTTTTTAATATTAAGCTGCATGAGCTGTTTATATATATTGGAGATTAAACCTCTGTCCATTGATTCGTCTGCAACGATTTTCGCCCATTCAGAGGGATGCCTTTTTCCATTCCTGTGCTTTTTAACAAGAAAGGAAAGAAAGGAAAAGAAGCAGAACACTAATGTGCCTAAAATATGCCTTTTGAAACGGTCGTTTTGACATATGGACGTCCTTTGAATTTTTTGGTCGATATGTGACCCCAGGATTTGTTTTCAGGGCAGGTGTCATTTACAGGCCTGCAATGATTTTGAATATCAACTGACCATTAGCGTTGGGATTAAAGCTGCTGTTGTGTGAAACGGCCACAAGGTGGCAGCAGTTCACCCTTACCAAATCTGGTTACTAGGGCAAGAGAGGCTCAGTGGAAGTGGTGTTCTAGATTGGAGTTTAGAATGGAATGTGTCAGGAGAAAGACCCTCACGTTTGTCTCACTACTTCTTGTTCGTGTTTTTAATTTAATTTTTTATTTTTTATTACAGCAAGTTTGATTACAATGTTTGGCTTGTTGTAGGTGTGGAAGATGTGGTTCTTTTACACATATACAGATGACTGTTCTTCCTGGGATCCTTTTCCCATGTACGTTATGACAGAATGTTGAGTAGTCCTCTCTTGGTATTCTGTAGGTCTTTGGTGATTATATATGTCACCTGTGTTTGTATATGTCTGTTAACCCCGATATCGTAATGAAACCAATCCTCACACCTTTCCATTGGTGAACCATAAGTCTGTTTAATGAATCTGTGATTGCCCTTCTCCGTGGAAATATCTGCCCTGGGATCCATTTTTAGGTAACACCTATAAGTGATATGATATGATATGTGTCTTCCACTTTCTGACTTACTACAAGTCACGTGATTACTTCTAGACTCATCTACGGTGCGGCAAATGGCATTGTGGCCTTTTTTCCCTTGGCTTCTCTTCTGCTTTAGCGGGGTCCATTTTCAACAATGTGATTGCCTGAGGGTTGTGGATTAGCTGACCTGGGCAGCCTTACACTGCCAGCCCGCCCTCCCCAGGTGTGCCTCATTGAGGTCAATATAAACAGCGCTCCAGGCAGCAATAGCCCCTGAAGCTGTGCCTGACTCCATATTCTCTGCCCCGTCAGCACTCTCGGGGCTGTGCTGGTGGGAGGGAGTGAGGGGCCACAGCTTTGTTGGTGGCCCGGTGTGAGTGGGGTTCTGCTGGCCTTTCTGCAGGAGTTGCCAGGCTGCCGCCTGCAAAGAAGAGGTTGTGTCACCCATACCTTCTGCTGGAATTTCTCTCCGGACAGAGGTGAGGAAGGAAAAAAGCAGTGGGGGCCGGGACAGGAGGGGTATCTCAGGCAGGGCAATGGAAAGCTTCTGGAAGAGCGCCCGGGGACAGGACCACCCTGGCTGGCCTGCAGGCACCAAGTTGGCCTGCGTGCTGTCGCTGGTGTGGCTCCACGGTCCTTCCTCTAGGCTTTCAAGCCCTTGTACATATTCAGGTGTTTTACCTGGAAAGGGTGGGAACAGTTCAGCAGCAGCTGGCCAGGGGCTCAGCTCACGTTTACTCACAGATGCCTCGGCACGGTCCCCAAACTTTGCAATGAGGTCGCTCCTTGCGTGGGGGGTGGGTTGATGGCTGTATGGGAGATGCTTCCCCACCTCTGACCAATTTCATAATTGTTTACCACTGGAGCAAGTGCCCTGATAGGGTTTTCCTCTGTATAACTCGTGGGTTCAGGTTTTTTTTTCTTGTATGGTTCAAGTTAGATTTTATTCCTCTTTTATGTATTTATAGATATAAGCATGGAAATAATTCATTCCTATAAATACATCTGTGTGACGGGAAGAACTTTTTTCTGTTTTATTTTTAAATTTTATTTTTTAAAATTTTGAAATTTAATTTTATTTATTTTTTTTATACAGCACATTATTATTAGTTATGTATTTTATGCATATACATGTACACAGGTCAATCCCAAACTCCCAACTCATCCCACCACCACCACCCCATGGCTTCCCACACTTGGTGTCCATACGTTTGTTCTCTACCTCTGTGTCTCTATTTCTTCCCTGCAAACCAGTTCATCTGTACCATTTTTAGGCTCCACATATATGCATTAATATACAATATTTGTTTTCCTCTTTCTGACTTACTTCATTCTGTATGACAGTCTCTCGATCCATCGATGTCTCTACAAATGACCCAGTTTCATTCCTTTTTATGGCCGAGTAATATTCCATTTCATATATGTACCACATCTTTATCCATTCATCTGTCTGTGGGCATTTAGGTTGCTTCCATTACCTGGCTATTGTAAATAGTGCTGCAATGAACATTGTGGTGAATGTGCCTTTTTGATTTACGGTTTTCTCTGGGTATATGCCCAGAAGTGGGATTGCTGGATCAGATGGTAATTCTATTTCTAGTTTTTTTAAGGAAACTCCATACTGTTCTCCATAGTGACTGTATCAATTTACATTCCCACCAATCGTGGAAGAGGGCTCCTTTTGTCCACACCCTCCCCAGAATTGGTTGTTTGTAGATTTTCAGATGATGCCGATTCTAACAGGTGTGAGGTGAAATCTCATTGTAGTTTTGATTTGCATTTCTCTGATAATTAGTGCTGTTGAGCAGCTTTTCATGTGCGTCTTGGCCATCTCTGTGTCTCCTTTGAAGAAACGTCTCTTTAGATCTTCTGCCCATTTTTTTGGGTTGTTTGTTTTTTTAATATTAAGCTGCATGAGCTGTTTATATATATTGGAGATTAAACCTCTGTCCATTGATTCGTCTGCAACGATTTTCGCCCATTCTGAGGGATGCTTTTTTCCATTCCCGCTTTTTTTAACAAAAAAAGGAAAGAAAGGAAAAGAAGCAGAACACTAATGTGCGTAAAATATGCCTTTTGAAACGGTCGTTTTGAAATATGGACGTCCTTTGAATATTTAGGTCGATATGTGACCCCAGGATTTGTTTTCAGGGCAGGTGTCATTTACAGGCCTGCAATGATTTTGAATATCAACTGACCATTAGCGTTGGGATTAAAGCTGCTGTTGTGTGAAACGGCCACAAGGTGGCAGCAGTTCACCCTTACCAAATCTGGTTACTAGGGCAAGAGAGCCTCAGTGGAAGTGGTGTTCTAGATTGGAGTTTAGAATGGAATGTGCCAGGAGAAAGCCCCTCACGTTTGTCTCACTACTTCTTGTTCGTGTTTTTAATTTAATTTTTTATTTTTTATTACAGCAAGTTTGATTACAATGTTTGGCTTGTTGTAGGTGTGGAAGATGTGGTTCTTTTACACATATAGACATGTCTGTTCTTCCTGGGACCCTTTTCCCATGTACGTTATGACAGAATGTTGAGTAGTCCTCTCTTGGTATTCTGTAGGTCTTTGGTGATTATATATGTCACCTGTGTTTGTATATGTCTGTTAACCCCGATATCGTAATGAAACCAATTCTCACAACTTTCCATTGGTGAACCATAAGTTTGTTTAATGAATCTGTGATTGCCCTTCTCCGTGGAAATATCTGCCCTGGGATCCATTTTTAGGTAACACCTATAAGTGATATGATATGATATGTGTCTTCCACTTTCTGCTTACTACAAGTCACGTGATTACTTCTAGACTCATCTACGGTGCTGCAAATGGCATTGTGTCCTTTTTTCCCTTGGCTTCTCTTCTGCCTTAGCGGGGTCCATTTTCAACAATGTGATTCCCTGAGGGTTGTGGATTAGCTGACCTGGGCAGCCTTACCCTGCCGGCCCGCCCTCCCCAGGTGTGCCTCGTTGAGGTCAATATAAACAGCGCTCCAGGCAGCAATAGCCCTTGACGCTGTGCCTGACTCCATATTCTCTGCCCCGTCAGCAGTCTCGGGGCTGTGTTGGTGGGAGGGGGTGAGGGGCCACAGCATTGTGGGTGGCCCGGTGTGAGTGGGGTTCTGCTGGCCTTTCTGCAGGAGTTGCCAGGCTGCCGCCTGTAAAGAAGAGGTTGTGTCACACATGCCTTCCGCGGGAATTTCTCTCCGGACAGAGGTGACGAAGGAAAAAAGCAGTGGGGGCCGGGACAGGAGGGGTATCTCAGGCAGGGCAATGGAAAGCTTCTGGAAGAGCGCCCAGGGCCAGGACCACCCTGGCTGGCCTGCAGGCACCAAGTTGGCCTGCGTGCTGTCGCTGGTGTGGCTCCACGGTCCTTCCTCTAGGCTTTCAAGCCCTTGTACATATTCAGGTGTTTTACCTGGAAAGGGTGGGAACAGTTCAGCAGTAGCTGGCCTGGGGCTCAGCTCACGTTTACTCACAGATGCCTCGGCACGGTCCCCCAGCTTTGCAATGAGGACGCTCCTTGCGTGGGGGGTGGGTTGATGGCTGTATGGGAGATGGTTCCCCACCTCTGACCAATTTCAGAATTGTTTACCACTGGAGCAAGTGCCCTGATAGGGTTTTCCTCTGTATAACTCGTGGGTTCAGGTTTTTTTTTCTTTTATGGTTCAAGTTAGATTTTATTCCTCTTTTATATATTTATAGATATAAGCATGGAAATAATTCATTCCTATAAATACATCTGTGTGATGGGAAGAACTTTTTTCTGTTTTATTTATAAATTTTATTTTTTTTTAAATTTTGAAATTTAATTTTATTTATTTTTTTATACAGCACGTTATTATTAGTTATGTATTTTATGCATATACATGTATACAGGTCAATCCCAAACTCCCAACTCATCCCACCACCACCACCCCATGGCTTCCCACACTTGGTGTCCATACGTTTGTTCTCTACCTCTGTGTCTCTATTTCTTCCCTGCAAACCAGTTCATCTGTACCATTTTTTTAGGTTCCACATATATGCATTAATATACAATATTTGTTTTCCTCTTTCTGACTTACTTCATTCTGTATGACAGTCTCTCGATCCATCGATGTCTCTACAAATGACCCAGTTTCATTCCTTTTTATGGCCGAGTAATATTCCATTTTATATATGTAACACATCTTTATCCATTCATCTGTCTGTGGGCATTTAGTTTGCTTCCATTACCTGGCTATTGTAAATAGTGCTGCAACGAACATTGTGGTGAATGTGCCTTTTTGATTTACGGTTTTCTCTGGGTATATGCCCAGAAGTGGGATTGCTGGATCAGATGGTAATTCTATTTCTAGTTTTTTTAAGGAAACTCCATACTGTTCTCCATAGTGACTGTATCAATTTACATTCCCACCAATCGTGGAAGAGGGCTCCTTTTGTCCACACCCTCCCCAGAATTGGTTGTTTGTAGATTTTCAGATGATGCCGATTCTAACAGGTGTGAGGTGAAATCTCATTGTAGTTTTGATTTGCATTTCTCTGATAATTAGTGCTGTTGAGCAGCTTTTCATGTGCGTCTTGGCCATCTCTGTGTCTCCTTTGAAGAAACGTCTCTTTAGATCTTCTGCCCATTTTTTTGGGGTTGTTTGTTTTTTTAATATTAAGCTGCATGAGCTGTTTATATATATTGGAGATTAAACCTCTGTCCATTGATTCGTCTGCAACGATTTTCGCCCATTCAGAGGGATGCCTTTTTCCATTCCTGTGCTTTTTAACAAGAAAGGAAAGAAAGGAAAAGAAGCAGAACACTAATGTGCCTAAAATATGCCTTTTGAAACGGTCGTTTTGACATATGGACGTCCTTTGAATTTTTTGGTCGATATGTGACCCCAGGATTTGTTTTCAGGGCAGGTGTCATTTACAGGCCTGCAATGATTTTGAATATCAACTGACCATTAGCGTTGGGATTAAAGCTGCTGTTGTGTGAAACGGCCACAAGGTGGCAGCAGTTCACCCTTACCAAATCTGGTTACTAGGGCAAGAGAGGCTCAGTGGAAGTGGTGTTCTAGATTGGAGTTTAGAATGGAATGTGTCAGGAGAAAGACCCTCACGTTTGTCTCACTACTTCTTGTTCGTGTTTTTAATTTAATTTTTTATTTTTTATTACAGCAAGTTTGATTACAATGTTTGGCTTGTTGTAGGTGTGGAAGATGTGGTTCTTTTACACATATACAGATGACTGTTCTTCCTGGGATCCTTTTCCCATGTACGTTATGACAGAATGTTGAGTAGTCCTCTCTTGGTATTCTGTAGGTCTTTGGTGATTATATATGTCACCTGTGTTTGTATATGTCTGTTAACCCCGATATCGTAATGAAACCAATCCTCACACCTTTCCATTGGTGAACCATAAGTCTGTTTAATGAATCTGTGATTGCCCTTCTCCGTGGAAATATCTGCCCTGGGATCCATTTTTAGGTAACACCTATAAGTGATATGATATGATATGTGTCTTCCACTTTCTGACTTACTACAAGTCACGTGATTACTTCTAGACTCATCTACGGTGCGGCAAATGGCATTGTGGCCTTTTTTCCCTTGGCTTCTCTTCTGCTTTAGCGGGGTCCATTTTCAACAATGTGATTGCCTGAGGGTTGTGGATTAGCTGACCTGGGCAGCCTTACCCTGCCAGCCCGCCCTCCCCAGGTGTGCCTCATTGAGGTCAATATAAACAGCGCTCCAGGCAGCAATAGCCCCTGAAGCTGTGCCTGACTCCATATTCTCTGCCCCGTCAGCACTCTCGGGGCTGTGCTGGTGGGAGGGAGTGAGGGGCCACAGCTTTGTTGGTGGCCCAGTGTGAGTGGGGTTCTGCTGGCCTTTCTGCAGGAGTTGCCAGGCTGCCGCCTGCAAAGAAGAGGTTGTGTCACCCATACCTTCTGCTGGAATTTCTCTCCGGACAGAGGTGAGGAAGGAAAAAAGCAGTGGGGGCCGGGACAGGAGGGGTATCTCAGGCAGGGCAATGGAAAGCTTCTGGAAGAGCGCCCGGGGACAGGACCACCCTGGCTGGCCTGCAGGCACCAAGTTGGCCTGCGTGCTGTCGCTGGTGTGGCTCCACGGTCCTTCCTCTAGGCTTTCAAGCCCTTGTACATATTCAGGTGTTTTACCTGGAAAGGGTGGGAACAGTTCAGCAGCAGCTGGCCAGGGGCTCAGCTCACGTTTACTCACAGATGCCTCGGCACGGTCCCCAAACTTTGCAATGAGGTCGCTCCTTGCTTGGGGGGTTGGTTGATGGCTGTATGGGAGATGCTTCCCCACCTCTGACCAATTTCATAATTGTTTACCACTGGAGCAAGTGCCCTGATAGGGTTTTCCTCTGTATAACTCGTGGGTTCAGGTTTTTTTTTCTTTTATGGTTCAAGTTAGATTTTATTCCTCTTTTATGTATTTATAGATATAAGCATGGAAATAATTCATTCCTATAAATACATCTGTGTGACGGGAAGAACTTTTTTCTGTTTTATTTTTAAATTTTATTTTTTAAAATTTTGAAATTTAATTTTATTTATTTTTTTTATACAGCACATTATTATTAGTTATGTATTTTATGCATATACATGTACACAGGTCAATCCCAAACTCCCAACTCATCCCACCACCACCACCCCATGGCTTCCCACACTTGGTGTCCATACGTTTGTTCTCTACCTCTGTGTCTCTATTTCTTCCCTGCAAACCAGTTCATCTGTACCATTTTTAGGCTCCACATATATGCATTAATATACAATATTTGTTTTCCTCTTTCTGACTTACTTCATTCTGTATGACAGTCTCTCGATCCATCGATGTCTCTACAAATGACCCAGTTTCATTCCTTTTTATGGCCGAGTAATATTCCATTTCATATATGTACCACATCTTTATCCATTCATCTGTCTGTGGGCATTTAGGTTGCTTCCATTACCTGGCTATTGTAAATAGTGCTGCAATGAACATTGTGGTGAATGTGCCTTTTTGATTTACGGTTTTCTCTGGGTATATGCCCAGAAGTGGGATTGCTGGATCAGATGGTAATTCTATTTTTAGTTTTTTTAAGGAAACTCCATACTGTTCTCCATAGTGACTGTATCAATTTACATTCCCACCAATTGTGGAAGAGGGCTCCTTTTGTCCACACCCTCCCCAGAATTGGTTGTTTGTAGATTTTCTGATGATGCCGATTCTTACAGGTGTGAGGTGAAACCTCATTGTAGTTTTGATTTTATTTCTCTAATAATTAGTGCTGTTGAGCAGCTTTTCATGTGCGTCTTAGCCATCTCTGTGTCTCCTTTGAAGAAACGTCTCTTTAGATCTTCTGCCCATCTTTTTGGGTTGTTTGTTTTTTTAATATTAAGCTGCATGAGCTGTTTATATATATTGGAGATTAAACCTCTGTCCATTGATTCGTCTGCAACGATTTTCGCCCATTCTGAGGGATGCTTTTTTCCATTCCCGCTTTTTTTAACAAAAAAAGGAAAGAAAGGAAAAGAAGCAGAACACTAATGTGCGTAAAATATGCCTTTTGAAACGGTCGTTTTGAAATATGGACGTCCTTTGAATATTTAGGTCGATATGTGACCCCAGGATTTGTTTTCAGGGCAGGTGTCATTTACAGGCCTGCAATGATTTTGAATATCAACTGACCATTAGCGTTGGGATTAAAGCTGCTGTTGTGTGAAACGGCCACAAGGTGGCAGCAGTTCACCCTTACCAAATCTGGTTACTAGGGCAAGAGAGCCTCAGTGGAAGTGGTGTTCTAGATTGGAGTTTAGAATGGAATGTGCCAGGAGAAAGCCCCTCACGTTTGTCTCACTACTTCTTGTTCGTGTTTTTAATTTAATTTTTTATTTTTTATTACAGCAAGTTTGATTACAATGTTTGGCTTGTTGTAGGTGTGGAAGATGTGGTTCTTTTACACATATAGACATGTCTGTTCTTCCTGGGACCCTTTTCCCATGTACGTTATGACAGAATGTTGAGTAGTCCTCTCTTGGTATTCTGTAGGTCTTTGGTGATTATATATGTCACCTGTGTTTGTATATGTCTGTTAACCCCGATATCGTAATGAAACCAATTCTCACAACTTTCCATTGGTGAACCGTAAGTTTGTTTAATGAATCTGTGATTGCCCTTCTCCGTGGAAATATCTGCCCTGGGATCCATTTTTAGGTAACACCTATAAGTGATATGATATGATATGTGTCTTCCACTTTCTGCTTACTACAAGTCACGTGATTACTTCTAGACTCATCTACGGTGCTGCAAATGGCATTGTGTCCTTTTTTCCCTTGGCTTCTCTTCTGCCTTAGCGGGGTCCATTTTCAACAATGTGATTCCCTGAGGGTTGTGGATTAGCTGACCTGGGCAGCCTTACCCTGCCGGCCCGCCCTCCCCAGGTGTGCCTCGTTGAGGTCAATATAAACAGCGCTCCAGGCAGCAATAGCCCTTGAAGCTGTGCCTGACTCCATATTCTCTGCCCCGTCAGCAGTCTCGGGGCTGTGTTGGTGGGAGGGGGTGAGGGGCCACAGCATTGTGGGTGGCCCGGTGTGACTGGGGTTCTGCTGGCCTTTCTGCAGGAGTTGCCAGGCTGCCGCCTGTAAAGAAGAGGTTGTGTCACACATGCCTTCCGCGGGAATTTCTCTCCGGACAGAGGTGAGGAAGGAAAAAAGCAGTGGGGGCCGGGACAGGAGGGGTATCTCAGGCAGGGCAATGGAAAGCTTCTGGAAGAGCGCCCAGGGCCAGGACCACCCTGGCTGGCCTGCAGGCACCAAGTTGGCCTGCGTGCTGTCGCTGGTGTGGCTCCACGGTCCTTCCTCTAGGCTTTCAAGCCCTTGTACATATTCAGGTGTTTTACCTGGAAAGGGTGGGAACAGTTCAGCAGTAGCTGGCCTGGGGCTCAGCTCACGTTTACTCACAGATGCCTCGGCACGGTCCCCCAGCTTTGCAATGAGGACGCTCCTTGCGTGGGGGGTGGGTTGATGGCTGTATGGGAGATGGTTCCCCACCTCTGACCAATTTCAGAATTGTTTACCACTGGAGCAAGTGCCCTGATAGGGTTTTCCTCTGTATAACTCGTGGGTTCAGGTTTTTTTTTTCTTTTATGGTTCAAGTTAGATTTTATTCCTCTTTTATATATTTATAGATATAAGCATGGAAATAATTCATTCCTATAAATACATCTGTGTGATGGGAAGAACTTTTTTCTGTTTTATTTATAAATTTTATTTTTTTTTAAATTTTGAAATTTAATTTTATTTATTTTTTTATACAGCACGTTATTATTAGTTATGTATTTTATGCATATACATGTATACAGGTCAATCCCAAACTCCCAACTCATCCCACCACCACCACCCCATGGCTTCCCACACTTGGTGTCCATACGTTTGTTCTCTACCTCTGTGTCTCTATTTCTTCCCTGCAAACCAGTTCATCTGTACCATTTTTTTAGGTTCCACATATATGCATTAATATACAATATTTGTTTTCCTCTTTCTGACTTACTTCATTCTGTATGACAGTCTCTCGATCCATCGATGTCTCTACAAATGACCCAGTTTCATTCCTTTTTATGGCCGAGTAATATTCCATTTTATATATGTAACACATCTTTATCCATTCATCTGTCTGTGGGCATTTAGTTTGCTTCCATTACCTGGCTATTGTAAATAGTGCTGCAACGAACATTGTGGTGAATGTGCCTTTTTGATTTACGGTTTTCTCTGGGTATATGCCCAGAAGTGGGATTGCTGGATCAGATGGTAATTCTATTTCTATTTTTTTTAAGGAAACTCCATACTGTTCTCCATAGTGACTGTATCAATTTACATTCCCACCAATAGTGGAAGAGGGCTCCTTTTGTCCACAACCTCCCCAGAATTGGTTGTTTGTAGATTTTCTGATGATGCCGATTCTAACAGGTGTGAGGTGAAATCTCATTGTAGTTTTGATTTGCATTTCTCTGATAATTAGTGCTGTTGAGCAGCTTTTCATGTGCGTCTTAGCCATCTCTGTGTCTCCTTTGAAGAAACGTCTCTTTAGATCTTCTGCCCATTTTTTTTGGGTTGTTTGTTTTTTTAATATTAAGCTGCATGAGCTGTTTATATATATTGGAGATTAAACCTCTGTCCATTGATTCGTCTGCAACGATTTTCGCCCATTCTGAGGGATGCCTTTTTCCATTCCCGTGTTTTTTAACAAAAAAGGAAAGAAAGGAAAAGAAGCAGAACACTAATGTGCCTAAAATATGCCTTTTGAAACGGTCGTTTTGACATATGGACGTCCTTTGAATTTTTTGGTCGATATGTGACCCCAGGATTTGTTTTCAGGGCAGGTGTCATTTACAGGCCTGCAATGATTTTGAATATCTACTGACCATTAGCGTTGGGATTAAAGCTGCTGTTGTGTGAAACGGCCACAAGGTGGCAGCAGTTCACCCTTACCAAATCTGGTTACTAGGGCAAGAGAGCCTCAGTGGAAGTGGTGTTCTAGATTGGAGTTTAGAATGGAATGTGCCAGGAGAAAGCCCCTCACGTTTGTCTCACTACTTCTTGTTCGTGTTTTTAATTTATTTTTTTATTTTTTATTACAGCAAGTTTGATTACAATGTTTGGCTTGTTGTAGGTGTGGAAGATGTGGTTCTTTTACACATATACACATGTCTGTTCTTCCTGGGATCCTTTTCCCATGTGTGTTATGACAGAATATTGAGTAGTCCTCTCTTGGTATTCTGTAGGTCTTTGGTGATTATATATGTCACCTGTGTTTGTATATGTCTGTTAACCCCGATATCATAATGAAACCAATCCTCACACCTTTCCATTGGTGAACCATAAGTCTGTTTAATGAATCTGTGATTGCCCTTCTCCGTGGAAATATCTGCCCTGGTATCCATTTTTAGGTAACACCTATAAGTGATATGATATGATATGTGTCTTCCACTTTCTGACTTACTACAAGTCACGTGATTACTTCTAGACTCATCTACGGTGCTGCAAATGGCATTGTGGCCTTTTTTCCCTTGGCTTCTCTTCTGCCTTAGCGGGGTCCATTTTCAACAATGTGATTCCCTGAGGGTTGTGGATTAGCTGACCTGGGCAGCCTTACCCTGCCGGCCCGCCCTCCCCAGGTGTGCCTCGTTGAGGTCAATATAAACAGCGCTCCAGGCAGCAATAGCCCTTGAAGCTGTGCCTGACTCCATATTCTCTGCCCCATCAGCAGTCTCGGGGCTGTGTTGGTGGAAGGGGGTGAGGGGCCACAGCTTTGTGGGTGGCCCGGTGTGAGTGGGGTTCTGCTGGCCTTTCTGCCGGAGTTGCCAGGCTGCCGCCTGTAAAGAAGAGGTTGTGTCACACATGCCTTCCGCTGGAATTTCTCTCCGGAAAGAGGTGAGGAAGGAAAAAAGCAGTGGGGGCCGGGACAGGAGGGGTATCTCAGGCAGGGCAATGGAAAGCTTCTGGAAGAGCGCCCAGGGCCAGGACCACCCTGGCTGGCCTGCAGGCACCAAGTTGGCCTGCGTGCTGTCGCTGGTGTGGCTCCACGGTCCTTCCTCTAGGCTTTCAAGCCCTTGTACATATTCAGGTGTTTTACCTGGAAAGGGTGGGAACAGTTCAGCAGTAGCTGGCCTGGGGCTCAGCTCACGTTTACTCACAGATGCCTCGGCACGGTCCCCCAGCTTTGCAATGAGGACGCTCCTTGCGTGGGGGGTGGGTTGATGGCTGTATGGGAGATGGTTCCCCACCTCTGACCAATTTCAGAATTGTTTACCACTGGAGCAAGTGCCCTGATAGGGTTTTCCTCTGTAAAACTCGTGGGTTCAGGTTTTTTTTTTCTTTTATGGTTCAAGTTAGATTTTATTCCTCTTTTATATATTTATAGATATAAGCATGGAAATAATTCATTCCTATAAATACATCTGTGTGATGGGAAGAACTTTTTTCTGTTTTATTTATAAATTTTATTTTTTTTTAAATTTTGAAATTTAATTTTATTTATTTTTTTATACAGCACGTTATTATTAGTTATGTATTTTATGCATATACATGTATACAGGTCAATCCCAAACTCCCAACTCATCCCACCACCACCACCCCATGGCTTCCCACACTTGGTGTCCATACGTTTGTTCTCTACCTCTGTGTCTCTATTTCTTCCCTGCAAACCAGTTCATCTGTACCATTTTTTTAGGTTCCACATATATGCATTAATATACAATATTTGTTTTCCTCTTTCTGACTTACTTCATTCTGTATGACAGTCTCTCGATCCATCGATGTCTCTACAAATGACCCAGTTTCATTCCTTTTTATGGCCGAGTAATATTCCATTTTATATATGTAACACATCTTTATCCATTCATCTGTCTGTGGGAATTTAGTTTGCTTCCATTACCTGGCTATTGTAAATAGTGCTGCAACGAACATTGTGGTGAATGTGCCTTTTTGAAATACGGTTTTCTCTGGGTATATGCCCAGAAGTGGGATTGCTGGATCAGATGGTAATTCTATTTCTATTTTTTTTAAGGAAACTCCATACTGTTCTCCATAGTGACTGTATCAATTTACATTCCCACCAATAGTGGAAGAGGGCTCCTTTTGTCCACAACCTCCCCAGAATTGGTTGTTTGTAGATTTTCTGATGATGCCGATTCTAACAGGTGTGAGGTGAAATCTCATTGTAGTTTTGATCTGCATTTCTCTGATAATTAGTGCTGTTGAGCAGCTTTTCATGTGCGTCTTGGCCATCTCTGTGTCTCCTTTGAAGAAACGTCTCTTTAGATCTTCTGCCCATTTTTTTTGGGTTGTTTGTTTTTTTAATATTAAGCTGCATGAGCTGTTTATATATATTGGAGATTAAACCTCTGTCCATTGATTCGTCTGCAACGATTTTCGCCCATTCTGAGGGATGCCTTTTTCCATTCCCGTGTTTTTTAACAAAAAAGGAAAGAAAGGAAAAGAAGCAGAACACTAATGTGCTTAAAATATGCCTTTTGAAACGGTCGTTTTGACATATGGACGTCCTTTGAATTTTTTGGTCGATATGTGACCCCAGGATTTGTTTTCAGGGCAGGTGTCATTTACAGGCCTGCAATGATTTTGAATATCTACTGACCATTAGCGTTGGGATTAAAGCTGCTGTTGTGTGAAACGGCCACAAGGTGGCAGCAGTTCACCCTTACCAAATCTGGTTACTAGGGCAAGAGAGCCTCAGTGGAAGTGGTGTTCTAGATTGGAGTTTAGAATGGAATGTGCCAGGAGAAAGCCCCTCACGTTTGTCTCACTACTTCTTGTTCGTGTTTTTAATTTAATTTTTTATTTTTTATTACAGCAAGTTTGATTACAATGTTTGGCTTGTTGTAGGTGTGGAAGATGTGGTTCTTTTACACATATACACATGTCTGTTCTTCCTGGGATCCTTTTCCCATGTGTGTTATGACAGAATATTGAGTAGTCCTCTCTTGGTATTCTGTAGGTCTTTGGTGATTATATATGTCACCTGTGTTTGTATATGTCTGTTAACCCCGATATCGTAATGAAACCAATCCTCACACCTTTCCATTGGTGAACCATAAGTCTGTTTAATGAATCTGTGATTGCCGTTCTCCGTGGAAATATCTGCCCTGGTATCCATTTTTAGGTAACACCTATAAGTGATATGATATGATATGTGTCTTCCACTTTCTGACTTACTACAAGTCACGTGATTACTTCTAGACTCATCTACGGTGCTGCAAATGGCATTGTGTCCTTTTTTCCCTTGGCTTCTCTTCTGCCTTAGCGGGGTCCATTTTCAACAATGTGATTCCCTGAGGGTTGTGGATTAGCTGACCTGGGCAGCCGTACCCTGCCGGCCCGCCCTCCCCAGGTGTGCCTCGTTGAGGTCAATATAAACAGCGCTCCAGGCAGCAATAGCCCCTGAAGCTGTGCCTGACTCCATATTCTCTGCCCCGTCAGCAGTCTCGGGGCTGTGTTGGTGGGAGGGAGTGAGGGACCACAGCTTTGTTGGTGACCCGGTGTGAGTGGGGTTCTGCTGGCCTTTCTGCAGGAGTTGCCAGGCTGCCACCTGCAAAGAAGAGGTTGTGTCACCCAAACCTTCTGCTGGAATTTCTCTCCGGACAGAGGTGAGGAAGGAAAAAAGCAGTGGGGGCCGGGACAGGAGGGGTATCTCAGGCAGGGCAATGGAAAGCTTCTGGAAGAGCGCCCAGGGACAGGACCACCCTGGCTGGCCTGCAGGCACCAAGTTGGCCGGCGTGCTGTCGCTGGTGTGGCTCCACGGTCCTTCCTCTAGGCTTTCAAGCCCTTGTACATATTCAGGTGTTTTACCTGGAAAGGGTGGGAACAGTTCAGCAGCAGCTGGCCAGGGGCTCAGCTCACGTTTACTCACAGATGCCTCGGCACGGTCCCCAAACTTTGCAATGAGGTCGCTCCTTGCGTGGGGCTTGGGTTGATGGCTGTATGGGAGATGGTTCCCCACCTCTGACCAATTTCATAATTGTTTACCACTGGAGCAAGTGCCCTGATAGGGTTTTCCTCTGTATAACTCGTGGGTTCAGGTTTTTTTTTCTTGTATGGTTCAAGTTAGATTTTATTCCTCTTTTATGTATTTATAGATATAAGCATGGAAATAATTCATTCCTATAAATACATCTGTGTGACGGGAAGAACTTTTTTCTGTTTTATTTTTAAATTTTATTTTTTAAAATTTTGAAATTTAATTTTATTTATTTTTTTTATACAGCACATTATTATTAGTTATGTATTTTATGCATATACATGTACACAGGTCAATCCCAAACTCCCAACTCATCCCACCACCACCACCCCATGGCTTCCCACACTTGGTGTCCATACGTTTGTTCTCTACCTCTGTGTCTCTATTTCTTCCCTGCAAACCAGTTCATCTGTACCATTTTTAGGCTCCACATATATGCATTAATATACAATATTTGTATTCCTCTTTCTGACTTACTTCATTCTGTATGACAGTCTCTCGATCCATCGATGTCTCTACAAATGACCCAGTTTCATTCCTTTTTATGGCCGAGTAATATTCCATTTCATATATGTACCACATCTTTATCCATTCATCTGTCTGTGGACATTTAGTTTGCTTCCATTACCTGGCTATTGTAAATAGTGCTGCAATGAACATTGTGGTGAATGTTCCTTTTTGATTTACGGTTTTCTCTGGGTATATGCCCAGAAGTGGGATTGCTGGATCAGATGGTAATTCTATTTTTAGTTTTTTAAAGGAAACTCCATACTGTTCTCCATAGTGACTGTATCAATTTACATTCCCACCAATAGTGGAAGAGGGCTCCTTTTGTCCACAACCTCCCCAGAATTGGTTGTTTGTAGATTTTCTGATGATGCCGATTCTAACAGGTGTGAGGTGAAATCTCATTGTAGTTTTGATTTGCATTTCTCTGATAATTAGTGCTGTTGAGCAGCTTTTCATGTGCGTCTTGGCCATCTCTGTGTCTCCTTTGAAGAAACGTCTCTTTAGATCTTCTGCCCATTTTTTTGGGTTGTTTGTTTTTTTAATATTAAGCTGCATGAGCTGTTTATATATATTGGACATTAAACCTCTGTCCATTGATTCGTCTGCAACGATTTTCGCCCATTCAGAGGGATGCTTTTTTCCATTCCCGTGTTTTTTAACAAGAAAGGAAAGAAAGGAAAAGAAGCAGAACACTAATGTGCCTAAAATATGCCTTTTGAAACGGTCGTTTTGACATATGGACGTCCTTTGAATTTTTTGGTCGATATGTGACCCCAGGATTTGTTTTCAGGGCAGGTGTCATTTACAGGCCTGCAATGATTTTGAATATCAACTGACCATTAGCGTTGGGATTAAAGCTGCTGTTGTGTGAAACGGCCACAAGGTGGCAGCAGTTCACCCTTACCAAATCTGGTTACTAGGGCAAGAGAGCCTCAGTGGAAGTGGTGTTCTAGATTGGAGTTTAGAATGGAATGTGCCAGGAGAAAGCCCCTCACGTTTGTCTCACTACTTCTTGTTCGTGTTTTTAATTTAATTTTTTATTTTTTATTACAGCAAGTTTGATTACAATGTTTGGCTTGTTGTAGGTGTGGAAGATGTGGTTCTTTTACACATATAGACATGTCTGTTCTTCCTGGGACCCTTTTCCCATGTACGTTATGACAGAATGTTGAGTAGTCCTCTCTTGGTATTCTGTAGGTCTTTGGTGATTATATATGTCACCTGTGTTTGTATATGTCTGTTAACCCCGATATCGTAATGAAACCAATTCTCACAACTTTCCATTGGTGAACCATAAGTTTGTTTAATGAATCTGTGATTGCCCTTCTCCGTGGAAATATCTGCCCTGGGATCCATTTTTAGGTAACACCTATAAGTGATATGATATGATATGTGTCTTCCACTTTCTGCTTACTACAAGTCACGTGATTACTTCTAGACTCGTCTACGGTGCTGCAAATGGCATTGTGTACTTTTTTCCCTTGGCTTCTCTTCTGCCTTAGCGGGGTCCATTTTCAACAATGTGATTCCCTGAGGGTTGTGGATTAGCTGACCTGGGCAGCCTTACCCTGCCGGCCCGCCCTCCCCAGGTGTGCCTCGTTGAGGTCAATATAAACAGCGCTCCAGGCAGCAATAGCCCCTGAAGCTGTGCCTGACTCCATATTCTCTGCCCCATCAGCAGTCTCGGGGCTGTGTTGGTGGAAGGGGGTGAGGGGCCACAGATTTGTGGGTGGCCCGGTGTGAGTGGGGTTCTGCTGGCCTTTCTGCCGGAGTTGCCAGGCTGCCGCCTGTAAAGAAGAGGTTGTGTCACACATGCCTTCCGCTGGAATTTCTCTCCGGAAAGAGGTGAGGAAGGAAAAAAGCAGTGGGGGCCGGGACAGGAGGGGTATCTCAGGCAGGGCAATGGAAAGCTTCTGGAAGAGCGCCCAGGGCCAGGACCACCCTGGCTGGCCTGCAGGCACCAAGTTGGCCTGCGTGCTGTCGCTGGTGTGGCTCCACGGTCCTTCCTCTAGGCTTTCAAGCCCTTGTACATATTCAGGTGTTTTACCTGGAAAGGTTGGGAACAGTTCAGCAGTAGCTGGCCTGGGGCTCAGCTCAGGTTTACTCACAGATGCCTCGGCACGGTCCCCCAGCTTTGCAATGAGGACGCTCCTTGCGTGGGGGGTGGGTTGATGGCTGTATGGGAGATGGTTCCCCACCTCTGACCAATTTCAGAATTGTTTACCACTGGAGCAAGTGCCCTGATAGGGTTTTCCTCTGTATAACTCGTGGGTTCAGGTTTTTTTTTCTTTTATGGTTCAAGTTAGATTTTATTCCTCTTTTATATATTTATAGATATAAGCATGGAAATAATTCATTCCTATAAATACATCTGTGTGATGGGAAGAACTTTTTTCTGTTTTATTTATAAATTTTTTTTTTTTTAATTTTGAAATTTAATTTTATTTATTTTTTTATACAGCACGTTATTATTAGTTATGTATTTTATGCATATACATGTATACAGGTCAATCCCAAACTCCCAACTCATCCCACCACCACCACCCCATGGCTTCCCACACTTGGTGTCCATACGTTTGTTCTCTACCTCTGTGTCTCTATTTCTTCCCTGCAAACCAGTTCATCTGTACCATTTTTTTAGGTTCCACATATATGCATTAATATACAATATTTGTTTTCCTCTTTCTGACTTACTTCATTCTGTATGACAGTCTCTCGATCCATCGATGTCTCTACAAATGACCCAGTTTCATTCCTTTTTATGGCCGAGTAATATTCCATTTTATATATGTAACACATCTTTATCCATTCATCTGTCTGTGGGCATTTAGTTTGCTTCCATTACCTGGCTATTGTAAATAGTGCTGCAACGAACATTGTGGTGAATGTGCCTTTTTGAAATACGGTTTTCTCTGGGTATATGCCCAGAAGTGGGATTGCTGGATCAGATGGTAATTCTATTTTTAGTTTTTTAAAGGAAACTCCATACTGTTCTCCATAGTGACTGTATCAAGTTACATTCCCACCAATTGTGGAAGAGGGCTCCTTTTGTCCACACCCTCCCCAGAATTGGTTGTTTGTAGATTTTCTGATGATGCCGATTCTTACAGGTGTGAGGTGAAACCTCATTGTAGTTTTGATTTGTATTTCTCTAATAATTAGTGCTGTTGAGCAGCTTTTCATGTGCGTCTTAGCCATCTCTGTGTCTCCTTTGAAGAAACGTCTCTTTAGATCTTCTGCCCATTTTTTTGGGTTGTTTGTTTTTTTAATATTAAGCTGCATGAGCTGTTTATATATATTGGAGATTAAACCTCTGTCCATTGATTCGTCTGCAACGATTTTCGCCCATTCTGAGGGATGCTTTTTTCCATTCCCGCTTTTTTTAACAAAAAAAGGAAAGAAAGGAAAAGAAGCAGAACACTAATGTGCGTAAAATATGCCTTTTGACACGGTCGTTTTGAAATATGGACGTCCTTTGAATATTTAGGTCGATATGTGACCCCAGGATTTGTTTTCAGGGCAGGTGTCATTTACAGGCCTGCAATGATTTTGAATATCAACTGACCATTAGCGTTGGGATTAAAGCTGCTGTTGTGTGAAACGGCCACAAGGTGGCAGCAGTTCACCCTTACCAAATCTGGTTACTAGGGCAAGAGAGCCTCAGTGGAAGTGGTGTTCTAGATTGGAGTTTAGAATGGAATGTGCCAGGAGAATGCCCCTCACGTTTGTCTCACTACTTCTTGTTCGTGTTTTTAATTTAATTTTTTATTTTTTATTACAGCAAGTTTGATTACAATGTTTGGCTTGTTGTAGGTGTGGAAGATGTGGTTCTTTTACACATATAGACATGTCTGTTCTTCCTGGGACCCTTTTCCCATGTACGTTATGACAGAATGTTGAGTAGTCCTCTCTTGGTATTCTGTAGGTCTTTGGTGATTATATATGTCACCTGTGTTTGTATATGTCTGTTAACCCCGATATCGTAATGAAACCAATCCTCACACCTTTCCATTGGTGAACCATAAGTCTGTTTAATGAATCTGTGATTGCCGTTCTCCGTGGAAATATCTGCCCTGGTATCCATTTTTAGGTAACACCTATAAGTGATATGATATGATATGTGTCTTCCACTTTCTGACTTACTACAAGTCACGTGATTACTTCTAGACTCATCTACGGTGCTGCAAATGGCATTGTGTCCTTTTTTCCCTTGGCTTCTCTTCTGCCTTAGCGGGGTCCATTTTCAACAATGTGATTCCCTGAGGGTTGTGGATTAGCTGACCTGGGCAGCCGTACCCTGCCGGCCCGCCCTCCCCAGGTGTGCCTCGTTGAGGTCAATATAAACAGCGCTCCAGGCAGCAATAGCCCCTGAAGCTGTGCCTGACTCCATATTCTCTGCCCCGTCAGCAGTCTCGGGGCTGTGTTGGTGGGAGGGAGTGAGGGACCACAGCTTTGTTGGTGACCCGGTGTGAGTGGGGTTCTGCTGGCCTTTCTGCAGGAGTTGCCAGGCTGCCACCTGCAAAGAAGAGGTTGTGTCACCCAAACCTTCTGCTGGAATTTCTCTCCGGACAGAGGTGAGGAAGGAAAAAAGCAGTGGGGGCCGGGACAGGAGGGGTATCTCAGGCAGGGCAATGGAAAGCTTCTGGAAGAGCGCCCAGGGACAGGACCACCCTGGCTGGCCTGCAGGCACCAAGTTGGCCGGCGTGCTGTCGCTGGTGTGGCTCCACGGTCCTTCCTCTAGGCTTTCAAGCCCTTGTACATATTCAGGTGTTTTACCTGGAAAGGGTGGGAACAGTTCAGCAGCAGCTGGCCAGGGGCTCAGCTCACGTTTACTCACAGATGCCTCGGCACGGTCCCCAAACTTTGCAATGAGGTCGCTCCTTGCGTGGGGCTTGGGTTGATGGCTGTATGGGAGATGGTTCCCCACCTCTGACCAATTTCATAATTGTTTACCACTGGAGCAAGTGCCCTGATAGGGTTTTCCTCTGTATAACTCGTGGGTTCAGGTTTTTTTTTCTTGTATGGTTCAAGTTAGATTTTATTCCTCTTTTATGTATTTATAGATATAAGCATGGAAATAATTCATTCCTATAAATACATCTGTGTGACGGGAAGAACTTTTTTCTGTTTTATTTTTAAATTTTATTTTTTAAAATTTTGAAATTTAATTTTATTTATTTTTTTTATACAGCACATTATTATTAGTTATGTATTTTATGCATATACATGTACACAGGTCAATCCCAAACTCCCAACTCATCCCACCACCACCACCCCATGGCTTCCCACACTTGGTGTCCATACGTTTGTTCTCTACCTCTGTGTCTCTATTTCTTCCCTGCAAACCAGTTCATCTGTACCATTTTTAGGCTCCACATATATGCATTAATATACAATATTTGTATTCCTCTTTCTGACTTACTTCATTCTGTATGACAGTCTCTCGATCCATCGATGTCTCTACAAATGACCCAGTTTCATTCCTTTTTATGGCCGAGTAATATTCCATTTCATATATGTACCACATCTTTATCCATTCATCTGTCTGTGGACATTTAGTTTGCTTCCATTACCTGGCTATTGTAAATAGTGCTGCAATGAACATTGTGGTGAATGTTCCTTTTTGATTTACGGTTTTCTCTGGGTATATGCCCAGAAGTGGGATTGCTGGATCAGATGGTAATTCTATTTTTAGTTTTTTAAAGGAAACTCCATACTGTTCTCCATAGTGACTGTATCAATTTACATTCCCACCAATAGTGGAAGAGGGCTCCTTTTGTCCACAACCTCCCCAGAATTGGTTGTTTGTAGATTTTCTGATGATGCCGATTCTAACAGGTGTGAGGTGAAATCTCATTGTAGTTTTGATTTGCATTTCTCTGATAATTAGTGCTGTTGAGCAGCTTTTCATGTGCGTCTTGGCCATCTCTGTGTCTCCTTTGAAGAAACGTCTCTTTAGATCTTCTGCCCATTTTTTTGGGTTGTTTGTTTTTTTAATATTAAGCTGCATGAGCTGTTTATATATATTGGAGATTAAACCTCTGTCCATTGATTCGTCTGCAACGATTTTCGCCCATTCAGAGGGATGCTTTTTTCCATTCCCGTGTTTTTTAACAAGAAAGGAAAGAAAGGAAAAGAAGCAGAACACTAATGTGCCTAAAATATGCCTTTTGAAACGGTCGTTTTGACATATGGACGTCCTTTGAATTTTTTGGTCGATATGTGACCCCAGGATTTGTTTTCAGGGCAGGTGTCATTTACAGGCCTGCAATGATTTTGAATATCAACTGACCATTAGCGTTGGGATTAAAGCTGCTGTTGTGTGAAACGGCCACAAGGTGGCAGCAGTTCACCCTTACCAAATCTGGTTACTAGGGCAAGAGAGCCTCAGTGGAAGTGGTGTTCTAGATTGGAGTTTAGAATGGAATGTGCCAGGAGAAAGCCCCTCACGTTTGTCTCACTACTTCTTGTTCGTGTTTTTAATTTAATTTTTTATTTTTTATTACAGCAAGTTTGATTACAATGTTTGGCTTGTTGTAGGTGTGGAAGATGTGGTTCTTTTACACATATAGACATGTCTGTTCTTCCTGGGACCCTTTTCCCATGTACGTTATGACAGAATGTTGAGTAGTCCTCTCTTGGTATTCTGTAGGTCTTTGGTGATTATATATGTCACCTGTGTTTGTATATGTCTGTTAACCCCGATATCGTAATGAAACCAATTCTCACAACTTTCCATTGGTGAACCATAAGTTTGTTTAATGAATCTGTGATTGCCCTTCTCCGTGGAAATATCTGCCCTGGGATCCATTTTTAGGTAACACCTATAAGTGATATGATATGATATGTGTCTTCCACTTTCTGCTTACTACAAGTCACGTGATTACTTCTAGACTCGTCTACGGTGCTGCAAATGGCATTGTGTACTTTTTTCCCTTGGCTTCTCTTCTGCCTTAGCGGGGTCCATTTTCAACAATGTGATTCCCTGAGGGTTGTGGATTAGCTGACCTGGGCAGCCTTACCCTGCCGGCCCGCCCTCCCCAGGTGTGCCTCGTTGAGGTCAATATAAACAGCGCTCCAGGCAGCAATAGCCCCTGAAGCTGTGCCTGACTCCATATTCTCTGCCCCATCAGCAGTCTCGGGGCTGTGTTGGTGGAAGGGGGTGAGGGGCCACAGATTTGTGGGTGGCCCGGTGTGAGTGGGGTTCTGCTGGCCTTTCTGCCGGAGTTGCCAGGCTGCCGCCTGTAAAGAAGAGGTTGTGTCACACATGCCTTCCGCTGGAATTTCTCTCCGGAAAGAGGTGAGGAAGGAAAAAAGCAGTGGGGGCCGGGACAGGAGGGGTATCTCAGGCAGGGCAATGGAAAGCTTCTGGAAGAGCGCCCAGGGCCAGGACCACCCTGGCTGGCCTGCAGGCACCAAGTTGGCCTGCGTGCTGTCGCTGGTGTGGCTCCACGGTCCTTCCTCTAGGCTTTCAAGCCCTTGTACATATTCAGGTGTTTTACCTGGAAAGGGTGGGAACAGTTCAGCAGTAGCTGGCCTGGGGCTCAGCTCAGGTTTACTCACAGATGCCTCGGCACGGTCCCCCAGCTTTGCAATGAGGACGCTCCTTGCGTGGGGGGTGGGTTGATGGCTGTATGGGAGATGGTTCCCCACCTCTGACCAATTTCAGAATTGTTTACCACTGGAGCAAGTGCCCTGATAGGGTTTTCCTCTGTATAACTCGTGGGTTCAGGTTTTTTTTTCTTGTATGGTTCAAGTTAGATTTTATTCCTCTTTTATATATTTATAGATATAAGCATGGAAATAATTCATTCCTATAAATACATCTGTGTGATGGGAAGAACTTTTTTCTGTTTTATTTTTAAATTTTTTTTTTTTAAATTTTGAAATTTAATTTTATTTATTTTTTTATACAGCACGTTATTATTAGTTATGTATTTTATGCATATACATGTATACAGGTCAATCCCAAACTCCCAACTCATCCCACCACCACCACCCCATGGCTTCCCACACTTGGTGTCCATACGTTTGTTCTCTACCTCTGTGTCTCTATTTCTTCCCTGCAAACCAGTTCATCTGTACCATTTTTTTAGGTTCCACATATATGCATTAATATACAATATTTGTTTTCCTCTTTCTGACTTACTTCATTCTGTATGACAGTCTCTCGATCCATCGATGTCTCTACAAATGACCCAGTTTCATTCCTTTTTATGGCCGAGTAATATTCCATTTTATATATGTAACACATCTTTATCCATTCATCTGTCTGTGGGCATTTAGTTTGCTTCCATTACCTGGCTATTGTAAATAGTGCTGCAACGAACATTGTGGTGAATGTGCCTTTTTGAAATACGGTTTTCTCTGGGTATATGCCCAGAAGTGGGATTGCTGGATCAGATGGTAATTCTATTTTTAGTTTTTTAAAGGAAACTCCATACTGTTCTCCATAGTGACTGTATCAAGTTACATTCCCACCAATTGTGGAAGAGGGCTCCTTTTGTCCACACCCTCCCCAGAATTGGTTGTTTGTAGATTTTCTGATGATGCCGATTCTTACAGGTGTGAGGTGAAACCTCATTGTAGTTTTGATTTGTATTTCTCTAATAATTACTGCTGTTGAGCAGCTTTTCATGTGCGTCTTAGCCATCTCTGTGTCTCCTTTGAAGAAACGTCTCTTTAGATCTTCTGCCCATTTTTTTGGGTTGTTTGTTTTTTTAATATTAAGCTGCATGAGCTGTTTATATATATTGGAGATTAAACCTCTGTCCACTGATTCGTCTGCAACGATTTTCGCCCATTCTGAGGGATGCTTTTTTCCATTCCCGCTTTTTTTAACAAAAAAAGGAAAGAAAGGAAAAGAAGCAGAACACTAATGTGCGTAAAATATGCCTTTTGACACGGTCGTTTTGAAATATGGACGTCCTTTGAATATTTAGGTCGATATGTGACCCCAGGATTTGTTTTCAGGGCAGGTGTCATTTACAGGCCTGCAATGATTTTGAATATCAACTGACCATTAGCGTTGGGATTAAAGCTGCTGTTGTGTGAAACGGCCACAAGGTGGCAGCAGTTCACCCTTACCAAATCTGGTTACTAGGGCAAGAGAGCCTCAGTGGAAGTGGTGTTCTAGATTGGAGTTTAGAATGGAATGTGCCAGGAGAATGCCCCTCACGTTTGTCTCACTACTTCTTGTTCGTGTTTTTAATTTAATTTTTTATTTTTTATTACAGCAAGTTTGATTACAATGTTTGGCTTGTTGTAGGTGTGGAAGATGTGGTTCTTTTACACATATAGACATGTCTGTTCTTCCTGGGACCCTTTTCCCATGTACGTTATGACAGAATGTTGAGTAGTCCTCTCTTGGTATTCTGTAGGTCTTTGGTGATTATATATGTCACCTGTGTTTGTATATGTCTGTTAACCCCGATATCGTAATGAAACCAATTCTCACAACTTTCCATTGGTGAACCATAAGTTTGTTTAATGAATCTGTGATTGCCCTTCTCCGTGGAAATATCTGCCCTGGGATCCATTTTCAGGTAACACCTATAAGTGATATGATATGATATGTGTCTTCCACTTTCTGCTTACTACAAGTCACGTGATTACTTCTAGACTCATCTACGGTGCTGCAAATGGCATTGTGTCCTTTTTTCCCTTGGCTTCTCTTCTGCCTTAGCGGGGTCCATTTTCAACAATGTGATTCCCTGAGGGTTGTGGATTAGCTGACCTGGGCAGCCTTACCCTGCCGGCCCGCCCTCCCCAGGTGTGCCTCGTTGAGGTCAATATAAACAGCGCTCCAGGCAGCAATAGCCCTTGAAGCTGTGCCTGACTCCATATTCTCTGCCCCGTCAGCAGTCTCGGGGCTGTGCTGGTGGGAGGGAGTGAGGGGCCACAGCTTTGTTGGTGACCCGGTGTGAGTGGGGTTCTGCTGGCCTTTCTGCCGGAGTTGCCAGGCTGCCGCCTGCAAAGAAGAGGTTGTGTCACCCATACCTTCTGCTGGAATTTCTCTCCGGACAGAGGTGAGGAAGGAAAAAAGCAGTGGGGGCCGGGACAGGAGGGGTATCTCAGGCAGGGCAATGGAAAGCTTCTGGAAGAGCGCCCAGGGACAGGACCACCCTGGCTGGCCTGCAGGCACCAAGTTGGCCGGCGTGCTGTCGCTGGTGTGGCTCCACGGTCCTTCCTCTAGGCTTTCAAGCCCTTGTACATATTCAGGTGTTTTACCTGGAAAGGGTGGGAACAGTTCAGCAGCAGCTGGCCAGGGGCTCAGCTCACGTTTACTCACAGATGCCTCGGCACGGTCCCCAAACTTTGCAATGAGGTCGCTCCTTGCGTGGGGCTTGGGTTGATGGCTGTATGGGATATGCTTCCCCACCTCTGACCAATTTCATAATTGTTTACCACTGGAGCAAGTGCCCTGATAGGGTTTTCCTCTGTATAACTCGTGGGTTCAGGTTTTTTTTTCTTTTATGGTTCAAGTTAGATTTTATTCCTCTTTTATGTATTTATAGATATAAGCATGGAAATAATTCATTCCTATAAATACATCTGTGTGACGGGAAGAACTTTTTTCTGTTTTATTTTTAAATTTTATTTTTTAAAATTTTGAAATTTAATTTTATTTATTTTTTTTATACAGCACATTATTATTAGTTATGTATTTTATGCATATACATGTACACAGGTCAATCCCAAACTCCCAACTCATCCCACCACCACCACCCCATGGCTTCCCACACTTGGTGTCCATACGTTTGTTCTCTACCTCTGTGTCTCTATTTCTTCCCTGCAAACCAGTTCATCTGTACCATTTTTAGGCTCCACATATATGCATTAATATACAATATTTGTTTTCCTCTTTCTGACTTACTTCATTCTGTATGACAGTCTCTCGATCCATCGATGTCTCTACAAATGACCCAGTTTCATTCCTTTTTATGGCCGAGTAATATTCCATTTCATATATGTACCACATCTTTATCCATTCATCTGTCTGTGGGCATTTAGGTTGCTTCCATTACCTGGCTATTGTAAATAGTGCTGCAATGAACATTGTGGTGAATGTGCCTTTTTGATTTACGGTTTTCTCTGGGTATATGCCCAGAAGTGGGATTGCTGGATCAGATGGTAATTCTATTTCTAGTTTTTTTAAGGAAACTCCATACTGTTCTCCATAGTGACTGTATCAATTTACATTCCCACCAATCGTGGAAGAGGGCTCCTTTTGTCCACACCCTCCCCAGAATTGGTTGTTTGTAGATTTTCAGATGATGCCGATTCTAACAGGTGTGAGGTGAAATCTCATTGTAGTTTTGATTTGCATTTCTCTGATAATTAGTGCTGTTGAGCAGCTTTTCATGTGCGTCTTGGCCATCTCTGTGTCTCCTTTGAAGAAACGTCTCTTTAGATCTTCTGCCCATTTTTTTTGGGTTGTTTGTTTTTTTAATATTAAGCTGCATGAGCTGTTTATATATATTGGAGATTAAACCTCTGTCCATTGATTCGTCTGCAACGATTTTCGCCCATTCAGAGGGATGCCTTTTTCCATTCCCGTGTTTTTTAACAAGAAAGGAAAGAAAGGAAAAGAAGCAGAACACTAATGTGCCTGAAATATGCCTTTTGAAACGGTCGTTTTGACATATGGACGTCCTTTGAATTTTTTGGTCGATATGTGACCCCAGGATTTGTTTTCAGGGCAGGTGTCATTTACAGGCCTGCAATGATTTTGAATATCAACTGACCATTAGCGTTGGGATTAAAGCTGCTGTTGTGTGAAACGGCCACAAGGTGGCAGCAGTTCACCCTTACCAAATCTGGTTACTAGGGCAAGAGAGCCTCAGTGGAAGTGGTGTTCTAGATTGGGGTTTAGAATGGAATGTGTCAGGAGAAAGACCCTCACGTTTGTCTCACTACTTCTTGTTCGTGTTTTTAATTTAATTTTTTATTTTTTATTACAGCAAGTTTGATTACAATGTTTGGCATGTTGTAGGTGTGGAAGATGTGGTTCTTTTACACATATACAGATGAATGTTCTTCCTGGGATCATTTTCCCATGTACGTTATGACAGAATGTTGAGTAGTCCTCTCTTGGTATTCTGTAGGTCTTTGGTGATTATATATGTCACCTGTGTTTGTATATGTCTGTTAACCCCGATATCGTAATGAAACCAATCCTCACACCTTTCCATTGGTGAACCATAAGTCTGTTTAATGAATCTGTGATTGCCGTTCTCCGTGGAAATATCTGCCCTGGTATCCATTTTTAGGTAAAACCTATAAGTGATATGATATGATATGTGTCTTCCAATTTCTGACTTACTACAAGTCACGTGATTACTTCTAGACTCATCTACGGTGCTGCAAATGGCATTGTGGCCTTTTTCCCTTGGCTTCTCTTCTCCTTTAGCGGGCTACATTTTCAACAATGTGATTGCCTGAGGGTTGTGGATTAGCTGACCTGGGCAGCCTTACCCTGCCAGCCCGCGCTCCCCAGGTGTGCCTCATTGAGGTCAATATAAACAGCGCTCCAGGCAGCAATAGCCCCTGAAGCTGTGCCTGACTCCATATTCTCTGCCCCGTCAGCAGTCTCGGGGCTGTGCTGGTGGGAGGGAGTGAGGGGCCACAGCTTTGTTGGTGGCCCGGTGTGAGTGGGGTTCTGCTGGCCTTTCTGCCGGAGTTGCCAGGCTGCCGCCTGCAAAGAAGAGGTTGTGTCACCCATACCTTCTGCTGGAATTTCTCTCCGGACAGAGGTGAGGAAGGAAAAAAGCAGTGGGGGCCGGGACAGGAGGGGTATCTCAGGCAGGGCAATGGAAAGCTTCTGGAAGAGCGCCCAGGGCCAGGACCACCCTGGCTGGCCTGCAGGCACCAAGTTGGCCTGCGTGCTGTCGCTTGTGTGGCTCCACGGTCCTTCCTCTAGGCTTTCAAGCCCTTGTACATATTCAGGTGTTTTACCTGGAAAGGGTGGGAACTGTTCAGCAGCAGCTGGCCAGGGGCTCAGCTCACGTTTACTCACAGATGCCTCGGCATGGTCCCCAAACGTTGCAATGAGGTCGCTCCTTGCGTGGGGGGTGGGTTGATGGCTGTATGGGAGATGCTTCCCCACCTCTGACCAATTTCATAATTGTTTACCACTGGAGCAAGTGCCCTGATAGGGTTTTCCTCTGTATAACTCATGGGTTCAGGTTTTTTTTTTCTTTTATGGTTCAAGTTAGATTTTATTCCTCTTTTATGTATTTATAGATATAAGCATGGAAATAATTCATTCCTATAAATACATCTGTGTGACGGGAAGAACTTTTTTCTGTTTTATTTTTAAATTTTATTTTTTAAAATTTTGAAATTTAATTTTATTTATTTTTTTATACAGCACATTATTATTAGTTATGTATTTTATGCATATACATGTACACAGGTCAATCCCAAACTCCCAACTCATCCCACCACCACCACCCCATGGCTTCCCACACTTGGTGTCCATACGTTTGTTCTCTACGTCTGTGTCTCTATTTCTTCCCTGCAAACCAGTTCATCTGTACCATTTTTAGGCTCCACATATATGCATTAATATACAATATTTGTTTTCCTCTTTCTGACTTACTTCATTCTGTATGACAGTCTCTCGATCCATCGATGTCTCTACAAATGACCCAGTTTCATTCCTTTTTATGGCCGAGTAATATTCCATTTCATATATGTACCACATCTTTATCCATTCATCTGTCTGTGGGCATTTAGGTTGCTTCCATTACCTGGCTATTGTAAATAGTGCTGCAATGAACATTGTGGTGAATGTGCCTTTTTGATTTACGGTTTTCTCTGGGTATATGCCCAGAAGTGGGATTGCTGGATCAGATGGTAATTCTATTTTTAGTTTTTTTAAGGAAACTCCATACTGTTCTCCATAGTGACTGTATCAATTTACATTCCCACCAATCGTGGAAGAGGGCTCCTTTTGTCCACACCCTCCCCAGAATTGGTTGTTTGTAGATTTTCTGATGATGCCGATTCTTACAGGTGTGAGGTGAAACCTCATTGTAGTTTTGATTTTATTTCTCTAATAATTAGTGCTGTTGAGCAGCTTTTCATGTGCGTCTTAGCCATCTCTGTGTCTCCTTTGAAGAAACGTCTCTTTAGATCTTCTGCCCATTTTTTTGGGTTGTTTGTTTTTTTAATATTAAGCTGCATGAGCTGTTTATATATATTGGAGATTAAACCTCTGTCCATTGATTCGTCTGCAACGATTTTCGCCCATTCTGAGGGATGCTTTTTTCCATTCCCGCTTTTTTTAACAAAAAAAGGAAAGAAAGGAAAAGAAGCAGAACACTAATGTGCGTAAAATATGCCTTTTGAAACGGTCGTTTTGAAATATGGACGTCCTTTGAATATTTAGGTCGATATGTGACCCCAGGATTTGTTTTCAGGGCAGGTGTCATTTACAGGCCTGCAATGATTTTGAATATCAACTGACCATTAGCGTTGGGATTAAAGCTGCTGTTGTGTGAAACGGCCACAAGGTGGCAGCAGTTCACCCTTACCAAATCTGGTTACTAGGGCAAGAGAGCCTCAGTGGAAGTGGTGTTCTAGATTGGAGTTTAGAATGGAATGTGCCAGGAGAAAGCCCCTCACGTTTGTCTCACTACTTCTTGTTCGTGTTTTTAATTTAATTTTTTATTTTTTATTACAGCAAGTTTGATTACAATGTTTGGCTTGTTGTAGGTGTGGAAGATGTGGTTCTTTTACACATATAGACATGTCTGTTCTTCCTGGGACCCTTTTCCCATGTACGTTATGACAGAATGTTGAGTAGTCCTCTCTTGGTATTCTGTAGGTCTTTGGTGATTATATATGTCACCTGTGTTTGTATATGTCTGTTAACCCCGATATCGTAATGAAACCAATTCTCACAACTTTCCATTGGTGAACCATAAGTTTGTTTAATGAATCTGTGATTGCCCTTCTCCGTGGAAATATCTGCCCTGGGATCCATTTTTAGGTAACACCTATAAGTGATATGATATGATATGTGTCTTCCACTTTCTGCTTACTACAAGTCACGTGATTACTTCTAGACTCATCTACGGTGCTGCAAATGGCATTGTGTCCTTTTTTCCCTTGGCTTCTCTTCTGCCTTAGCGGGGTCCATTTTCAACAATGTGATTCCCTGAGGGTTGTGGATTAGCTGACCTGGGCAGCCTTACCCTGCCGGCCCGCCCTCCCCAGGTGTGCCTCGTTGAGGTCAATATAAACAGCGCTCCAGGCAGCAATAGCCCTTGAAGCTGTGCCTGACTCCATATTCTCTGCCCCGTCAGCAGTCTCGGGGCTGTGTTGGTGGGAGGGGGTGAGGGGCCACAGCTTTGTGGGTGGCCCGGTGTGAGTGGGGTTCTGCTGGCCTTTCTGCAGGAGTTGCCAGGCTGCCGCCTGTAAAGAAGAGGTTGTGTCACAAATGCCTTCCGCTGGAATTTCTCTCCGGACAGAGGTGAGGAAGGAAAAAAGCAGTGGGGGCCGAGACAGGATGGGTATCTCAGGCAGGGCAATGGAAAGCTTCTGGAAGAGCGCCCAGGGCCAGGACCACCCTGGCTGGCCTGCAGGCACCAAGTTGGCCTGCGTGCTGTCGCTGGTGTGGCTCCACGGTCCTTCCTCTAGGCTTTCAAGCCCTTGTACATATTCAGGTGTTTTACCTGGAAAGGGTGGGAACAGTTCAGCAGTAGCTGGCCTGGGGCTCAGCTCAGGTTTACTCACAGATGCCTCGGCACGGTCCCCCAGCTTTGCAATGAGGACGCTCCTTGCGTGGGTGGTGGGTTGATGGCTGTATGGGAGATGGTTCCCCACCTCTGACCAATTTCAGAATTGTTTACCACTGGAGCAAGTGCCCTGATAGGGTTTTCCTCTGTATAACTCGTGGGTTCAGGTTTTTTTTTCTTTTATGGTTCAAGTTAGATTTTATTCCTCTTTTATATATTTATAGATATAAGCATGGAAATAATTCATTCCTATAAATACATCTGTGTGATGGGAAGAACTTTTTTCTGTTTTATTTTTAAATTTTATTTTTTTTTAAATTTTGAAATTTAATTTTCTTTATTTTTTTATACAGCACGTTATTATTAGTTATGTATTTTATGCATATACATGTATACAGGTCAATCCCAAACTCCCAACTCATCCCACCACCACCACCCCATGGCTTCCCACACTTGGTGTCCATACGTTTGTTCTCTACCTCTGTGTCTCAATTTCTTCCCTGCAAACCAGTTCATCTGTACCATTTTTTTAGGTTCCACATATATGCATTAATATACAATATTTGTTTTCCTCTTTCTGACTTACTTCATTCTGTATGACAGTCTCTCGATCCATCGATGTCTCTACAAATGACCCAGTTTCATTCCTTTTTATGGCTGAGTAATATTCCATTTTATATATGTAACACATCTTTATCCATTCATCTGTCTGTGGGCATTTAGTTTGCTTCCATTACCTGGCTATTGTAAATAGTGCTGCAACGAATATTGTGGTGAATGTGCCTTTTTGAAATACGGTTTTCTCTGGCTATATGCCCAGAAGTGGGATTGCTGGATCAGATGGTAATTCTATTTCTATTTTTTTTAAGGAAACTCCATACTGTTCTCCATAGTGACTGTATCAATTTACATTCCCACCAATAGTGGAAGAGGGCTCCTTTTGTCCACAACCTCCCCAGAATTGGTTGTTTGTAGATTTTCTGATGATGCCGATTCTAACAGGTGTGAGGTGAAATCTCATTGTAGTTTTGATTTGCATTTCTCTGATAATTAGTGCTGTTGAGCAGCTTTTCATGTGCGTCTTGGCCATCTCTGTGTCTCCTTTGAAGAAACGTCTCTTTAGATCTTCTGCCCATTTTTTTTGGGTTGTTTGTTTTTTTTAATATTAAGCTGCATGAGCTGTTTATATATATTGGAGATTAAACCTCTGTCCATTGATTCGTCTGCAACGATTTTCGCCCATTCTGAGGGATGCCTTTTTCCATTCCCGTGTTTTTTAACAAAAAAGGAAAGAAAGGAAAAGAAGCAGAACACTAATGTGCCTAAAATATGCCTTTTGAAACGGTCGTTTTGACATATGGACGTCCTTTGAATTTTTTGGTCGATATGTGACCCCAGGATTTGTTTTCAGGGCAGGTGTCATTTACAGGCCTGCAATGATTTTGAATATCTACTGACCATTAGCGTTGGGATTAAAGCTGCTGTGTGAAACGGCCACAAGTTGGCAGCAGTTCACCCTTACCAAATCTGGTTACTAGGGCAAGAGAGCCTCAGTGGAAGTGGTGTTCTAGATTGGAGTTTAGAATGGAATGTGCCAGGAGAAAGCCCCTCACGTTTGTCTCACTACTTCTTGTTCGTGTTTTTAATTTAATTTTTTATTTTTTCTTACAGCAAGTTTGATTACAATGTTTGGCTTGTTGTAGGTGTGGAAGATGTGGTTCTTTTACACATATACAGATGACTGTTCTTCCTGGGATCCTTTTCCCATGTGTGTTATGACAGAATATTGAGTAGTCCTCTCTTGGTATTCTGTAGGTCTTTGGTGATTATATATGTCACCTGTGTTTGTATATGTCTGTTTACCCCGATATCGTAACGAAACCAATCCTCACACCTTTCCATTGGTGAACCATAAGTCTGTTTAATGAATCTGTGATTGCCGTTCTCCGTGGAAATATCTGCGCTGGTATCCATTTTTAGGTAACACCTATAAGTGATATGATATGATATGTGTCTTCCACTTTCTGACTTACTACAAGTCACGTGATTACTTCTAGACTCATCTACGGTGCTGCAAATGGCATTGTGTCCTTTTTTCCCTTGGCTTCTCTTCTGCCTTAGCGGGGTCCATTTTCAACAATGTGATTCCCTGAGGGTTGTGGATTAGCGGACCTGGGCAGCCGTACCCTGCCAGCCCGCCCTCCCCAGGTGTGCCTCGTTGAGGTCAATATAAACAGCGCTCCAGGCAGCAATAGCCCCTGAAGCTGTGCCTGACTCCATATTCTCTGCCCCGTCAGCAGTCTCGGGGCTGTGCTGGTGGGAGGGAGTCAGGGGCCACAGCTTTGTTGGTGACCCGGTGTGAGTGGGGTTCTGCTGGCCTTTCTGCCGGAGTTGCCAGGCTGCCGCCTGCAAAGGAGAGGTTGTGTCACCAATACCTTCTGCTGGAATTTCTCTCCGGACAGAGGTGAGGAAGGAAAAAAGCAGTGGGGGCCGGGACAGGAGGGGTATCTCAGGCAGGGCAATGGAAAGCTTCTGGAAGAGCGCCCAGGGCCAGGACCACCCTGGCTGGCCTGCAGGCACCAAGTTGGCCTGCGTGCTGTCGCTGGTGTGGCTCCACGGTCCTTCCTCTAGGCTTTCAAGCCCTTGTACATATTCAGGTGTTTTACCTGGAAAGGGTGGGAACAGTTCAGCAGCAGCTGGCCAGGGGCTCAGCTCACGTTTACTCACAGATGCCTCGGCACGGTCCCCAAACTTTGCAATGAGGTCGCTCCTTGCGTGGGGCTTGGGTTGATGGCTGTATGGGAGATGGTTCCCCACCTCTGACCAATTTCAGAATTGTTTACCACTGGAGCAAGTGCCCTGATAGGGTTTTCCTCTGTATAACTCGTGGGTTCAGGTTTTTTTTTCTTGTATGGTTCAAGTTAGATTTTATTCCTCTTTTATGTATTTATAGATATAAGCATGGAAATAATTCATTCCTATAAATACATCTGTGTGACGGGAAGAACTTTTTTCTGTTTTATTTTTAAATTTTATTTTTTAAAATTTTGAAATTTAATTTTATTTATTTTTTTATACAGCACATTATTATTAGTTATGTATTTTATGCATATACATGTACACAGGTCAATCCCAAACTCCCAACTCATCCCACCACCACCACCCCATGGCTTCCCACACTTGGTGTCCATACGTTTGTTCTCTACCTCTGTGTCTCTATTTCTTCCCTGCAAACCAGTTCATCTGTACCATTTTTAGGCTCCACATATATGCATTAATATACAATATTTGTTTTCCTCTTTCTGACTTACTTCATTCTGTATGACAGTCTCTCGATCCATCGATGTCTCTACAACTGACCCAGTTTCATTCCTTTTTATGGCCGAGTAATATTCCATTTCATATATGTACCACATCTTTATCCATTCATCTGTCTGTGGGCATTTAGGTTGCTTCCATTACCTGGCTATTGTAAATAGTGCTGCAATGAACATTGTGGTGAATGTGCCTTTTTGATTTACGGTTTTCTCTGGGTATATGCCCAGAAGTGGGATTGCTGGATCAGATGGTAATTCTATTTCTAGTTTTTTTAAGGAAACTCCATACTGTTCTCCATAGTGACTGTATCAATTTACATTCCCACCAATCGTGGAAGAGGGCTCCTTTTGTCCACACCCTCCCCAGAATTGGTTGTTTGTAGATTTTCTGATGAAGCCGATTCTTACAGGTGTGAGGTGAAACCTCATTGTAGTTTTGATTTTATTTCTCTAATATTTAGTGCTGTTGAGCAGCTTTTCATGTGCGTCTTAGCCATCTCTGTGTCTCCTTTGAAGAAACGTCTCTTTAGATCTTCTGCCCATTTTTTTGGGTTGTTTGTTTTTTTAATATTAAGCTGCATGAGCTGTTTATATATATTGGAGATTAAACCTCTGTCCATTGATTCGTCTGCAACGATTTTCGCCCATTCTGAGGGATGCTTTTTTCCATTCCCGCTTTTTTTAACAAAAAAAGGAAAGAAAGGAAAAGAAGCAGAACACTAATGTGCGTAAAATATGCCTTTTGAAACGGTCGTTTTGAAATATGGACGTCCTTTGAATATTTAGGTCGATATGTGACCCCAGGATTTGTTTTCAGGGCAGGTGTCATTTACAGGCCTGCAATGATTTTGAATATCAACTGACCATTAGCGTTGGGATTAAAGTTGCTGTTGTGAGAAACGGCCACAAGGTGGCAGCAGTTCACCCTTACCAAATCTGGTTACTAGGGCAAGAGAGCCTCAGTGGAAGTGGTGTTCTAGATTGGAGTTTAGAATGGAATGTGCCAGGAGAAAGCCCCTCACGTTTGTCTCACTACTTCTTGTTCGTGTTTTTAATTTAATTTTTTATTTTTTATTACAGCAAGTTTGATTACAATGTTTGGCTTGTTGTAGGTGTGGAAGATGTGGTTCTTTTACACATATACAGATGACTGTTCTTCCTGGGATCCTTTTCCCATGTACGTTATGACAGAATGTTGAGTAGTCCTCTCTTGGTATTCTGTAGGTCTTTGGTGATTATATATGTCACCTGTGTTTGTATATGTCTGTTAACCCCGATATCGTAATGAAACCAATCCTCACACCTTTCCATTGGTGAACCATAAGTCTGTTTAATGAATCTGTGATTGCCGTTCTCCGTGGAAATATCTGCCCTGGGATCCATTTTTAGGTAACACCTATAAGTGATATGATATGATATGTGTCTTCCACTTTCTGCTTACTACAAGTCACGTGATTACTTCTAGACTCATCTACGGTGCTGCAAATGGCATTGTGTCCTTTTTTCCCTTGGCTTCTCTTCTGCCTTAGCGGGGTCCATTTTCAAAAATGTGATTCCCTGAGGGTTGTGGATTAGCTGACCTGGGCAGCCTTACCCTGCCGGCCCGCCCTCCCCAGGTGTGCCTCGTTGAGGTCAATATAAACAGCGCTCCAGGCAGCAATAGCCCTTGAAGCTGTGCCTGACTCCATATTCTCTGCCCCATCAGCAGTCTCGGGGCTGTGTTGGTGGAAGGGGGTGAGGGGCCAAAGCTTTGTGGGTGGCCCGGTGTGAGTGGGGTTCTGCTGGCCTTTCTGCAGGAGTTGCCAGGCTGCCGCCTGTAAAGAAGAGGTTGTGTCACACATGCCTTCCGCGGGAATTTCTCTCCGGACAGAGGTGAGGAAGGAAAAAAGCAGTGGGGGCCGGGACAGGAGGGGTATCTCAGGCAGGGCAATGGAAAGCTTCTGGAAGAGCGCCCAGGGCCAGGACCACCCTGGCTGGCCTGCAGGCACCATGTTGGCCTGCGTGCTGTCGCTGGTGTGGCTCCACGGTCCTTCCTCTAGGCTTTCAAGCCCTTGTACATATTCAGGTGTTTTACCTGGAAAGGGTGGGAACAGTTCAGCAGTAGCTGGCCTGGGGCTCAGCTCACGTTTACTCACAGATGCCTCGGCACGGTCCCCCAGCTTTGCAATGAGGACGCTCCTTGCGTGGGGGGTGGGTTGATGGCTGTATGGGAGATGGTTCCCCACCTCTGACCAATTTCAGAATTGTTTACCACTGGAGCAAGTGCCCTGATAGGGTTTTCCTCTGTATAACTCGTGGGTTCAGGTTTTTTTTTCTTTTATGGTTCAAGTTAGATTTTATTCCTCTTTTATATATTTATAGATATAAGCAGGGAAATAATTCATTCCTATAAATACATCTGTGTGATGGGAAGAACTTTTTTCTGTTTTATTTATAAATTTTATTTTTTTTTAAATTTTGAAATTTAATTTTATTTATTTTTTTATACAGCACGTTATTATTAGTTATGTATTTTATGCATATACATGTATACAGGTCAATCCCAAACTCCCAACTCATCCCACCACCACCACCCCATGGCTTCCCACACTTGGTGTCCATACGTTTGTTCTCTACCTCTGTGTCTCTATTTCTTCCCTGCAAACCAGTTCATCTGTACCATTTTTTTAGGTTCCACATATATGCATTAATATACAATATTTGTTTTCCTCTTTCTGACTTACTTCATTCTGTATGACAGTCTCTCGATCCATCGATGTCTCTACAAATGACCCAGTTTCATTCCTTTTTATGGCCGAGTAATATTCCATTTTATATATGTAACACATCTTTATCCATTCATCTGTCTGTGGGCATTTAGTTTGCTTCCATTACCTGGCTATTGTAAATAGTGCTGCAACGAACATTGTGGTGAATGTGCCTTTTTGAAATACGGTTTTCTCTGGGTATATGCCCAGAAGTGGGATTGCTGGATCAGATGGTAATTCTATTTCTATTTTTTTTAAGGAAACTCCATACTGTTCTCCATAGTGACTGTATCAATTTACATTCCCACCAATAGTGGAAGAGGGCTCCTTTTGTCCACAACCCCCCCAGAATTGGTTGTTTGTAGATTTTCAGATGATGCCGATTCTAACAGGTGTGAGGTGAAATCTCATTGTAGTTTTGATTTGCATTTCTCTGATAATTAGTGCTGTTGAGCAGCTTTTCATGTGCGTCTTGGCCATCTCTGTGTCTCCTTTGAAGAAACGTCTCTTTAGATCTTCTGCCCATTTTTTTGGGGTTGTTTGTTTTTTTAATATTAAGCTGCATGAGCTGTTTATATATATTGGAGATTAAACCTCTGTCCATTGATCCGTCTGCAACGATTTTCGCCCATTCAGAGGGATGCCTTTTTCCATTCCCGTGTTTTTTAACAAGAAAGGAAAGAAAGGAAAAGAAGCAGAACACTAATGTGCCTAAAATATGCCTTTTGAAACGGTCGTTTTGACATATGGACGTCCTTTGAATTTTTTGGTCGATATGTGACCCCAGGATTTGTTTTCAGGGCAGGTGTCATTTACAGGCCTGCAATGATTTTGAAAATCAACTGACCATTAGCGTTGGGATTAAAGCTGCTGTTGTGTGAAACGGCCACAAGGTGGCAGCAGTTCACCCTTACCAAATCTGGTTACTAGGGCAAGAGAGCCTCAGTGGAAGTGGTGTTCTAGATTGGAGTTTAGAATGGAATGTGTCAGGAGAAAGACCCTCACGTTTGTCTCACTACTTCTTGTTCGTGTTTTTAATTTAATTTTTTATTTTTTATTACAGCAAGTTTGATTACAATGTTTGGCTTGTTGTAGGTGTGGAAGATGTGGTTCTTTTACACATATACAGATGACTGTTCTTCCTGGGATCCTTTTCCCATGTACGTTATGACAGAATGTTGAGTAGTCCTCTCTTGGTATTCTGTAGGTCTTTGGTGATTATATATGTCACCTGTGTTTGTATATGTCTGTTAACCCCGATATCGTAATGAAACCAATCCTCACACCTTTCCATTGGTGAACCATAAGTCTGTTTAATGAATCTGTGATTGCCCTTCTCCGTGGAAATATCTGCCCTGGGATCCATTTTTAGGTAACACCTATAAGTGATATGATATGATATGTGTCTTCCACTTTCTGCTTACTACAAGTCACGTGATTACTTCTAGACTCATCTACGGTGCTGCAAATGGCATTGTGTCCTTTTTTCCCTTGGCTTCTCTTCTGCCTTAGCGGGGTCCATTTTCAACAATGTGATTCCCTGAGGGTTGTGGATTAGCTGACCTGGGCAGCCTTACCCTGCCGGCCCGCCCTCCCCAGGTGTGCCTCGTTGAGGTCAATATAAACTGCGCTCCAGGCAGCAATAGCCCTTGAAGCTGTGCCTGACTCCATATTCTTTGCCCCATCAGCAGTCTCGGGGCTGTGTTGGTGGAAGGGGGTGAGGGGCCACAGCTTTGTGGTTGGCCCGGTGTGAGTGGGGTTCTGCTGGCCTTTCTGCAGGAGTTGCCAGGCTGCCGCCTGTAAAGAATAGGTTGTGTCACACATGCCTTCCGCTGGAATTTCTCTCCGGACAGAGGTGAGGAAGGAAAAAAGCAGTGGGGGCCGGGACAGGAGGGGTATCTCAGGCAGGGCAATGGAAAGCTTCTGGAAGAGCGCCCAGGGACAGGACCACCCTGGCTGGCCTGCAGGCACCAAGTTGGCCTGCGTGCTGTCGCTGGTGTGGCTCCACGGTCCTTCCTCTAGGCTTTCAAGCCCTTGTACATATTCAGGTGTTTTACCTGGAAAGGGTGGGAACAGTTCAGCAGTAGCTGGCCTGGGGCTCAGCTCACGTTTACTCACAGATGCCTCGGCACGGTCCCCCAGCTTTGCAATGAGGACGCTCCTTGCGTGGGGGGTGGGTTGATGGCTGTATGGGAGATGGTTCCCCACCTCTGACCAATTTCAGAATTGTTTACCACTGGAGCAAGTGCCCTGATAGGGTTTTCCTCTGTATAACTCGTGGGTTCAGGTTTTTTTTTTCTTTTATGGTTCAAGTTAGATTTTATTCCTCTTTTATATATTTATAGATATAAGCATGGAAATAATTCATTCCTATAAATACATCTGTGTGATGGGAAGAACTTTTTTCTGTTTTATTTTTAAATTTTATTTTTTTTTAAATTTTGAATTTTAATTTTATTTATTTTTTTATACAGCACGTTATTATTAGTTATGTATTTGATGCATATACATGTATACAGGTCAATCCCAAACTCCCAACTCATCCCACCACCACCACCCCATGGCTTCCCACACTTGGTGTCCATACGTTTGTTCTCTACCTCTGTGTCTCTATTTCTTCCCTGCAAACCAGTTCATCTGTACCATTTTTTTAGGTTCCACATATATGCATTAATATACAATATTTGTTTTCCTCTTTCTGACTTACTTCATTCTGTATGACAGTCTCTCGATCCATCGATGTCTCTACAAATGACCCAGTTTCATTCCTTTTTATGGCCGAGTAATATTCCATTTTATATATGTAACACATCTTTATCCATTCATCTGTCTGTGGGCATTTAGTTTGCTTCCATTACCTGGCTATTGTAAATAGTGCTGCAACGAACATTGTGGTGAATGTGCCTTTTTGAAATACGGTTTTATCTGGGTATATGCCCAGAAGTGGGATTGCTGGATCAGATGGTAATTCTATTTCTATTTTTTTTAAGGAAACTCCATACTGTTCTCCATAGTGACTGTATCAATTTACATTCCCACCAATAGTGGAAGAGGGCTCCTTTTGTCCACAACCTCCCCAGAATTGGTTGTTTGTAGATTTTCTGATGATGCCGATTCTAACAGGTGTGAGGTGAAATCTCATTGTAGTTTTGATTTGCATTTCTCTGATAATTAGTGCTGTTGAGCAGCTTTTCATGTGCGTCTTGGCCATCTCTGTGTCTCCTTTGAAGAAACGTCTCTTTAGATCTTCTGCCCATTTTTGTATTGGGTTGTTTGTTTTTTTAATATTAAGCTGCATGAGCTGTTTATATATATTGGAGATTAAACCTCTGTCCATTGATTCGTCTGCAACGATTTTCGCCCATTCAGAGGGATGCCTTTTTCCATTCCCGTGTTTTTTAACAAGAAAGGAAAGAAAGAAAAAGAAGCAGAACACTAATGTGCCTAAAATATGCCTTTTGAAACGGTCGTTTTGACATATGGACGTCCTTTGAATTTTTTGGTCGATATGTGACCCCAGGATTTGTTTTCAGGGCAGTTGTGATTTACAGGCCTGCAATGATTTTGAATATCAACTGACCATTAGCGTTGGGATTAAAGCTGCTGTTGTGTGAAACGGCCACAAGGTGGCAGCAGTTCACCCTTACCAAATCTGGTTACTAGGGCAAGAGAGCCTCAGTGGAAGTGGTGTTCTAGATTGGAGTTTAGAATGGAATGTGTCAGGAGAAAGACCCTCACGTTTGTCTCACTACTTCTTGTTCGTGTTTTTAATTTAATTTTTTATTTTTTATTACAGCAAGTTTGATTACAATGTTTGGCTTGTTGTAGGTGTGGAAGATGTGGTTCTTTTACACATATACAGATGACTGTTCTTCCTGGGATCCTTTTCCCATGTACGTTATGACAGAATGTTGAGTAGTCCTCTCTTGGTATTCTGTAGGTCTTTGGTGATTATATATGTCACCTGTGTTTGTATATGTCTGTTAACCCCGATATCGTAATGAAACCAATCCTCACACCTTTCCATTGGTGAACCATAAGTCTGTTTAATGAATCTGTGATTGCCGTTCTCCGTGGAAATATCTGCCCTGGTATCCATTTTTAGGTAACACCTATAAGTGATATGATATGATATGTGTCTTCCACTTTCTGACTTACTACAAGTCACCTGATTACTTCTAGACTCATCTACGGTGCTGCAAATGGCATTGTGTCCTTTTTTCCCTTGGCTTCTCTTCTGCCTTAGCGGGGTCCATTTTCAACAATGTGATTCCCTGAGGGTTGTGGATTAGCTGACCTGGGCAGCCGTACCCTGCCGGCCCGCCCTCCCCAGGTGTGCCTCGTTGAGGTCAATATAAACAGCGCTCCAGGCAGCAATAGCCCCTGAAGCTGTGCCTGACTCCATATTCTCTGCCCCGTCAGCAGTCTCGGGGCTGTGTTGGTGGGAGGGAGTGAGGGGCCACAGCTTTGTTGGTGGCCCGGTGTGAGTGGGGTTCTGCTGGCCTTTCTGCCGGAGTTGCCAGGCTGCCACCTGCAAAGAAGAGGTTGTGTCACACATACCTTCTGCTGGAATTTCTCTCCGGACAGAGGTGAGGAAGGAAAAAAGCAGTGGGGGCCGGGACAGGAGGGGTATCTCAGGCAGGGCAATGGAAAGCTTCTGGAAGAGCGCCCAGGGACAGGACCACCCTGGCTGGCCTGCAGGCACCTAGTTGGCCGGCGTGCTGTCGCTGGTGTGGCTCCACGGTCCTTCCTCTAGGCTTTCAAGCCCTTGTACATATTCAGGTGTTTTACCTGGAAAGGGTGGGAACAGTTCAGCAGCAGCTGGCCAGGGGCTCAGCTCACGTTTACTCACAGATGCCTCGGCACGTTCCCCAAACTTTGCAATGAGGTCGCTCCTTGCGTGGGGCTTGGGTTGATGGCTGTATGGGACATGCTTCCCCACCTCTGACCAATTTCATAATTGTTTACCACTGGAGCAAGTGCCCTGATAGGGTTTTCCTCTGTATAACTCGTGGGTTCAGGTTTTTTTTTTCTTGTATGGTTCAAGTTAGATTTTATTCCTCTTTTATGTATTTATAGATATAAGCATGGAAATAATTCATTCCTATAAATACATCTGTGTGACGGGAAGAACTTTTTTCTGTTTTATTTTTAAATTTTATTTTTTAAAATTTTGAAATTTAATTTTATTTATTTTTTTTATACAGCACATTATTATTAGTTATGTATTTTATGCATATACATGTACACAGGTCAATCCCAAACTCCCAACTCATCCCACCACCACCACCCCATGGCTTCCCACACTTGGTGTCCATACGTTTGTTCTCTACCTCTGTGTCTCTATTTCTTCCCTGCAAACCAGTTCATCTGTACCATTTTTAGGCTCCACATATATGCATTAATATACAATATTTGTTTTCCTCTTTCTGACTTACTTCATTCTGTATGACAGTCTCTCGATCCATCGATGTCTCTACAAATGACCCAGTTTCATTCCTTTTTATGGCCGAGTAATATTCCATTTCATATATGTACCACATCTTTATCCATTCATCTGTCTGTGCGCATTTAGGTTGCTTCCATTACCTGGCTATTGTAAATAGTGCTGCAATGAACATTGTGGTGAATGTGCCTTTTTGATTTACGGTTTTCTCTGGGTATATGCCCAGAAGTGGGATTGCTGGATCAGATGGTAATTCTATTTCTAGTTTTTTTAAGGAAACTCCATACTGTTCTCCATAGTGACTGTATCAATTTACATTCCCACCAATCGTGGAAGAGGGCTCCTTTTGTCCACACCCTCCCCAGAATTGGTTGTTTGTAGATTTTCAGATGATGCCGATTCTAACAGGTGTGAGGTGAAATCTCATTGTAGTTTTGATTTGCATTTCTCTGATAATTAGTGCTGTTGAGCAGCTTTTCATGTGCGTCTTGGCCATCTCTGTGTCTCCTTTGAAGAAACGTCTCTTTAGATCTTCTGCCCATTTTTGTATTGGGTTGTTTGTTTTTTTAATATTAAGCTGCATGAGCTGTTTATATATATTGGAGATTAAACCTCTGTCCATTGATTCGTCTGCAACGATTTTCGCCCATTCAGAGGGATGCCTTTTTCCATTCCCGTGTTTTTTAACAAGAAAGGAAAGAAAGAAAAAGAAGCAGAACACTAATGTGCCTAAAATATGCCTTTTGAAACGGTCGTTTTGACATATGGACGTCCTTTGAATTTTTTGGTCGATATGTGACCCCAGGATTTGTTTTCAGGGCAGTTGTGATTTACAGGCCTGCAATGATTTTGAATATCAACTGACCATTAGCGTTGGGATTAAAGCTGCTGTTGTGTGAAACGGCCACAAGGTGGCAGCAGTTCACCCTTACCAAATCTGGTTACTAGGGCAAGAGAGCCTCAGTGGAAGTGGTGTTCTAGATTGGAGTTTAGAATGGAATGTGTCAGGAGAAAGACCCTCAAGTTTGTCTCACTACTTCTTGTTCGTGTTTTTAATTTAATTTTTTATTTTTTATTACAGCAAGTTTGATTACAATGTTTGGCTTGTTGTAGGTGTGGAAGATGTGGTTCTTTTACACATATACAGATGACTGTTCTTCCTGGGATCCTTTTCCCATGTACGTTATGACAGAATGTTGAGTAGTCCTCTCTTGGTATTCTGTAGGTCTTTGGTGATTATATATGTCACCTGTGTTTGTATATGTCTGTTAACCCCGATATCGTAATGAAACCAATCCTCACACCTTTCCATTGGTGAACCATAAGTCTGTTTAATGAATCTGTGATTGCCCTTCTCCGTGGAAATATCTGCCCTGGGATCCATTTTTAGGTAACACCTATAAGTGATATGATATGATATGTGTCTTCCACTTTCTGACTTACTACAAGTCACGTGATTACTTCTAGACTCATCTACGGTGCTGCAAATGGCATTGTGGCCCTTTTTCCCTTGGCTTCTCTTCTGCTTTAGCGGGGTCCATTTTCAACAATGTGATTGCCTGAGGGTTGTGGATTAGCTGACCTGGGCAGCCTTACCCTGCTAGCCCGCCCTCCCCAGGTGTGCCTCGTTGAGGTCAATATAAACAGCGCTCCAGGCAGCAATAGCCCCTGAAGCTGTGCCTGACTCCATATTCTCTGCCCCGTCAGCAGTCTCGGGGCTGTGCTGGTGGGAGGGAGTGAGGGGCCACAGCTTTGTTGGTGGCCCGGTGTGAGTGGGGTTCTGCTGGCCTTTCTGCAGGAGTTGCCAGGCTGCCGCCTGCAAAGAAGAGGTTGTGTCACCCATACCTTCTGCTGGAATTTCTCTCCGGACAGAGGTGAGGAAGGAAAAAAGCAGTGGGGGCCGGGACAGGAGGGGTATCTCAGGCAGGGCAATGGAAAGCTTCTGGAAGAGCGCCCGGGGACAGGACCACCCTGGCTGGCCTGCAGGCACCAAGTTGGCCGGCGTGCTGTCACTGGTGTGGCTCCACGGTCCTTCCTCTAGGCTTTCAAGCCCTTGTACATATTCAGGTGTTTTACCTGGAAAGGGTGGGAACAGTTCAGCAGCAGCTGGCCAGGGGCTCAGCTCACGTTTACTCACAGATGCCTCGGCACGGTCCCCAAACTTTGCAATGAGGTCGCTCCTTGCGTGGGGGGTGGGTTGATGGCTGTATGGGAGATGCTTCCCCACCTCTGACCAATTTCATAATTGTTTACCACTGGAGCAAGTGCCCTGATAGGGTTTTCCTCTGTATAACTCGTGGGTTCAGGTTTTTTTTTCTTGTATGGTTCAAGTTAGATTTTATTCCTCTTTTATGTATTTATAGATATAAGCATGGAAATAATTCATTCCTATAAATACATCTGTGTGACGGGAAGAACTTTTTTCTGTTTTATTTTTAAATTTTATTTTTTAAAATTTTGAAATTTAATTTTATTTATTTTTTTTATACAGCACATTATTATTAGTTATGTATTTTATGCATATACATGTACACAGGTCAATCCCAAACTCCCAACTCATCCCACCACCACCACCCCATGGCTTCCCACACTTGGTGTCCATACGTTTGTTCTCTACCTCTGTGTCTCTATTTCTTCCCTGCAAACCAGTTCATCTGTACCATTTTTAGGCTCCTCATATATGCATTAATATACAATATTTGTTTTCCTCTTTCTGACTTACTTCATTCTGTATGACAGTCTCTCGATCCATCGATGTCTCTACAAATGACCCAGTTTCATTCCTTTTTATGGCCGAGTAATATTCCATTTCATATATGTACCACATCTTTATCCATTCATCTGTCTGTGGGCATTTAGGTTGCTTCCATTACCTGGCTATTGTAAATAGTGCTGCAATGAACATTGTGGTGAATGTGCCTTTTTGATTTACGGTTTTCTCTGGGTATATGCCCAGAAGTGGGATTGCTGGATCAGATGGTAATTCTATTTCTAGTTTTTTTTAAGGAAACTCCATACTGTTCTCCATAGTGACTGTATCAATTTACATTCCCACCAATCGTGGAAGAGGGCTCCTTTTGTCCACACCCTCCCCAGAATTGGTTGTTTGTAGATTTTCAGATGATGCCGATTCTAACAGGTGTGAGGTGAAATCTCATTGTAGTTTTGATTTGCATTTCTCTGATAATTAGTGCTGTTGAGCAGCTTTTCATGTGCGTCTTGGCCATCTCTGTGTCTCCTTTGAAGAAACGTCTCTTTAGATCTTCTGCCCATTTTTTTTGGGTTGTTTGTTTTTTTAATATTAAGCTGCATGAGCTGTTTATATATATTGGAGATTAAACCTCTGTCCATTGATTCGTCTGCAACGATTTTCGCCCATTCAGAGGGATGCCTTTTTCCATTCCCGTGTTTTTTAACAAGAAAGGAAAGAAAGGAAAAGAAGCAGAACACTAATGTGCCTAAAATATGCCTTTTGAAACGGTCGTTTTGACATATGGACGTCCTTTGAATTTTTTGGTCAATATGTGACCCCAGGATTTGTTTTCAGGGCAGGTGTCATTTACAGGCCTGCAATGATTTTGAATATCAACTGACCATTAGCGTTGGGATTAAAGCTGCTGTTGTGTGAAACGGCCACAAGGTGGCAGCAGTTCACCCTTACCAAATCTGGTTACTAGGGCAAGAGAGCCTCAGTGGAAGTGGTGTTCTAGATTGGAGTTTAGAATGGAATGTGTCAGGAGAAAGACCCTCACGTTTGTCTCACTACTTCTTGTTCGTGTTTTTAATTTAATTTTTTATTTTTTATTACAGCAAGTTTGATTACAATGTTTGGCTTGTTGTAGGTGTGGAAGATGTGGTTCTTTTACACATATACAGATGACTGTTCTTCCTGGGATCCTTTTCCCATGTACGTTATGACAGAATGTTGAGTAGTCCTCTCTTGGTATTCTGTAGGTCTTTGGTGATTATATATGTCACCTGTGTTTGTATATGTCTGTTAACCCCGATATCGTAATGAAACCAATCCTCACACCTTTCCATTGGTGAACCATAAGTCTGTTTAATGAATCTGTGTTTGCCCTTCTCCGTGGAAATATCTGCCCTGGGATCCATTTTTAGGTAACACCTATAAGTGATATGATATGATATGTGTCTTCCACTTTCTGACTTACTACAAGTCACGTGATTACTTCTAGACTCATCTACGGTGCTGCAAATGGCATTGTGGCCCTTTTTCCCTTGGCTTCTCTTCTGCTTTAGCGGGGTCCATTTTCAACAATGTGATTGCCTGAGGGTTGTGGATTAGCTGACCTGGGCAGCCTTACCCTGCCAGCCCGCCCTCCCCAGGTGTGCCTCATTGAGGTCAATATAAACAGCGCTCCAGGCAGCAATAGCCCCTGAAGCTGTGCCTGACTCCATATTCTCTGCCCCGTCAGCAGTCTCGGGGCTGTGCTGGTGGGAGGGAGTGAGGGGCCACAGCTTTGTTGGTGGCCCGGTGTGAGTGGGGTTCTGCTGGCCTTTCTGCAGGAGTTGCCAGGCTGCCGCCTGCAAAGAAGAGGTTGTGTCACCCATACCTTCTGCTGGAATTTCTCTCCGGACAGAGGTGAGGAAGGAAAAAAGCAGTGGGGGCCGGGACAGGAGGGGTATCTCAGGCAGGGCAATGGAAAGCTTCTGGAAGAGCGCCCAGGGACAGGACCACCCTGGCTGGCCTGCAGGCACCAAGTTGGCCTGCGTGCTGTCGCTTGTGTGGCTCCACGGTCCTTCCTCTAGGCTTTCAAGCCCTTGTACATATTCAGGTGTTTTACCTGGAAAGGGTGGGAACAGTTCAGCAGCAGCTGGCCAGGGGCTCAGCTCACGTTTACTCACAGATGCCTCGGCACGGTCCCCAAACTTTGCAATGAGGTCGCTCCTTGCGTGGGGGGTGGGTTGATGGCTGTATGGGTGATGCTTCCCCACCTCTGACCAATTTCATAATTGTTTACCACTGGAGCAAGTGCCCTGATAGGGTTTTCCTCTGTATAACTCGTGGGTTCAGGTTTTTATTTTCTTTTATGGTTCAAGTTAGATTTTATTCCTCTTTTATGTATTTATAGATATAAGCATGGAAATAATTCATTCCTATAAATACATCTGTGTGACGGGAAGAACTTTTTTCTGTTTTATTTTTAAATTTTATTTTTTAAAATTTTGAAATTTAATTTTATTTATTTTTTATACAGCACATTATTATTAGTTATGTATTTTATGCATATACATGTACACAGGTCAATCCCAAACTCCCAACTCATCCCACCACCACCACCCCATGGCTTCCCACACTTGGTGTCCATACGTTTGTTCTCTACCTCTGTGTCTCTATTTCTTCCCTGCAAACCAGTTCATCTGTACCATTTTTAGGCTCCACATATATGCATTAATATACAATATTTGTTTTCCTCTTTCTGACTTACTTCATTCTGTATGACAGTCTCTCGATCCATCGATGTCTCTACAAATGACCCAGTTTCATTCCTTTTTATGGCCGAGTAATATTCCATTTCATATATGTACCACATCTTTATCCATTCATCTGTCTGTGGGCATTTAAGTTGCTTCCATTACCTGGCTATTGTAAATAGTGCTGCAATGAACATTGTGGTGAATGTGCCTTTTTGATTTACGGTTTTCTCTGGGTATATGCCCAGAAGTGGGATTGCTGGATCAGATGGTAATTCTATTTTTAGTTTTTTTAAGGAAACTCCATACTGTTCTCCATAGTGACTGTATCAATTTACATTCCCAACAATTGTGGAAGAGGGCTCCTTTTGTCCACACCCTCCCCAGAATTGGTTGTTTGTAGATTTTCTGATGATGCCGATTCTTACAGGTGTGAGGTGAAACCTCATTGTAGTTTTGATTTTATTTCTCTAATAATTAGTGCTGTTGAGCAGCTTTTCATGTGCGTCTTAGCCATCTCTGTGTCTCCTTTGAAGAAACGTCTCTTTAGATCTTCTGCCCATTTTTTTGGGTTGTTTGTTTTTTTAATATTAAGCTGCATGAGCTGTTTATATATATTGGAGATTAAACCTCTGTCCATTGATTCGTCTGCAACGATTTTCGCCCATTCTGAGGGATGCTTTTTTCCATTCCCGCTTTTTTTAACAAAAAAAAGGAAAGAAAGGAAAAGAAGCAGAACACTAATGTGCGTAAAATATGCCTTTTGAAACGGTCGTTTTGAAATATGGACGTCCTTTGAATATTTAGGTCGATATGTGACCCCAGGATTTGTTTTCAGGGCAGGTGTCATTTACAGGCCTGCAATGATTTTGAATATCAACTGACCATTAGCGTTGGGATTAAAGCTGCTGTTGTGTGAAACGGCCACAAGGTGGCAGCAGTTCACCCTTACCAAATCTGGTTACTAGGGCAAGAGAGCCTCAGTGGAAGTGGTGTTCTAGATTGGAGTTTAGAATGGAATGTGCCAGGAGAAAGCCCCTCACGTTTGTCTCACTACTTCTTGTTCGTGTTTTTAATTTATTTTTTTATTTTTTATTACAGCAAGTTTGATTACAATGTTTGGCTTGTTGTAGGTGTGGAAGATGTGGTTCTTTTACACATATAGACATGTCTGTTCTTCCTGGGACCCTTTTCCCATGTACGTTATGACAATGTTGAGTAGTCCTCTCTTGGTATTCTGTAGGTCTTTGGTGATTATATATGTCACCTGTGTTTGTATATGTCTGTTAACCCCGATATCGTAATGAAACCAATCCTCACACCTTTCCATTGGTGAACCATAAGTCTGTTTAATGAATCTGTGATTGCCCTTCTCCGTGGAAATATCTGCCCTGGGATCCATTTTTAGGTAACACCTATAAGTGATATGATATGATATGTGTCTTCCACTTTCTGACTTACTACAAGTCACGTGATTACTTCTAGACTCATCTACGGTGCTGCAAATGGCATTGTGGCCCTTTTTCCCTTGGCTTCTCTTCTGCTTTAGCGGGGTCCATTTTCAACAATGTGATTGCCTGAGGGTTGTGGATTAGCTGACCTGGGCAGCCTTACCCTGCTAGCCCGCCCTCCCCAGGTGTGCCTCGTTGAGGTCAATATAAACAGCGCTCCAGGCAGCAATAGCCCCTGAAGCTGTGCCTGACTCCATATTCTCTGCCCCGTCAGCAGTCTCGGGGCTGTGCTGGTGGGAGGGAGTGAGGGGCCACAGCTTTGTTGGTGGCCCGGTGTGAGTGGGGTTCTGCTGGCCTTTCTGCAGGAGTTGCCAGGCTGCCGCCTGCAAAGAAGAGGTTGTGTCACCCATACCTTCTGCTGGAATTTCTCTCCGGACAGAGGTGAGGAAGGAAAAAAGCAGTGGGGGCCGGGACAGGAGGGGTATCTCAGGCAGGGCAATGGAAAGCTTCTGGAAGAGCGCCCGGGGACAGGACCACCCTGGCTGGCCTGCAGGCACCAAGTTGGCCGGCGTGCTGTCGCTGGTGTGGCTCCACGGTCCTTCCTCTAGGCTTTCAAGCCCTTGTACATATTCAGGTGTTTTACCTGGAAAGGGTGGGAACAGTTCAGCAGCAGCTGGCCAGGGGCTCAGCTCACGTTTACTCACAGATGCCTCGGCACGGTCCCCAAACTTTGCAATGAGGTCGCTCCTTGCGTGGGGGGTGGGTTGATGGCTGTATGGGAGATGCTTCCCCACCTCTGACCAATTTCATAATTGTTTACCACTGGAGCAAGTGCCCTGATAGGGTTTTCCTCTGTATAACTCGTGGGTTCAGGTTTTTTTTTCTTGTATGGTTCAAGTTAGATTTTATTCCTCTTTTATGTATTTATAGATATAAGCATGGAAATAATTCATTCCTATAAATACATCTGTGTGACGGGAAGAACTTTTTTCTGTTTTATTTTTAAATTTTATTTTTTAAAATTTTGAAATTTAATTTTATTTATTTTTTTTATACAGCACATTATTATTAGTTATGTATTTTATGCATATACATATACACAGGTCAATCCCAAACTCCCAACTCATCCCACCACCACCACCCCATGGCTTCCCACACTTGGTGTCCATACGTTTGTTCTCTACCTCTGTGTCTCTATTTCTTCCCTGCAAACCAGTTCATCTGTACCATTTTTAGGCTCCTCATATATGCATTAATATACAATATTTGTTTTCCTCTTTCTGACTTACTTCATTCTGTATGACAGTCTCTCGATCCATCGATGTCTCTACAAATGACCCAGTTTCATTCCTTTTTATGGCCGAGTAATATTCCATTTCATATATGTACCACATCTTTATCCATTCATCTGTCTGTGGGCATTTAGGTTGCTTCCATTACCTGGCTATTGTAAATAGTGCTGCAATGAACATTGTGGTGAATGTGCCTTTTTGATTTACGGTTTTCTCTGGGTATATGCCCAGAAGTGGGATTGCTGGATCAGATGGTAATTCTATTTCTAGTTTTTTTTAAGGAAACTCCATACTGTTCTCCATAGTGACTGTATCAATTTACATTCCCACCAATCGTGGAAGAGGGCTCCTTTTGTCCACACCCTCCCCAGAATTGGTTGTTTGTAGATTTTCAGATGATGCCGATTCTAACAGGTGTGAGGTGAAATCTCATTGTAGTTTTGATTTGCATTTCTCTGATAATTAGTGCTGTTGAGCAGCTTTTCATGTGCGTCTTGGCCATCTCTGTGTCTCCTTTGAAGAAACGTCTCTTTAGATCTTCTGCCCATTTTTTTTGGGTTGTTTGTTTTTTTAATATTAAGCTGCATGAGCTGTTTATATATATTGGAGATTAAACCTCTGTCCATTGATTCGTCTGCAACGATTTTCGCCCATTCAGAGGGATGCCTTTTTCCATTCCCGTGTTTTTTAACAAGAAAGGAAAGAAAGGAAAAGAAGCAGAACACTAATGTGCCTAAAATATGCCTTTTGAAACGGTCGTTTTGACATATGGACGTCCTTTGAATTTTTTGGTCGATATGTGACCCCAGGATTTGTTTTCAGGGCAGGTGTCATTTACAGGCCTGCAATGATTTTGAATATCAACTGACCATTAGCGTTGGGATTAAAGCTGCTGTTGTGTGAAACGGCCACAAGGTGGCAGCAGTTCACCCTTACCAAATCTGGTTACTAGGGCAAGAGAGCCTCAGTGGAAGTGGTGTTCTAGATTGGAGTTTAGAATGGAATGTGTCAGGAGAAAGACCCTCACGTTTGTCTCACTACTTCTTGTTCGTGTTTTTAATTTAATTTTTTATTTTTTATTACAGCAAGTTTGATTACAATGTTTGGCTTGTTGTAGGTGTGGAAGATGTGGTTCTTTTACACATATACAGATGACTGTTCTTCCTGGGATCCTTTTCCCATGTACGTTATGACAGAATGTTGAGTAGTCCTCTCTTGGTATTCTGTAGGTCTTTGGTGATTATATATGTCACCTGTGTTTGTATATGTCTGTTAACCCCGATATCGTAATGAAACCAATCCTCACACCTTTCCATTGGTGAACCATAAGTCTGTTTAATGAATCTGTGTTTGCCCTTCTCCGTGGAAATATCTGCCCTGGGATCCATTTTTAGGTAACACCTATAAGTGATATGATATGATATGTGTCTTCCACTTTCTGACTTACTACAAGTCACGTGATTACTTCTAGACTCATCTACGGTGCTGCAAATGGCATTGTGGCCCTTTTTCCCTTGGCTTCTCTTCTGCTTTAGCGGGGTCCATTTTCAACAATGTGATTGCCTGAGGGTTGTGGATTAGCTGACCTGGGCAGCCTTACCCTGCCAGCCCGCCCTCCCCAGGTGTGCCTCATTGAGGTCAATATAAACAGCGCTCCAGGCAGCAATAGCCCCTGAAGCTGTGCCTGACTCCATATTCTCTGCCCCGTCAGCAGTCTCGGGGCTGTGCTGGTGGGAGGGAGTGAGGGGCCACAGCTTTGTTGGTGGCCCGGTGTGAGTGGGGTTCTGCTGGCCTTTCTGCAGGAGTTGCCAGGCTGCCGCCTGCAAAGAAGAGGTTGTGTCACCCATACCTTCTGCTGGAATTTCTCTCCGGACAGAGGTGAGGAAGGAAAAAAGCAGTGGGGGCCGGGACAGGAGGGGTATCTCAGGCAGGGCAATGGAAAGCTTCTGGAAGAGCGCCCAGGGACAGGACCACCCTGGCTGGCCTGCAGGCACCAAGTTGGCCTGCGTGCTGTCGCTGGTGTGGCTCCACGGTCCTTCCTCTAGGCTTTCAAGCCCTTGTACATATTCAGGTGTTTTACCTGGAAAGGGTGGGAACAGTTCAGCAGCAGCTGGCCAGGGGCTCAGCTCACGTTTACTCACAGATGCCTCGGCACGGTCCCCAAACTTTGCAATGAGGTCGCTCCTTGCGTGGGGGGTGGGTTGATGGCTGTATGGGTGATGCTTCCCCACCTCTGACCAATTTCATAATTGTTTACCACTGGAGCAAGTGCCCTGATAGGGTTTTCCGCTGTATAACTCGTGGGTTCAGGTTTTTTTTTTCTTTTATGGTTCAAGTTAGATTTTATTCCTCTTTTATGTATTTATAGATATAAGCATGGAAATAATTCATTCCTATAAATACATCTGTGTGACGGGAAGAACTTTTTTCTGTTTTATTTTTAAATTTTATTTTTTAAAATTTTGAAATTTAATTTTATTTATTTTTTTTATACAGCACATTATTATTAGTTATGTATTTTATGCATATACATGTACACAGGTCAATCCCAAACTCCCAACTCATCCCACCACCACCACCCCATGGCTTCCCACACTTGGTGTCCATACGTTTGTTCTCTACCTCTGTGTCTCTATTTCTTCCCTGCAAACCAGTTCATCTGTACCATTTTTAGGCTCCACATATATGCATTAATATACAATATTTGTTTTCCTCTTTCTGACTTACTTCATTCTGTATGACAGTCTCTCGATCCATCGATGTCTCTACAAATGACCCAGTTTCATTCCTTTTTATGGCCGAGTAATATTCCATTTCATATATGTACCACATCTTTATCCATTCATCTGTCTGTGGGCATTTAGGTTGCTTCCATTACCTGGCTATTGTAAATAGTGCTGCAATGAACATTGTGGTGAATGTGCCTTTTTGATTTACGGTTTTCTCTGGGTATATGCCCAGAAGTGGGATTGCTGGATCAGATGGTAATTCTATTTTTAGTTTTTTTAAGGAAACTCCATACTGTTCTCCATAGTGACTGTATCAATTTACATTCCCAACAATTGTGGAAGAGGGCTCCTTTTGTCCACACCCTCCCCAGAATTGGTTGTTTGTAGATTTTCTGATGATGCCGATTCTTACAGGTGTGAGGTGAAACCTCATTGTAGTTTTGATTTTATTTCTCTAATAATTAGTGCTGTTGAGCAGCTTTTCATGTGCGTCTTAGCCATCTCTGTGTCTCCTTTGAAGAAACGTCTCTTTAGATCTTCTGCCCATTTTTTTGGGTTGTTTGTTTTTTTAATATTAAGCTGCATGAGCTGTTTATATATATTGGAGATTAAACCTCTGTCCATTGATTCGTCTGCAACGATTTTCGCCCATTCTGAGGGATGCTTTTTTCCATTCCCGCTTTTTTTAACAAAAAAAAGGAAAGAAAGGAAAAGAAGCAGAACACTAATGTGCGTAAAATATGCCTTTTGAAACGGTCGTTTTGAAATATGGACGTCCTTTGAATATTTAGGTCGATATGTGACCCCAGGATTTGTTTTCAGGGCAGGTGTCATTTACAGGCCTGCAATGATTTTGAATATCAACTGACCATTAGCGTTGGGATTAAAGCTGCTGTTGTGTGAAACGGCCACAAGGTGGCAGCAGTTCACCCTTACCAAATCTGGTTACTAGGGCAAGAGAGCCTCAGTGGAAGTGGTGTTCTAGATTGGAGTTTAGAATGGAATGTGCCAGGAGAAAGCCCCTCACGTTTGTCTCACTACTTCTTGTTCGTGTTTTTAATTTATTTTTTTATTTTTTATTACAGCAAGTTTGATTACAATGTTTGGCTTGTTGTAGGTGTGGAAGATGTGGTTCTTTTACACATATAGACATGTCTGTTCTTCCTGGGACCCTTTTCCCATGTACGTTATGACAGAATGTTGAGTAGTCCTCTCTTGGTATTCTGTAGGTCTTTGGTGATTATATATGTCACCTGTGTTTGTATATGTCTGTTAACCCCGATATCGTAATGAAACCAATTCTCACAACTTTCCATTGGTGAACCATAAGTTTGTTTAATGAATCTGTGATTGCCCTTCTCCGTGGAAATATCTGCCCTGGGATCCATTTTTAGGTAACACCTATAAGTGATATGATATGATATGTGTCTTCCACTTTCTGCTTACTACAAGTCACGTGATTACTTCTAGACTCATCTACGGTGCTGCAAATGGCATTGTGTCCTTTTTTCCCTTGGCTTCTCTTCTGCCTTAGCGGGGTCCATTTTCAACAATGTGATTCCCTGAGGGTTGTGGATTAGCTGACCTGGGCAGCCTTACCCTGCCAGCCCGCCCTCCCCAGGTGTGCCTCATTGAGGTCAATATAAACAGCGCTCCAGGCAGCAATAGCCCCTGAAGCTGTGCCTGACTCCATATTCTCTGCCCCGTCAGCAGTCTCGGGGCTGTGCTGGTGGGAGGGAGTGAGGGCCCACAGCTTTGTTGGTGGCCCGGTGTGAGTGGGGTTCTGCTGGCCTTTCTGCAGGAGTTGCCAGGCTGCCGCCTGCAAAGAAGAGGTTGTGTCACCCATACCTTCTGCTGGAATTTCTCTCCGGACAGAGGTGAGGAAGGAAAAAAGCAGTGGGGGCCGGGACAGGAGGGGTATCTCAGGCAGGGCAATGGAAAGCTTCTGGAAGAGCGCCCGGGGACAGGACCACCCTGGCTGACCTGCAGGCACCAAGTTGGCCTGCGTGCTGTCGCTTGTGTGGCTCCACGGTCCTTCCTCTAGGCTTTCAAGCCCTTGTACATATTCAGGTGTTTTACCTGGAAAGGGTGGGAACAGTTCAGCAGCAGCTGGCCAGGGGCTCAGCTCACGTTTACTCACAGATGCCTCGGCACGGTCCCCAAACTTTGCAATGAGGTCGCTCCTTGCGTGGGGGGTGGGTTGATGGCTGTATGGGAGATGCTTCCCCACCTCTGACCAATTTCATAATTGTTTACCACTGGAGCAAGTGCCCTGATAGGGTTTTCCTCTGTATAACTCGTGGGTTCAGGTTTTTTTTTCTTGTATGTGTCAAGTTAGATTTTATTCCTCTTTTATGTATTTATAGATATAAGCATGGAAATAATTCATTCCTATAAATACATCCGTGTGACGGGAAGAACTTTTTTCTGTTTTATTTTTAAATTTTATTTTTTAAAATTTTGAAATTTAATTTTATTTATTTTTTTTATACAGCACATTATTATTAGTTATGTATTTTATGCATATACATGTACACAGGTCAATCCCAAACTCCCAACTCATCCCACCACCACCACCCCATGGCTTCCCACACTTGGTGTCCATACGTTTGTTCTCTACCTCTGTGTCTCTATTTCTTCCCTGCAAACCAGTTCATCTGTACCATTTTTAGGCTCCACATATATGCATTAATATACAATATTTGTTTTCCTCTTTCTGACTTACTTCATTCTGTATGACAGTCTCTCGATCCATCGATGTCTCTACAAATGACCCAGTTTCATTCCTTTTTATGGCCGAGTAATATTCCATTTCATATATGTACCACATCTTTATCCATTCATCTGTCTGTGGGCATTTAGGTTGCTTCCATTACCTGGCTATTGTAAATAGTGCTGCAATGAACATTGTGGTGAATGTGCCTTTTTGATTTACGGTTTTCTCTGGGTATATGCCCAGAAGTGGGATTGCTGGATCAGATGGTAATTCTATTTCTAGTTTTTTTAAGGAAACTCCATACTGTTCTCCATAGTGACTGTATCAATTTACATTCCCACCAATCGTGGAAGAGGGCTCCTTTTGTCCACACCCTCCCCAGAATTGGTTGTTTGTAGATTTTCAGATGATGCCGATTCTAACAGGTGTGAGGTGAAATCTCATTGTAGTTTTGATTTGCATTTCTCTGATAATTAGTGCTGTTGAGCAGCTTTTCATGTGCGTCTTGGCCATCTCTGTGTCTCCTTTGAAGAAACGTCTCTTTAGATCTTCTGCCCATTTTTGTATTGGGTTGTTTGTTTTTTTAATATTAAGCTGCATGAGCTGTTTATATATATTGGAGATTAAACCTCTGTCCATTGATTCGTCTGCAACGATTTTCGCCCATTCAGAGGGATGCCTTTTTCCATTCCCGTGTTTTTTAACAAGAAAGGAAAGAAAGAAAAAGAAGCAGAACACTAATGTGCCTAAAATATGCCTTTTGAAACGGTCGTTTTGACATATGGACGTCCTTTGAATTTTTTGGTCGATATGTGACCCCAGGATTTGTTTTCAGGGCAGTTGTGATTTACAGGCCTGCAATGATTTTGAATATCAACTGACCATTAGCGTTGGGATTAAAGCTGCTGTTGTGTGAAACGGCCACAAGGTGGCAGCAGTTCACCCTTACCAAATCTGGTTACTAGGGCAAGAGAGCCTCAGTGGAAGTGGTGTTCTAGATTGGAGTTTAGAATGGAATGTGTCAGGAGAAAGACCCTCAAGTTTGTCTCACTACTTCTTGTTCGTGTTTTTAATTTAATTTTTTATTTTTTATTACAGCAAGTTTGATTACAATGTTTGGCTTGTTGTAGGTGTGGAAGATGTGGTTCTTTTACACATATACAGATGACTGTTCTTCCTGGGATCCTTTTCCCATGTACGTTATGACAGAATGTTGAGTAGTCCTCTCTTGGTATTCTGTAGGTCTTTGGTGATTATATATGTCACCTGTGTTTGTATATGTCTGTTAACCCCGATATCGTAATGAAACCAATCCTCACACCTTTCCATTGGTGAACCATAAGTCTGTTTAATGAATCTGTGATTGCCCTTCTCCGTGGAAATATCTGCCCTGGGATCCATTTTTAGGTAACACCTATAAGTGATATGATATGATATGTGTCTTCCACTTTCTGACTTACTACAAGTCACGTGATTACTTCTAGACTCATCTACGGTGCTGCAAATGGCATTGTGGCCCTTTTTCCCTTGGCTTCTCTTCTGCTTTAGCGGGGTCCATTTTCAACAATGTGATTGCCTGAGGGTTGTGGATTAGCTGACCTGGGCAGCCTTACCCTGCCAGCCCGCCCTCCCCAGGTGTGCCTCATTGAGGTCAATATAAACAGCGCTCCAGGCAGCAATAGCCCCTGAAGCTGTGCCTGACTCCATATTCTCTGCCCCGTCAGCAGTCTCGGGGCTGTGCTGGTGGGAGGGAGTGAGGGGCCACAGCTTTGTTGGTGGCCCGGTGTGAGTGGGGTTCTGCTGGCCTTTCTGCAGGAGTTGCCAGGCTGCCGCCTGCAAAGAAGAGGTTGTGTCACCCATACCTTCTGCTGGAATTTCTCTCCGGACAGAGGTGAGGAAGGAAAAAAGCAGTGGGGGCCGGGACAGGAGGGGTATCTCAGGCAGGGCAATGGAAAGCTTCTGGAAGAGCGCCCGGGGACAGGACCACCCTGGCTGGCCTGCAGGCACCAAGTTGGCCTGCGTGCTGTCGCTGGTGTGGCTCCACGGTCCTTTCTCTAGGCTTTCAAGCCCTTGTACATATTCAGGTGTTTTACCTGGAAAGGGTGGGAACAGTTCAGCAGCAGCTGGCCAGGGGCTCAGCTCACGTTTACTCACAGATGCCTCGGCACGGTCCCCAAACTTTGCAATGAGGTCACTCCTTGCGTGGGGGGTGGGTTGATGGCTGTATGGGAGATGCTTCCCCACCTCTGACCAATTTCATAATTGTTTACCACTGGAGCAAGTGCCCTGATAGGGTTTTCCTCTGTATAACTCGTGGGTTCAGGTTTTTTTTTCTTGTATGGTTCAAGTTAGATTTTATTCCTCTTTTATGTATTTATAGATATAAGCATGGAAATAATTCATTCCTATAAATACATCTGTGTGACGGGAAGAACTTTTTTCTGTTTTATTTTTAAATTTTATTTTTTAAAATTTTGAAATTTAATTTTATTTATTTTTTTTATACAGCACATTATTATTAGTTATGTATTTTATGCATATACATGTACACAGGTCAATCCCAAACTCCCAACTCATCCCACCACCACCACCCCATGGCTTCCCACACTTGGTGTCCATACGTTTGTTCTCTACCTCTGTGTCTCTATTTCTTCCCTGCAAACCAGTTCATCTGTACCATTTTTAGGCTCCACATATATGCATTAATATACAATATTTGTTTTCCTCTTTCTGACTTACTTCATTCTGTATGACAGTCTCTCGATCCATCGATGTCTCTACAAATGACCCAGTTTCATTCCTTTTTATGGCCGAGTAATATTCCATTTCATATATGTACCACATCTTTATCCATTCATCTGTCTGTGGGCATTTAGGTTGCTTCCATTACCTGGCTATTGTAAATAGTGCTGCAATGAACATTGTGGTGAATGTGCCTTTTTGATTTACGGTTTTCTCTGGGTATATGCCCAGAAGTGGGATTGCTGGATCAGATGGTAATTCTATTTTTAGTTTTTTTAAGGAAACTCCATACTGTTCTCCATAGTGACTGTATCAATTTACATTCCCACCAATTGTGGAAGAGGGCTCCTTTTGTCCACACCCTCCCCAGAATTGGTTGTTTGTAGATTTTCTGATGATGCCGATTCTTACAGGTGTGAGGTGAAATCTCATTGTAGTTTTGATTTGCATTTCTCTGATAATTAGTGCTGTTGAGCAGCTTTTCATGTGCGTCTTGGCCATCTCTGTGTCTCCTTTGAAGAAACGTCTCTTTAGATCTTCTGCCCATTTTTGTATTGGGTTGTTTGTTTTTTTAATATTAAGCTGCATGAGCTGTTTATATATATTGGAGATTAAACCTCTGTCCATTGATTCGTCTGCAACGATTTTCGCCCATTCAGAGGGATGCCTTTTTCCATTCCCGTGTTTTTTAACAAGAAAGGAAAGAAAGAAAAAGAAGCAGAACACTAATGTGCCTAAAATATGCCTTTTGAAACGGTCGTTTTGACATATGGACGTCCTTTGAATTTTTTGGTCGATATGTGACCCCAGGATTTGTTTTCAGGGCAGTTGTGATTTACAGGCCTGCAATGATTTTGAATATCAACTGACCATTAGCGTTGGGATTAAAGCTGCTGTTGTGTGAAACGGCCACAAGGTGGCAGCAGTTCACCCTTACCAAATCTGGTTACTAGGGCAAGAGAGCCTCAGTGGAAGTGGTGTTCTAGATTGGAGTTTAGAATGGAATGTGTCAGGAGAAAGACCCTCAAGTTTGTCTCACTACTTCTTGTTCGTGTTTTTAATTTAATTTTTTATTTTTTATTACAGCAAGTTTGATTACAATGTTTGGCTTGTTGTAGGTGTGGAAGATGTGGTTCTTTTACACATATACAGATGACTGTTCTTCCTGGGATCCTTTTCCCATGTACGTTATGACAGAATGTTGAGTAGTCCTCTCTTGGTATTCTGTAGGTCTTTGGTGATTATATATGTCACCTGTGTTTGTATATGTCTGTTAACCCAGATATCGTAATGAAACCAATCCTCACACCTTTCCATTGGTGAACCATAAGTCTGTTTAATGAATCTGTGATTGCCCTTCTCCGTGGAAATATCTGCCCTGGGATCCATTTTTAGGTAACACCTATAAGTGATATGATATGATATGTGTCTTCCACTTTCTGACTTACTACAAGTCACGTGATTACTTCTAGACTCATCTACGGTGCTGCAAATGGCATTGTGGCCCTTTTTCCCTTGGCTTCTCTTCTGCTTTAGCGGGGTCCATTTTCAACAATGTGATTGCCTGAGGGTTGTGGATTAGCTGACCTGGGCAGCCTTACCCTGCCAGCCCGCCCTCCCCAGGTGTGCCTCATTGAGGTCAATATAAACAGCGCTCCAGGCAGCAATAGCCCCTGAAGCTGTGCCTGACTCCATATTCTCTGCCCCGTCAGCAGTCTCGGGGCTGTGCTGGTGGGAGGGAGTGAGGGGCCACAGCTTTGTTGGTGGCCCGGTGTGAGTGGGGTTCTGCTGGCCTTTCTGCAGGAGTTGCCAGGCTGCCGCCTGCAAAGAAGAGGTTGTGTCACCCATACCTTCTGCTGGAATTTCTCTCCGGACAGAGGTGAGGAAGGAAAAAAGCAGTGGGGGCCGGGACAGGAGGGGTATCTCAGGCAGGGCAATGGAAAGCTTCTGGAAGAGCGCCCGGGGACAGGACCACCCTGGCTGGCCTGCAGGCACCAAGTTGGCCTGCGTGCTGTCGCTGGTGTGGCTCCACGGTCCTTCCTCTAGGCTTTCAAGCCCTTGTACATATTCAGGTGTTTTACCTGGAAAGGGTGGGAACAGTTCAGCAGCAGCTGGCCAGGGGCTCAGCTCACGTTTACTCACAGATGCCTCGGCACGGTCCCCAAACTTTGCAATGAGGTCGCTCCTTGCGTGGGGGGTGGGTTGATGGCTGTATGGGAGATGCTTCCCCACCTCTGACCAATTTCATAATTGTTTACCACTGGCGCAAGTGCCCTGATAGGGTTTTCCTCTGTATAACTCGTGGGTTCAGGTTTTTTTTTTCTTGTATGGTTCAAGTTAGATTTTATTCCTCTTTTATTTATTTATAGATATAAGCATGGAAATAATTCATTCCTATAAATATATCTGTGTGACGGGAAGAACTTTTTTCTGTTTTATTTTTAAATTTTATTTTTTAAAATTTTGAAATTTAATTTTATTTATTTTTTTATACAGCACATTATTATTAGTTATGTATTTTATGCATATACATGTACACAGGTCAATCCCAAACTCCCAACTCATCCCACCACCACCACCCCATGGCTTCCCACACTTGGTGTCCATACGTTTGTTCTCTACCTCTGTGTCTCTATTTCTTCCCTGCAAACCAGTTCATCTGTACCATTTTTAGGCTCCACATATATGCATTAATATACAATATTTGTTTTCCTCTTTCTGACTTACTTCATTCTGTATGACAGTCTCTCGATCCATCGATGTCTCTACAAATGACCCAGTTTCATTCCTTTTTATGGCCGAGTTATATTCCATTTCATATATGTACCACATCTTTATCCATTCATCTGTCTGTGGGCATTTAGGTTGCTTCCATTACCTGGCTATTGTAAATAGTGCTGCAATGAACATTGTGGTGAATGTGCCTTTTTGATTTACGGTTTTCTCTGGGTATATGCCCAGAAGTGGGATTGCTGGATCAGATGGTAATTCTATTTTTAGTTTTTTTAAGGAAACTCCATACTGTTCTCCATAGTGACTGTATCAATTTACATTCCCACCAATTGTGGAAGAGGGCTCCTTTTGTCCACACCCTCCCCAGAATTGGTTGTTTGTAGATTTTCTGATGATGCCGATTCTTACAGGTGTGAGGTGAAACCTCATTGTAGTTTTGATTTTATTTCTCTAATAATTAGTGCTGTTGAGCAGCTTTTCATGTGCGTCTTAGCCATCTCTGTGTCTCCTTTGAAGAAACGTCTCTTTAGATCTTCTGCCCATTTTTTTGGGTTGTTTGTTTTTTTAATATTAAGCTGCATGAGCTGTTTATATATATTGGAGATTAAACCTCTGTCCATTGATTCGTCTGCAACGATTTTCGCCCATTCTGAGGGATGCTTTTTTCCATTCCCGCTTTTTTTAACAAAAAAAAGGAAAGAAAGGAAAAGAAGCAGAACACTAATGTGCGTAAAATATGCCTTTTGAAACGGTCGTTTTGAAATATGGACGTCCTTTGAATATTTAGGTCGATATGTGACCCCAGGATTTGTTTTCAGGGCAGGTGTCATTTACAGGCCTGCAATGATTTTGAATATCAACTGACCATTAGCGTTGGGATTAAAGCTGCTGTTGTGTGAAACGGCCACAAGGTGGCAGCAGTTCACCCTTACCAAATCTGGTTACTAGGGCAAGAGAGCCTCAGTGGAAGTGGTGTTCTAGATTGGAGTTTAGAATGGAATGTGCCAGGAGAAAGCCCCTCACGTTTGTCTCACTACTTCTTGTTCGTGTTTTTAATTTATTTTTTTATTTTTTATTACAGCAAGTTTGATTACAATGTTTGGCTTGTTGTAGGTGTGGAAGATGTGGTTCTTTTACACATATAGACATGTCTGTTCTTCCTGGGACCCTTTTCCCATGTACGTTATGACAGAATGTTGAGTAGTCCTCTCTTGGTATTCTGTAGGTCTTTGGTGATTATATATGTCACCTGTGTTTGTATATGTCTGTTAACCCCGATATCGTAATGAAACCAATTCTCACAACTTTCCATTGGTGAACCATAAGTTTGTTTAATGAATCTGTGATTGCCCTTCTCCGTGGAAATATCTGCCCTGGGATCCATTTTTAGGTAACACCTATAAGTGATATGATATGATATGTGTCTTCCACTTTCTGCTTACTACAAGTCACGTGATTACTTCTAGACTCATCTACGGTGCTGCAAATGGCATTGTGTCCTTTTTTCCCTTGGTTTCTCTTCTGCCTTAGCGGGGTCCATTTTCAACAATGTGATTCCCTGAGGGTTGTGGATTAGCTGACCTGGGCAGCCTTACCCTGCCAGCCCGCCCTCCCCAGGTGTGCCTCATTGAGGTCAATATAAACAGCGCTCCAGGCAGCAATAGCCCCTGAAGCTGTGCCTGACTCCATATTCTCTGCCCCGTCAGCAGTCTCGGGGCTGTGCTGGTGGGAGGGAGTGAGGGGCCACAGCTTTGTTGGTGGCCCGGTGTGAGTGGGGTTCTGCTGGCCTTTCTGCAGGAGTTGCCAGGCTGCCGCCTGCAAAGAAGAGGTTGTGTCACCCATACCTTCTGCTGGAATTTCTCTCCGGACAGAGGTGAGGAAGGAAAAAAGCAGTGGGGGCCGGGACAGGAGGGGTATCTCAGGCAGGGCAATGGAAAGCTTCTGGAAGAGCGCCCGGGGACAGGACCACCCTGGCTGGCCTGCAGGCACCAAGTTGGCCTGCGTGCTGTCGCTGGTGTGGCTCCACGGTCCTTCCTCTAGGCTTTCAAGCCCTTGTACATATTCAGGTGTTTTACCTGGAAAGGGTGGGAACAGTTCAGCAGCAGCTGGCCAGGGGCTCAGCTCACGTTTACTCACAGATGCCTCGGCACGGTCCCCAAACTTTGCAATGAGGTCGCTCCTTGCGTGGGGGGTGGGTTGATGGCTGTATGGGAGATGCTTCCCCACCTCTGACCAATTTCATAATTGTTTACCACTGGAGCAAGTGCACTGATAGGGTTTTCCTCTGTATAACTCGTGGGTTCAGGTTTTTTTTTCTTGTATGGTTCAAGTTAGATTTTATTCCTCTTTTATGTATTTATAGATATAAGCATGGAAATAATTCATTCCTATAAATACATCCGTGTGACGGGAAGAACTTTTTTCTGTTTTATTTTTAAATTTTATTTTTTAAAATTTTGAAATTTAATTTTATTTATTTTTTTTATACAGCACATTATTATTAGTTATGTATTTTATGCATATACATGTACACAGGTCAATCCCAAACTCCCAACTCATCCCACCACCACCACCCCATGGCTTCCCACACTTGGTGTCCATACGTTTGTTCTCTACCTCTGTGTCTCTATTTCTTCCCTGCAAACCAGTTCATCTGTACCATTTTTAGGCTCCACATATATGCATTAATATACAATATTTGTTTTCCTCTTTCTGACTTACTTCATTCTGTATGACAGTCTCTCGATCCATCGATGTCTCTACAAATGACCCAGTTTCATTCCTTTTTATGGCCGAGTAATATTCCATTTCATATATGTACCACATCTTTATCCATTCATCTGTCTGTGCGCATTTAGGTTGCTTCCATTACCTGGCTATTGTAAATAGTGCTGCAATGAACATTGTGGTGAATGTGCCTTTTTGATTTACGGTTTTCTCTGGGTATATGCCCAGAAGTGGGATTGCTGGATCAGATGGTAATTCTATTTCTAGTTTTTTTAAGGAAACTCCATACTGTTCTCCATAGTGACTGTATCAATTTACATTCCCACCAATCGTGGAAGAGGGCTCCTTTTGTCCACACCCTCCCCAGAATTGGTTGTTTGTAGATTTTCAGATGATGCCGATTCTAACAGGTGTGAGGTGAAATCTCATTGTAGTTTTGATTTGCATTTCTCTGATAATTAGTGCTGTTGAGCAGCTTTTCATGTGCGTCTTGGCCATCTCTGTGTCTCCTTTGAAGAAACGTCTCTTTAGATCTTCTGCCCATTTTTGTATTGGGTTGTTTGTTTTTTTAATATTAAGCTGCATGAGCTGTTTATATATATTGGAGATTAAACCTCTGTCCATTGATTCGTCTGCAACGATTTTCGCCCATTCAGAGGGATGCCTTTTTCCATTCCCGTGTTTTTTAACAAGAAAGGAAAGAAAGAAAAAGAAGCAGAACACTAATGTGCCTAAAATATGCCTTTTGAAACGGTCGTTTTGACATATGGACGTCCTTTGAATTTTTTGGTCGATATGTGACCCCAGGATTTGTTTTCAGGGCAGTTGTGATTTACAGGCCTGCAATGATTTTGAATATCAACTGACCATTAGCGTTGGGATTAAAGCTGCTGTTGTGTGAAACGGCCACAAGGTGGCAGCAGTTCACCCTTACCAAATCTGGTTACTAGGGCAAGAGAGCCTCAGTGGAAGTGGTGTTCTAGATTGGAGTTTAGAATGGAATGTGTCAGGAGAAAGACCCTCAAGTTTGTCTCACTACTTCTTGTTCGTGTTTTTAATTTAATTTTTTATTTTTTATTACAGCAAGTTTGATTACAATGTTTGGCTTGTTGTAGGTGTGGAAGATGTGGTTCTTTTACACATATACAGATGACTGTTCTTCCTGGGATCCTTTTCCCATGTACGTTATGACAGAATGTTGAGTAGTCCTCTCTTGGTATTCTGTAGGTCTTTGGTGATTATATATGTCACCTGTGTTTGTATATGTCTGTTAACCCCGATATCGTAATGAAACCAATCCTCACACCTTTCCATTGGTGAACCATAAGTCTGTTTAATGAATCTGTGATTGCCCTTCTCCGTGGAAATATCTGCCCTGGGATCCATTTTTAGGTAACACCTATAAGTGATATGATATGATATGTGTCTTCCACTTTCTGACTTACTACAAGTCACGTGATTACTTCTAGACTCATCTACGGTGCTGCAAATGGCATTGTGGCCCTTTTTCCCTTGGCTTCTCTTCTGCTTTAGCGGGGTCCATTTTCAACAATGTGATTGCCTGAGGGTTGTGGATTAGCTGACCTGGGCAGCCTTACCCTGCCAGCCCGCCCTCCCCAGGTGTGCCTCATTGAGGTCAATATAAACAGCGCTCCAGGCAGCAATAGCCCCTGAAGCTGTGCCTGACTCCATATTCTCTGCCCCGTCAGCAGTCTCGGGGCTGTGCTGGTGGGAGGGAGTGAGGGGCCACAGCTTTGTTGGTGGCCCGGTGTGAGTGGGGTTCTGCTGGCCTTTCTGCAGGAGTTGCCAGGCTGCCGCCTGCAAAGAAGAGGTTGTGTCACCCATACCTTCTGCTGGAATTTCTCTCCGGACAGAGGTGAGGAAGGAAAAAAGCAGTGGGGGCCGGGACAGGAGGGGTATCTCAGGCAGGGCAATGGAAAGCTTCTGGAAGAGCGCCCGGGGACAGGACCACCCTGGCTGGCCTGCAGGCACCAAGTTGGCCTGCGTGCTGTCGCTGGTGTGGCTCCACGGTCCTTCCTCTAGGCTTTCAAGCCCTTGTACATATTCAGGTGTTTTACCTGGAAAGGGTGGGAACAGTTCAGCAGCAGCTGGCCAGGGGCTCAGCTCACGTTTACTCACAGATGCCTCGGCACGGTCCCCAAACTTTGCAATGAGGTCGCTCCTTGCGTGGGGGGTGGGTTGATGGCTGTATGGGAGATGCTTCCCCACCTCTGACCAATTTCATAATTGTTTACCACTGGAGCAAGTGCCCTGATAGGGTTTTCCTCTGTATAACTCGTGGGTTCAGGTTTTTTTTTCTTTTATGGTTCAAGTTAGATTTTATTCCTCTTTTATGTATTTATAGATATAAGCATGGAAATAATTCATTCCTATAAATACATCTGTGTGACGGGAAGAACTTTTTTCTGTTTTATTTTTAAATTTTATTTTTTAAAATTTTGAAATTTAATTTTATTTATTTTTTTTATACAGCACATTATTATTAGTTATGTATTTTATGCATATACATGTACACAGGTCAATCCCAAACCCCCAACTCATCCCACCACCACCACCCCATGGCTTCCCACACTTGGTGTCCATACGTTTGTTCTCTACCTCTGTGTCTCTATTTCTTCCCTGCAAACCAGTTCATCTGTACCATTTTTAGGCTCCACATATATGCATTAATATACAATATTTGTTTTCCTCTTTCTGACTTACTTCATTCTGTATGACAGTCTCTCGATCCATCGATGTCTCTACAAATGACCCAGTTTCATTCCTTTTTATGGCCGAGTAATATTCCATTTCATATATGTACCACATCTTTATCCATTCATCTGTCTGTGGGCATTTAGGTTGCTTCCATTACCTGGCTATTGTAAATAGTGCTGCAATGAACATTGTGGTGAATGTGCCTTTTTGATTTACGGTTTTCTCTGGGTATATGCCCAGAAGTGGGATTGCTGGATCAGATGGTAATTCTATTTTTAGTTTTTTTAAGGAAACTCCATACTGTTCTCCATAGTGACTGTATCAATTTACATTCCCACCAATTGTGGAAGAGGGCTCCTTTTGTCCACACCCTCCCCAGAATTGGTTGTTTGTAGATTTTCTGATGATGCCGATTCTTACAGGTGTGAGGTGAAACCTCATTGTAGTTTTGATTTTATTTCTCTAATAATTAGTGCTGTTGAGCAGCTTTTCATGTGCGTCTTAGCCATCTCTGTGTCTCCTTTGAAGAAACGTCTCTTTAGATCTTCTGCCCATTTTTTTGGGTTGTTTGTTTTTTTAATATTAAGCTGCATGAGCTGTTTATATATATTGGAGATTAAACCTCTGTCCATTGATTCGTCTGCAACGATTTTCGCCCATTCTGAGGGATGCTTTTTTCCATTCCCGCTTTTTTTAACAAAAAAAGGAAAGAAAGGAAAAGAAGCAGAACACTAATGTGCGTAAAATATGCCTTTTGACACGGTCGTTTTGAAATATGGACGTCCTTTGAATATTTAGGTCGATATGTGACCCCAGGATTTGTTTTCAGGGCAGGTGTCATTTACAGGCCTGCAATGATTTTGAATATCAACTGACCATTAGCGTTGGGATTAAAGCTGCTGTTGTGTGAAACGGCCACAAGGTGGCAGCAGTTCACCCTTACCAAATCTGGTTACTAGGGCAAGAGAGCCTCAGTGGAAGTGGTGTTCTAGATTGGAGTTTAGAATGGAATGTGTCAGGAGAAAGACCCTCAAGTTTGTCTCACTACTTCTTGTTCGTGTTTTTAATTTAATTTTTTATTTTTTATTACAGCAAGTTTGATTACAATGTTTGGCTTGTTGTAGGTGTGGAAGATGTGGTTCTTTTACACATATACAGATGACTGTTCTTCCTGGGATCCTTTTCCCATGTACGTTATGACAGAATGTTGAGTAGTCCTCTCTTGGTATTCTGTAGGTCTTTGGTGATTATATATGTCACCTGTGTTTGTATATGTCTGTTAACCCCGATATCGTAATGAAACCAATCCTCACACCTTTCCATTGGTGAACCATAAGTTTGTTTAATGAATCTGTGATTGCCCTTCTCCGTGGAAATATCTGCCCTGGGATCCATTTTTAGGTAACACCTATAAGTGATATTATATGATATGTGTCTTCCACTTTCTGACTTACTACAAGTCACGTGATTACTTCTAGACTCATCTACGGTGCTGCAAATGGCATTGTGGCCTTTTTTCCCTTGGCTTCTCTTCTGCTTTAGCGGGGTCCATTTTCAACAATGTGATTGCCTGAGGGTTGTGGATTAGCTGACCTGGGCAGCCTTACCCTGCCAGCCCGCCCTCCCCAGGTGTGCCTCATTGAGGTCAATATAAACAGCGCTCCAGGCAGCAAAAGCCCCTGAAGCTGTGCCTGACTCCATATTCTCTGCCCCGTCAGCAGTCTCGGGGCTGTGCTGGTGGGAGGGAGTGAGGGGCCACAGCTTTGTTGGTGGCCCGGTGTGAGTGGGGTTCTGCTGGCCTTTCTGCAGGAGTTGCCAGGCTGCCGCCTGCAAAGAAGAGGTTGTGTCACCCATACCTTCTGCTGGAATTTCTCTCCGGACAGAGGTGAGGAAGGAAAAAAGCAGTGGGGGCCGGGACAGGAGGGGTATCTCAGGCAGGGCAATGGAAAGCTTCTGGAAGAGCGCCCAGGGACAGGACCACCCTGGCTGGCCTGCAGGCACCAAGTTGGCCTGCGTGCTGTCGCTTGTGTGGCTCCACGGTCCTTCCTCTAGGCTTTCAAGCCCTTGTACATATTCAGGTGTTTTACCTGGAAAGGGTGGGAACAGTTCAGCAGCAGCTGGCCAGGGGCTCAGCTCACGTTTACTCACAGATGCCTCGGCACGGTCCCCAAACTTTGCAATGAGGTCGCTCCTTGCGTGGGGGGTGGGTTGATGGCTGTATGGGAGATGCTTCCCCACCTCTGACCAATTTCATAATTGTTTACCACTGGAGCAAGTGCCCTGATAGGGTTTTCCTCTGTATAACTCGTGGGTTCAGGTTTTTATTTTCTTTTATGGTTCAAGTTAGATTTTATTCCTCTTTTATGTATTTATAGATATAAGCATGGAAATAATTCATTCCTATAAATACATCTGTGTGACGGGAAGAACTTTTTTCTGTTTTATTTTTAAATTTTATTTTTTAAAATTTTGAAATTTAATTTTATTTATTTTTTATACAGCACATTATTATTAGTTATGTATTTTATGCATATACATGTACACAGGTCAATCCCAAACTCCCAACTCATCCCACCACCACCACCCCATGGCTTCCCACACTTGGTGTCCATACGTTTGTTCTCTACCTCTGTGTCTCTATTTCTTCCCTGCAAACCAGTTCATCTGTACCATTTTTAGGCTCCACATATATGCATTAATATACAATATTTGTTTTCCTCTTTCTGACTTACTTCATTCTGTATGACAGTCTCTCGATCCATCGATGTCTCTACAAATGACCCAGTTTCATTCCTTTTTATGGCCGAGTAATATTCCATTTCATATATGTACCACATCTTTATCCATTCATCTGTCTGTGGGCATTTAAGTTGCTTCCATTACCTGGCTATTGTAAATAGTGCTGCAATGAACATTGTGGTGAATGTGCCTTTTTGATTTACGGTTTTCTCTGGGTATATGCCCAGAAGTGGGATTGCTGGATCAGATGGTAATTCTATTTTTAGTTTTTTTAAGGAAACTCCATACTGTTCTCCATAGTGACTGTATCAATTTACATTCCCAACAATTGTGGAAGAGGGCTCCTTTTGTCCACACCCTCCCCAGAATTGGTTGTTTGTAGATTTTCTGATGATGCCGATTCTTACAGGTGTGAGGTGAAACCTCATTGTAGTTTTGATTTTATTTCTCTAATAATTAGTGCTGTTGAGCAGCTTTTCATGTGCGTCTTAGCCATCTCTGTGTCTCCTTTGAAGAAACGTCTCTTTAGATCTTCTGCCCATTTTTTTGGGTTGTTTGTTTTTTTAATATTAAGCTGCATGAGCTGTTTATATATATTGGAGATTAAACCTCTGTCCATTGATTCGTCTGCAACGATTTTCGCCCATTCTGAGGGATGCTTTTTTCCATTCCCGCTTTTTTTAACAAAAAAAAGGAAAGAAAGGAAAAGAAGCAGAACACTAATGTGCGTAAAATATGCCTTTTGAAACGGTCGTTTTGAAATATGGACGTCCTTTGAATATTTAGGTCGATATGTGACCCCAGGATTTGTTTTCAGGGCAGGTGTCATTTACAGGCCTGCAATGATTTTGAATATCAACTGACCATTAGCGTTGGGATTAAAGCTGCTGTTGTGTGAAACGGCCACAAGGTGGCAGCAGTTCACCCTTACCAAATCTGGTTACTAGGGCAAGAGAGCCTCAGTGGAAGTGGTGTTCTAGATTGGAGTTTAGAATGGAATGTGCCAGGAGAAAGCCCCTCACGTTTGTCTCACTACTTCTTGTTCGTGTTTTTAATTTATTTTTTTATTTTTTATTACAGCAAGTTTGATTACAATGTTTGGCTTGTTGTAGGTGTGGAAGATGTGGTTCTTTTACACATATAGACATGTCTGTTCTTCCTGGGACCCTTTTCCCATGTACGTTATGACAATGTTGAGTAGTCCTCTCTTGGTATTCTGTAGGTCTTTGGTGATTATATATGTCACCTGTGTTTGTATATGTCTGTTAACCCCGATATCGTAATGAAACCAATCCTCACACCTTTCCATTGGTGAACCATAAGTCTGTTTAATGAATCTGTGATTGCCCTTCTCCGTGGAAATATCTGCCCTGGGATCCATTTTTAGGTAACACCTATAAGTGATATGATATGATATGTGTCTTCCACTTTCTGACTTACTACAAGTCACGTGATTACTTCTAGACTCATCTACGGTGCTGCAAATGGCATTGTGGCCCTTTTTCCCTTGGCTTCTCTTCTGCTTTAGCGGGGTCCATTTTCAACAATGTGATTGCCTGAGGGTTGTGGATTAGCTGACCTGGGCAGCCTTACCCTGCTAGCCCGCCCTCCCCAGGTGTGCCTCGTTGAGGTCAATATAAACAGCGCTCCAGGCAGCAATAGCCCCTGAAGCTGTGCCTGACTCCATATTCTCTGCCCCGTCAGCAGTCTCGGGGCTGTGCTGGTGGGAGGGAGTGAGGGGCCACAGCTTTGTTGGTGGCCCGGTGTGAGTGGGGTTCTGCTGGCCTTTCTGCAGGAGTTGCCAGGCTGCCGCCTGCAAAGAAGAGGTTGTGTCACCCATACCTTCTGCTGGAATTTCTCTCCGGACAGAGGTGAGGAAGGAAAAAAGCAGTGGGGGCCGGGACAGGAGGGGTATCTCAGGCAGGGCAATGGAAAGCTTCTGGAAGAGCGCCCGGGGACAGGACCACCCTGGCTGGCCTGCAGGCACCAAGTTGGCCGGCGTGCTGTCGCTGGTGTGGCTCCACGGTCCTTCCTCTAGGCTTTCAAGCCCTTGTACATATTCAGGTGTTTTACCTGGAAAGGGTGGGAACAGTTCAGCAGCAGCTGGCCAGGGGCTCAGCTCACGTTTACTCACAGATGCCTCGGCACGGTCCCCAAACTTTGCAATGAGGTCGCTCCTTGCGTGGGGGGTGGGTTGATGGCTGTATGGGAGATGCTTCCCCACCTCTGACCAATTTCATAATTGTTTACCACTGGAGCAAGTGCCCTGATAGGGTTTTCCTCTGTATAACTCGTGGGTTCAGGTTTTTTTTTCTTGTATGGTTCAAGTTAGATTTTATTCCTCTTTTATGTATTTATAGATATAAGCATGGAAATAATTCATTCCTATAAATACATCTGTGTGACGGGAAGAACTTTTTTCTGTTTTATTTTTAAATTTTATTTTTTAAAATTTTGAAATTTAATTTTATTTATTTTTTTTATACAGCACATTATTATTAGTTATGTATTTTATGCATATACATGTACACAGGTCAATCCCAAACTCCCAACTCATCCCACCACCACCACCCCATGGCTTCCCACACTTGGTGTCCATACGTTTGTTCTCTACCTCTGTGTCTCTATTTCTTCCCTGCAAACCAGTTCATCTGTACCATTTTTAGGCTCCTCATATATGCATTAATATACAATATTTGTTTTCCTCTTTCTGACTTACTTCATTCTGTATGACAGTCTCTCGATCCATCGATGTCTCTACAAATGACCCAGTTTCATTCCTTTTTATGGCCGAGTAATATTCCATTTCATATATGTACCACATCTTTATCCATTCATCTGTCTGTGGGCATTTAGGTTGCTTCCATTACCTGGCTATTGTAAATAGTGCTGCAATGAACATTGTGGTGAATGTGCCTTTTTGATTTACGGTTTTCTCTGGGTATATGCCCAGAAGTGGGATTGCTGGATCAGATGGTAATTCTATTTCTAGTTTTTTTTAAGGAAACTCCATACTGTTCTCCATAGTGACTGTATCAATTTACATTCCCACCAATCGTGGAAGAGGGCTCCTTTTGTCCACACCCTCCCCAGAATTGGTTGTTTGTAGATTTTCAGATGATGCCGATTCTAACAGGTGTGAGGTGAAATCTCATTGTAGTTTTGATTTGCATTTCTCTGATAATTAGTGCTGTTGAGCAGCTTTTCATGTGCGTCTTGGCCATCTCTGTGTCTCCTTTGAAGAAACGTCTCTTTAGATCTTCTGCCCATTTTTTTTGGGTTGTTTGTTTTTTTAATATTAAGCTGCATGAGCTGTTTATATATATTGGAGATTAAACCTCTGTCCATTGATTCGTCTGCAACGATTTTCGCCCATTCAGAGGGATGCCTTTTTCCATTCCCGTGTTTTTTAACAAGAAAGGAAAGAAAGGAAAAGAAGCAGAACACTAATGTGCCTAAAATATGCCTTTTGAAACGGTCGTTTTGACATATGGACGTCCTTTGAATTTTTTGGTCGATATGTGACCCCAGGATTTGTTTTCAGGGCAGGTGTCATTTACAGGCCTGCAATGATTTTGAATATCAACTGACCATTAGCGTTGGGATTAAAGCTGCTGTTGTGTGAAACGGCCACAAGGTGGCAGCAGTTCACCCTTACCAAATCTGGTTACTAGGGCAAGAGAGCCTCAGTGGAAGTGGTGTTCTAGATTGGAGTTTAGAATGGAATGTGTCAGGAGAAAGACCCTCACGTTTGTCTCACTACTTCTTGTTCGTGTTTTTAATTTAATTTTTTATTTTTTATTACAGCAAGTTTGATTACAATGTTTGGCTTGTTGTAGGTGTGGAAGATGTGGTTCTTTTACACATATACAGATGACTGTTCTTCCTGGGATCCTTTTCCCATGTACGTTATGACAGAATGTTGAGTAGTCCTCTCTTGGTATTCTGTAGGTCTTTGGTGATTATATATGTCACCTGTGTTTGTATATGTCTGTTAACCCCGATATCGTAATGAAACCAATCCTCACACCTTTCCATTGGTGAACCATAAGTCTGTTTAATGAATCTGTGTTTGCCCTTCTCCGTGGAAATATCTGCCCTGGGATCCATTTTTAGGTAACACCTATAAGTGATATGATATGATATGTGTCTTCCACTTTCTGACTTACTACAAGTCACGTGATTACTTCTAGACTCATCTACGGTGCTGCAAATGGCATTGTGGCCCTTTTTCCCTTGGCTTCTCTTCTGCTTTAGCGGGGTCCATTTTCAACAATGTGATTGCCTGAGGGTTGTGGATTAGCTGACCTGGGCAGCCTTACCCTGCCAGCCCGCCCTCCCCAGGTGTGCCTCATTGAGGTCAATATAAACAGCGCTCCAGGCAGCAATAGCCCCTGAAGCTGTGCCTGACTCCATATTCTCTGCCCCGTCAGCAGTCTCGGGGCTGTGCTGGTGGGAGGGAGTGAGGGGCCACAGCTTTGTTGGTGGCCCGGTGTGAGTGGGGTTCTGCTGGCCTTTCTGCAGGAGTTGCCAGGCTGCCGCCTGCAAAGAAGAGGTTGTGTCACCCATACCTTCTGCTGGAATTTCTCTCCGGACAGAGGTGAGGAAGGAAAAAAGCAGTGGGGGCCGGGACAGGAGGGGTATCTCAGGCAGGGCAATGGAAAGCTTCTGGAAGAGCGCCCAGGGACAGGACCACCCTGGCTGGCCTGCAGGCACCAAGTTGGCCTGCGTGCTGTCGCTTGTGTGGCTCCACGGTCCTTCCTCTAGGCTTTCAAGCCCTTGTACATATTCAGGTGTTTTACCTGGAAAGGGTGGGAACAGTTCAGCAGCAGCTGGCCAGGGGCTCAGCTCACGTTTACTCACAGATGCCTCGGCACGGTCCCCAAACTTTGCAATGAGGTCGCTCCTTGCGTGGGGGGTGGGTTGATGGCTGTATGGGTGATGCTTCCCCACCTCTGACCAATTTCATAATTGTTTACCACTGGAGCAAGTGCCCTGATAGGGTTTTCCTCTGTATAACTCGTGGGTTCAGGTTTTTATTTTCTTTTATGGTTCAAGTTAGATTTTATTCCTCTTTTATGTATTTATAGATATAAGCATGGAAATAATTCATTCCTATAAATACATCTGTGTGACGGGAAGAACTTTTTTCTGTTTTATTTTTAAATTTTATTTTTTAAAATTTTGAAATTTAATTTTATTTATTTTTTATACAGCACATTATTATTAGTTATGTATTTTATGCATATACATGTACACAGGTCAATCCCAAACTCCCAACTCATCCCACCACCACCACCCCATGGCTTCCCACACTTGGTGTCCATACGTTTGTTCTCTACCTCTGTGTCTCTATTTCTTCCCTGCAAACCAGTTCATCTGTACCATTTTTAGGCTCCACATATATGCATTAATATACAATATTTGTTTTCCTCTTTCTGACTTACTTCATTCTGTATGACAGTCTCTCGATCCATCGATGTCTCTACAAATGACCCAGTTTCATTCCTTTTTATGGCCGAGTAATATTCCATTTCATATATGTACCACATCTTTATCCATTCATCTGTCTGTGGGCATTTAAGTTGCTTCCATTACCTGGCTATTGTAAATAGTGCTGCAATGAACATTGTGGTGAATGTGCCTTTTTGATTTACGGTTTTCTCTGGGTATATGCCCAGAAGTGGGATTGCTGGATCAGATGGTAATTCTATTTTTAGTTTTTTTAAGGAAACTCCATACTGTTCTCCATAGTGACTGTATCAATTTACATTCCCAACAATTGTGGAAGAGGGCTCCTTTTGTCCACACCCTCCCCAGAATTGGTTGTTTGTAGATTTTCTGATGATGCCGATTCTTACAGGTGTGAGGTGAAACCTCATTGTAGTTTTGATTTTATTTCTCTAATAATTAGTGCTGTTGAGCAGCTTATCATGTGCGTCTTAGCCATCTCTGTGTCTCCTTTGAAGAAACGTCTCTTTAGATCTTCTGCCCATTTTTTTGGGTTGTTTGTTTTTTTAATATTAAGCTGCATGAGCTGTTTATATATATTGGAGATTAAACCTCTGTCCATTGATTCGTCTGCAACGATTTTCGCCCATTCTGAGGGATGCTTTTTTCCATTCCCGCTTTTTTTAACAAAAAAAAGGAAAGAAAGGAAAAGAAGCAGAACACTAATGTGCGTAAAATATGCCTTTTGAAACGGTCGTTTTGAAATATGGACGTCCTTTGAATATTTAGGTCGATATGTGACCCCAGGATTTGTTTTCAGGGCAGGTGTCATTTACAGGCCTGCAATGATTTTGAATATCAACTGACCATTAGCGTTGGGATTAAAGCTGCTGTTGTGTGAAACGGCCACAAGGTGGCAGCAGTTCACCCTTACCAAATCTGGTTACTAGGGCAAGAGAGCCTCAGTGGAAGTGGTGTTCTAGATTGGAGTTTAGAATGGAATGTGCCAGGAGAAAGCCCCTCACGTTTGTCTCACTACTTCTTGTTCGTGTTTTTAATTTATTTTTTTATTTTTTATTACAGCAAGTTTGATTACAATGTTTGGCTTGTTGTAGGTGTGGAAGATGTGGTTCTTTTACACATATAGACATGTCTGTTCTTCCTGGGACCCTTTTCCCATGTACGTTATGACAATGTTGAGTAGTCCTCTCTTGGTATTCTGTAGGTCTTTGGTGATTATATATGTCACCTGTGTTTGTATATGTCTGTTAACCCCGATATCGTAATGAAACCAATCCTCACACCTTTCCATTGGTGAACCATAAGTCTGTTTAATGAATCTGTGATTGCCCTTCTCCGTGGAAATATCTGCCCTGGGATCCATTTTTAGGTAACACCTATAAGTGATATGATATGATATGTGTCTTCCACTTTCTGACTTACTACAAGTCACGTGATTACTTCTAGACTCATCTACGGTGCTGCAAATGGCATTGTGGCCCTTTTTCCCTTGGCTTCTCTTCTGCTTTAGCGGGGTCCATTTTCAACAATGTGATTGCCTGAGGGTTGTGGATTAGCTGACCTGGGCAGCCTTACCCTGCTAGCCCGCCCTCCCCAGGTGTGCCTCGTTGAGGTCAATATAAACAGCGCTCCAGGCAGCAATAGCCCCTGAAGCTGTGCCTGACTCCATATTCTCTGCCCCGTCAGCAGTCTCGGGGCTGTGCTGGTGGGAGGGAGTGAGGGGCCACAGCTTTGTTGGTGGCCCGGTGTGAGTGGGGTTCTGCTGGCCTTTCTGCAGGAGTTGCCAGGCTGCCGCCTGCAAAGAAGAGGTTGTGTCACCCATACCTTCTGCTGGAATTTCTCTCCGGACAGAGGTGAGGAAGGAAAAAAGCAGTGGGGGCCGGGACAGGAGGGGTATCTCAGGCAGGGCAATGGAAAGCTTCTGGAAGAGCGCCCGGGGACAGGACCACCCTGGCTGGCCTGCAGGCACCAAGTTGGCCGGCGTGCTGTCGCTGGTGTGGCTCCACGGTCCTTCCTCTAGGCTTTCAAGCCCTTGTACATATTCAGGTGTTTTACCTGGAAAGGGTGGGAACAGTTCAGCAGCAGCTGGCCAGGGGCTCAGCTCACGTTTACTCACAGATGCCTCGGCACTGTCCCCAAACTTTGCAATGAGGTCGCTCCTTGCGTGGGGGGTGGGTTGATGGCTGTATGGGAGATGCTTCCCCACCTCTGACCAATTTCATAATTGTTTACCACTGGAGCAAGTGCCCTGATAGGGTTTTCCTCTGTATAACTCGTGGGTTCAGGTTTTTTTTTCTTGTATGGTTCAAGTTAGATTTTATTCCTCTTTTATGTATTTATAGATATAAGCATGGAAATAATTCATTCCTATAAATACATCTGTGTGACGGGAAGAACTTTTTTCTGTTTTATTTTTAAATTTTATTTTTTAAAATTTTGAAATTTAATTTTATTTATTTTTTTTATACAGCACATTATTATTAGTTATGTATTTTATGCATATACATATACACAGGTCAATCCCAAACTCCCAACTCATCCCACCACCACCACCCCATGGCTTCCCACACTTGGTGTCCATACGTTTGTTCTCTACCTCTGTGTCTCTATTTCTTCCCTGCAAACCAGTTCATCTGTACCATTTTTAGGCTCCTCATATATGCATTAATATACAATATTTGTTTTCCTCTTTCTGACTTACTTCATTCTGTATGACAGTCTCTCGATCCATCGATGTCTCTACAAATGACCCAGTTTCATTCCTTTTTATGGCCGAGTAATATTCCATTTCATATATGTACCACATCTTTATCCATTCATCTGTCTGTGGGCATTTAGGTTGCTTCCATTACCTGGCTATTGTAAATAGTGCTGCAATGAACATTGTGGTGAATGTGCCTTTTTGATTTACGGTTTTCTCTGGGTATATGCCCAGAAGTGGGATTGCTGGATCAGATGGTAATTCTATTTCTAGTTTTTTTTAAGGAAACTCCATACTGTTCTCCATAGTGACTGTATCAATTTACATTCCCACCAATCGTGGAAGAGGGCTCCTTTTGTCCACACCCTCCCCAGAATTGGTTGTTTGTAGATTTTCAGATGATGCCGATTCTAACAGGTGTGAGGTGAAATCTCATTGTAGTTTTGATTTGCATTTCTCTGATAATTAGTGCTGTTGAGCAGCTTTTCATGTGCGTCTTGGCCATCTCTGTGTCTCCTTTGAAGAAACGTCTCTTTAGATCTTCTGCCCATTTTTTTTGGGTTGTTTGTTTTTTTAATATTAAGCTGCATGAGCTGTTTATATATATTGGAGATTAAACCTCTGTCCATTGATTCGTCTGCAACGATTTTCGCCCATTCAGAGGGATGCCTTTTTCCATTCCCGTGTTTTTTAACAAGAAAGGAAAGAAAGGAAAAGAAGCAGAACACTAATGTGCCTAAAATATGCCTTTTGAAACGGTCGTTTTGACATATGGACGTCCTTTGAATTTTTTGGTCGATATGTGACCCCAGGATTTGTTTTCAGGGCAGGTGTCATTTACAGGCCTGCAATGATTTTGAATATCAACTGACCATTAGCGTTGGGATTAAAGCTGCTGTTGTGTGAAACGGCCACAAGGTGGCAGCAGTTCACCCTTACCAAATCTGGTTACTAGGGCAAGAGAGCCTCAGTGGAAGTGGTGTTCTAGATTGGAGTTTAGAATGGAATGTGTCAGGAGAAAGACCCTCACGTTTGTCTCACTACTTCTTGTTCGTGTTTTTAATTTAATTTTTTATTTTTTATTACAGCAAGTTTGATTACAATGTTTGGCTTGTTGTAGGTGTGGAAGATGTGGTTCTTTTACACATATACAGATGACTGTTCTTCCTGGGATCCTTTTCCCATGTACGTTATGACAGAATGTTGAGTAGTCCTCTCTTGGTATTCTGTAGGTCTTTGGTGATTATATATGTCACCTGTGTTTGTATATGTCTGTTAACCCCGATATCGTAATGAAACCAATCCTCACACCTTTCCATTGGTGAACCATAAGTCTGTTTAATGAATCTGTGTTTGCCCTTCTCCGTGGAAATATCTGCCCTGGGATCCATTTTTAGGTAACACCTATAAGTGATATGATATGATATGTGTCTTCCACTTTCTGACTTACTACAAGTCACGTGATTACTTCTAGACTCATCTACGGTGCTGCAAATGGCATTGTGGCCCTTTTTCCCTTGGCTTCTCTTCTGCTTTAGCGGGGTCCATTTTCAACAATGTGATTGCCTGAGGGTTGTGGATTAGCTGACCTGGGCAGCCTTACCCTGCCAGCCCGCCCTCCCCAGGTGTGCCTCATTGAGGTCAATATAAACAGCGCTCCAGGCAGCAATAGCCCCTGAAGCTGTGCCTGACTCCATATTCTCTGCCCCGTCAGCAGTCTCGGGGCTGTGCTGGTGGGAGGGAGTGAGGGGCCACAGCTTTGTTGGTGGCCCGGTGTGAGTGGGGTTCTGCTGGCCTTTCTGCAGGAGTTGCCAGGCTGCCGCCTGCAAAGAAGAGGTTGTGTCACCCATACCTTCTGCTGGAATTTCTCTCCGGACAGAGGTGAGGAAGGAAAAAAGCAGTGGGGGCCGGGACAGGAGGGGTATCTCAGGCAGGGCAATGGAAAGCTTCTGGAAGAGCGCCCAGGGACAGGACCACCCTGGCTGGCCTGCAGGCACCAAGTTGGCCTGCGTGCTGTCGCTGGTGTGGCTCCACGGTCCTTCCTCTAGGCTTTCAAGCCCTTGTACATATTCAGGTGTTTTACCTGGAAAGGGTGGGAACAGTTCAGCAGCAGCTGGCCAGGGGCTCAGCTCACGTTTACTCACAGATGCCTCGGCACGGTCCCCAAACTTTGCAATGAGGTCGCTCCTTGCGTGGGGGGTGGGTTGATGGCTGTATGGGTGATGCTTCCCCACCTCTGACCAATTTCATAATTGTTTACCACTGGAGCAAGTGCCCTGATAGGGTTTTCCGCTGTATAACTCGTGGGTTCAGGTTTTTTTTTTCTTTTATGGTTCAAGTTAGATTTTATTCCTCTTTTATGTATTTATAGATATAAGCATGGAAATAATTCATTCCTATAAATACATCTGTGTGACGGGAAGAACTTTTTTCTGTTTTATTTTTAAATTTTATTTTTTAAAATTTTGAAATTTAATTTTATTTATTTTTTTTATACAGCACATTATTATTAGTTATGTATTTTATGCATATACATGTACACAGGTCAATCCCAAACTCCCAACTCATCCCACCACCACCACCCCATGGCTTCCCACACTTGGTGTCCATACGTTTGTTCTCTACCTCTGTGTCTCTATTTCTTCCCTGCAAACCAGTTCATCTGTACCATTTTTAGGCTCCACATATATGCATTAATATACAATATTTGTTTTCCTCTTTCTGACTTACTTCATTCTGTATGACAGTCTCTCGATCCATCGATGTCTCTACAAATGACCCAGTTTCATTCCTTTTTATGGCCGAGTAATATTCCATTTCATATATGTACCACATCTTTATCCATTCATCTGTCTGTGGGCATTTAGGTTGCTTCCATTACCTGGCTATTGTAAATAGTGCTGCAATGAACATTGTGGTGAATGTGCCTTTTTGATTTACGGTTTTCTCTGGGTATATGCCCAGAAGTGGGATTGCTGGATCAGATGGTAATTCTATTTTTAGTTTTTTTAAGGAAACTCCATACTGTTCTCCATAGTGACTGTATCAATTTACATTCCCAACAATTGTGGAAGAGGGCTCCTTTTGTCCACACCCTCCCCAGAATTGGTTGTTTGTAGATTTTCTGATGATGCCGATTCTTACAGGTGTGAGGTGAAACCTCATTGTAGTTTTGATTTTATTTCTCTAATAATTAGTGCTGTTGAGCAGCTTTTCATGTGCGTCTTAGCCATCTCTGTGTCTCCTTTGAAGAAACGTCTCTTTAGATCTTCTGCCCATTTTTTTGGGTTGTTTGTTTTTTTAATATTAAGCTGCATGAGCTGTTTATATATATTGGAGATTAAACCTCTGTCCATTGATTCGTCTGCAACGATTTTCGCCCATTCTGAGGGATGCTTTTTTCCATTCCCGCTTTTTTTAACAAAAAAAAGGAAAGAAAGGAAAAGAAGCAGAACACTAATGTGCGTAAAATATGCCTTTTGAAACGGTCGTTTTGAAATATGGACGTCCTTTGAATATTTAGGTCGATATGTGACCCCAGGATTTGTTTTCAGGGCAGGTGTCATTTACAGGCCTGCAATGATTTTGAATATCAACTGACCATTAGCGTTGGGATTAAAGCTGCTGTTGTGTGAAACGGCCACAAGGTGGCAGCAGTTCACCCTTACCAAATCTGGTTACTAGGGCAAGAGAGCCTCAGTGGAAGTGGTGTTCTAGATTGGAGTTTAGAATGGAATGTGCCAGGAGAAAGCCCCTCACGTTTGTCTCACTACTTCTTGTTCGTGTTTTTAATTTATTTTTTTATTTTTTATTACAGCAAGTTTGATTACAATGTTTGGCTTGTTGTAGGTGTGGAAGATGTGGTTCTTTTACACATATAGACATGTCTGTTCTTCCTGGGACCCTTTTCCCATGTACGTTATGACAGAATGTTGAGTAGTCCTCTCTTGGTATTCTGTAGGTCTTTGGTGATTATATATGTCACCTGTGTTTGTATATGTCTGTTAACCCCGATATCGTAATGAAACCAATTCTCACAACTTTCCATTGGTGAACCATAAGTTTGTTTAATGAATCTGTGATTGCCCTTCTCCGTGGAAATATCTGCCCTGGGATCCATTTTTAGGTAACACCTATAAGTGATATGATATGATATGTGTCTTCCACTTTCTGCTTACTACAAGTCACGTGATTACTTCTAGACTCATCTACGGTGCTGCAAATGGCATTGTGTCCTTTTTTCCCTTGGCTTCTCTTCTGCCTTAGCGGGGTCCATTTTCAACAATGTGATTCCCTGAGGGTTGTGGATTAGCTGACCTGGGCAGCCTTACCCTGCCAGCCCGCCCTCCCCAGGTGTGCCTCATTGAGGTCAATATAAACAGCGCTCCAGGCAGCAATAGCCCCTGAAGCTGTGCCTGACTCCATATTCTCTGCCCCGTCAGCAGTCTCGGGGCTGTGCTGGTGGGAGGGAGTGAGGGCCCACAGCTTTGTTGGTGGCCCGGTGTGAGTGGGGTTCTGCTGGCCTTTCTGCAGGAGTTGCCAGGCTGCCGCCTGCAAAGAAGAGGTTGTGTCACCCATACCTTCTGCTGGAATTTCTCTCCGGACAGAGGTGAGGAAGGAAAAAAGCAGTGGGGGCCGGGACAGGAGGGGTATCTCAGGCAGGGCAATGGAAAGCTTCTGGAAGAGCGCCCGGGGACAGGACCACCCTGGCTGACCTGCAGGCACCAAGTTGGCCTGCGTGCTGTCGCTTGTGTGGCTCCACGGTCCTTCCTCTAGGCTTTCAAGCCCTTGTACATATTCAGGTGTTTTACCTGGAAAGGGTGGGAACAGTTCAGCAGCAGCTGGCCAGGGGCTCAGCTCACGTTTACTCACAGATGCCTCGGCACGGTCCCCAAACTTTGCAATGAGGTCGCTCCTTGCGTGGGGGGTGGGTTGATGGCTGTATGGGAGATGCTTCCCCACCTCTGACCAATTTCATAATTGTTTACCACTGGAGCAAGTGCCCTGATAGGGTTTTCCTCTGTATAACTCGTGGGTTCAGGTTTTTTTTTCTTGTATGTGTCAAGTTAGATTTTATTCCTCTTTTATGTATTTATAGATATAAGCATGGAAATAATTCATTCCTATAAATACATCCGTGTGACGGGAAGAACTTTTTTCTGTTTTATTTTTAAATTTTATTTTTTAAAATTTTGAAATTTAATTTTATTTATTTTTTTTATACAGCACATTATTATTAGTTATGTATTTTATGCATATACATGTACACAGGTCAATCCCAAACTCCCAACTCATCCCACCACCACCACCCCATGGCTTCCCACACTTGGTGTCCATACGTTTGTTCTCTACCTCTGTGTCTCTATTTCTTCCCTGCAAACCAGTTCATCTGTACCATTTTTAGGCTCCACATATATGCATTAATATACAATATTTGTTTTCCTCTTTCTGACTTACTTCATTCTGTATGACAGTCTCTCGATCCATCGATGTCTCTACAAATGACCCAGTTTCATTCCTTTTTATGGCCGAGTAATATTCCATTTCATATATGTACCACATCTTTATCCATTCATCTGTCTGTGGGCATTTAGGTTGCTTCCATTACCTGGCTATTGTAAATAGTGCTGCAATGAACATTGTGGTGAATGTGCCTTTTTGATTTACGGTTTTCTCTGGGTATATGCCCAGAAGTGGGATTGCTGGATCAGATGGTAATTCTATTTTTAGTTTTTTTAAGGAAACTCCATACTGTTCTCCATAGTGACTGTATCAATTTACATTCCCACCAATCGTGGAAGAGGGCTCCTTTTGTCCACACCCTCCCCAGAATTGGTTGTTTGTAGATTTTCAGATGATGCCGATTCTAACAGGTGTGAGGTGAAATCTCATTGTAGTTTTGATTTGCATTTCTCTGATAATTAGTGCTGTTGAGCAGCTTTTCATGTGCGTCTTGGCCATCTCTGTGTCTCCTTTGAAGAAACGTCTCTTTAGATCTTCTGCCCATTTTTGTATTGGGTTGTTTGTTTTTTTAATATTAAGCTGCATGAGCTGTTTATATATATTGGAGATTAAACCTCTGTCCATTGATTCGTCTGCAACGATTTTCGCCCATTCAGAGGGATGCCTTTTTCCATTCCCGTGTTTTTTAACAAGAAAGGAAAGAAAGAAAAAGAAGCAGAACACTAATGTGCCTAAAATATGCCTTTTGAAACGGTCGTTTTGACATATGGACGTCCTTTGAATTTTTTGGTCGATATGTGACCCCAGGATTTGTTTTCAGGGCAGTTGTGATTTACAGGCCTGCAATGATTTTGAATATCAACTGACCATTAGCGTTGGGATTAAAGCTGCTGTTGTGTGAAACGGCCACAAGGTGGCAGCAGTTCACCCTTACCAAATCTGGTTACTAGGGCAAGAGAGCCTCAGTGGAAGTGGTGTTCTAGATTGGAGTTTAGAATGGAATGTGTCAGGAGAAAGACCCTCAAGTTTGTCTCACTACTTCTTGTTCGTGTTTTTAATTTAATTTTTTATTTTTTATTACAGCAAGTTTGATTACAATGTTTGGCTTGTTGTAGGTGTGGAAGATGTGGTTCTTTTACACATATACAGATGACTGTTCTTCCTGGGATCCTTTTCCCATGTACGTTATGACAGAATGTTGAGTAGTCCTCTCTTGGTATTCTGTAGGTCTTTGGTGATTATATATGTCACCTGTGTTTGTATATGTCTGTTAACCCCGATATCGTAATGAAACCAATCCTCACACCTTTCCATTGGTGAACCATAAGTCTGTTTAATGAATCTGTGATTGCCCTTCTCCGTGGAAATATCTGCCCTGGGATCCATTTTTAGGTAACACCTATAAGTGATATGATATGATATGTGTCTTCCACTTTCTGACTTACTACAAGTCACGTGATTACTTCTAGACTCATCTACGGTGCTGCAAATGGCATTGTGGCCCTTTTTCCCTTGGCTTCTCTTCTGCTTTAGCGGGGTCCATTTTCAACAATGTGATTGCCTGAGGGTTGTGGATTAGCTGACCTGGGCAGCCTTACCCTGCCAGCCCGCCCTCCCCAGGTGTGCCTCATTGAGGTCAATATAAACAGCGCTCCAGGCAGCAATAGCCCCTGAAGCTGTGCCTGACTCCATATTCTCTGCCCCGTCAGCAGTCTCGGGGCTGTGCTGGTGGGAGGGAGTGAGGGGCCACAGCTTTGTTGGTGGCCCGGTGTGAGTGGGGTTCTGCTGGCCTTTCTGCAGGAGTTGCCAGGCTGCCGCCTGCAAAGAAGAGGTTGTGTCACCCATACCTTCTGCTGGAATTTCTCTCCGGACAGAGGTGAGGAAGGAAAAAAGCAGTGGGGGCCGGGACAGGAGGGGTATCTCAGGCAGGGCAATGGAAAGCTTCTGGAAGAGCGCCCGGGGACAGGACCACCCTGGCTGGCCTGCAGGCACCAAGTTGGCCTGCGTGCTGTCGCTGGTGTGGCTCCACGGTCCTTTCTCTAGGCTTTCAAGCCCTTGTACATATTCAGGTGTTTTACCTGGAAAGGGTGGGAACAGTTCAGCAGCAGCTGGCCAGGGGCTCAGCTCACGTTTACTCACAGATGCCTCGGCACGGTCCCCAAACTTTGCAATGAGGTCACTCCTTGCGTGGGGGGTGGGTTGATGGCTGTATGGGAGATGCTTCCCCACCTCTGACCAATTTCATAATTGTTTACCACTGGAGCAAGTGCCCTGATAGGGTTTTCCTCTGTATAACTCGTGGGTTCAGGTTTTTTTTTCTTGTATGGTTCAAGTTAGATTTTATTCCTCTTTTATGTATTTATAGATATAAGCATGGAAATAATTCATTCCTATAAATACATCTGTGTGACGGGAAGAACTTTTTTCTGTTTTATTTTTAAATTTTATTTTTTAAAATTTTGAAATTTAATTTTATTTATTTTTTTTATACAGCACATTATTATTAGTTATGTATTTTATGCATATACATGTACACAGGTCAATCCCAAACTCCCAACTCATCCCACCACCACCACCCCATGGCTTCCCACACTTGGTGTCCATACGTTTGTTCTCTACCTCTGTGTCTCTATTTCTTCCCTGCAAACCAGTTCATCTGTACCATTTTTAGGCTCCACATATATGCATTAATATACAATATTTGTTTTCCTCTTTCTGACTTACTTCATTCTGTATGACAGTCTCTCGATCCATCGATGTCTCTACAAATGACCCAGTTTCATTCCTTTTTATGGCCGAGTAATATTCCATTTCATATATGTACCACATCTTTATCCATTCATCTGTCTGTGGGCATTTAGGTTGCTTCCATTACCTGGCTATTGTAAATAGTGCTGCAATGAACATTGTGGTGAATGTGCCTTTTTGATTTACGGTTTTCTCTGGGTATATGCCCAGAAGTGGGATTGCTGGATCAGATGGTAATTCTATTTTTAGTTTTTTTAAGGAAACTCCATACTGTTCTCCATAGTGACTGTATCAATTTACATTCCCACCAATTGTGGAAGAGGGCTCCTTTTGTCCACACCCTCCCCAGAATTGGTTGTTTGTAGATTTTCTGATGATGCCGATTCTTACAGGTGTGAGGTGAAATCTCATTGTAGTTTTGATTTGCATTTCTCTGATAATTAGTGCTGTTGAGCAGCTTTTCATGTGCGTCTTGGCCATCTCTGTGTCTCCTTTGAAGAAACGTCTCTTTAGATCTTCTGCCCATTTTTGTATTGGGTTGTTTGTTTTTTTAATATTAAGCTGCATGAGCTGTTTATATATATTGGAGATTAAACCTCTGTCCATTGATTCGTCTGCAACGATTTTCGCCCATTCAGAGGGATGCCTTTTTCCATTCCCGTGTTTTTTAACAAGAAAGGAAAGAAAGAAAAAGAAGCAGAACACTAATGTGCCTAAAATATGCCTTTTGAAACGGTCGTTTTGACATATGGACGTCCTTTGAATTTTTTGGTCGATATGTGACCCCAGGATTTGTTTTCAGGGCAGTTGTGATTTACAGGCCTGCAATGATTTTGAATATCAACTGACCATTAGCGTTGGGATTAAAGCTGCTGTTGTGTGAAACGGCCACAAGGTGGCAGCAGTTCACCCTTACCAAATCTGGTTACTAGGGCAAGAGAGCCTCAGTGGAAGTGGTGTTCTAGATTGGAGTTTAGAATGGAATGTGTCAGGAGAAAGACCCTCAAGTTTGTCTCACTACTTCTTGTTCGTGTTTTTAATTTAATTTTTTATTTTTTATTACAGCAAGTTTGATTACAATGTTTGGCTTGTTGTAGGTGTGGAAGATGTGGTTCTTTTACACATATACAGATGACTGTTCTTCCTGGGATCCTTTTCCCATGTACGTTATGACAGAATGTTGAGTAGTCCTCTCTTGGTATTCTGTAGGTCTTTGGTGATTATATATGTCACCTGTGTTTGTATATGTCTGTTAACCCAGATATCGTAATGAAACCAATCCTCACACCTTTCCATTGGTGAACCATAAGTCTGTTTAATGAATCTGTGATTGCCCTTCTCCGTGGAAATATCTGCCCTGGGATCCATTTTTAGGTAACACCTATAAGTGATATGATATGATATGTGTCTTCCACTTTCTGACTTACTACAAGTCACGTGATTACTTCTAGACTCATCTACGGTGCTGCAAATGGCATTGTGGCCCTTTTTCCCTTGGCTTCTCTTCTGCTTTAGCGGGGTCCATTTTCAACAATGTGATTGCCTGAGGGTTGTGGATTAGCTGACCTGGGCAGCCTTACCCTGCCAGCCCGCCCTCCCCAGGTGTGCCTCATTGAGGTCAATATAAACAGCGCTCCAGGCAGCAATAGCCCCTGAAGCTGTGCCTGACTCCATATTCTCTGCCCCGTCAGCAGTCTCGGGGCTGTGCTGGTGGGAGGGAGTGAGGGGCCACAGCTTTGTTGGTGGCCCGGTGTGAGTGGGGTTCTGCTGGCCTTTCTGCAGGAGTTGCCAGGCTGCCGCCTGCAAAGAAGAGGTTGTGTCACCCATACCTTCTGCTGGAATTTCTCTCCGGACAGAGGTGAGGAAGGAAAAAAGCAGTGGGGGCCGGGACAGGAGGGGTATCTCAGGCAGGGCAATGGAAAGCTTCTGGAAGAGCGCCCGGGGACAGGACCACCCTGGCTGGCCTGCAGGCACCAAGTTGGCCTGCGTGCTGTCGCTGGTGTGGCTCCACGGTCCTTCCTCTAGGCTTTCAAGCCCTTGTACATATTCAGGTGTTTTACCTGGAAAGGGTGGGAACAGTTCAGCAGCAGCTGGCCAGGGGCTCAGCTCACGTTTACTCACAGATGCCTCGGCACGGTCCCCAAACTTTGCAATGAGGTCGCTCCTTGCGTGGGGGGTGGGTTGATGGCTGTATGGGAGATGCTTCCCCACCTCTGACCAATTTCATAATTGTTTACCACTGGCGCAAGTGCCCTGATAGGGTTTTCCTCTGTATAACTCGTGGGTTCAGGTTTTTTTTTTCTTGTATGGTTCAAGTTAGATTTTATTCCTCTTTTATTTATTTATAGATATAAGCATGGAAATAATTCATTCCTATAAATATATCTGTGTGACGGGAAGAACTTTTTTCTGTTTTATTTTTAAATTTTATTTTTTAAAATTTTGAAATTTAATTTTATTTATTTTTTTATACAGCACATTATTATTAGTTATGTATTTTATGCATATACATGTACACAGGTCAATCCCAAACTCCCAACTCATCCCACCACCACCACCCCATGGCTTCCCACACTTGGTGTCCATACGTTTGTTCTCTACCTCTGTGTCTCTATTTCTTCCCTGCAAACCAGTTCATCTGTACCATTTTTAGGCTCCACATATATGCATTAATATACAATATTTGTTTTCCTCTTTCTGACTTACTTCATTCTGTATGACAGTCTCTCGATCCATCGATGTCTCTACAAATGACCCAGTTTCATTCCTTTTTATGGCCGAGTTATATTCCATTTCATATATGTACCACATCTTTATCCATTCATCTGTCTGTGGGCATTTAGGTTGCTTCCATTACCTGGCTATTGTAAATAGTGCTGCAATGAACATTGTGGTGAATGTGCCTTTTTGATTTACGGTTTTCTCTGGGTATATGCCCAGAAGTGGGATTGCTGGATCAGATGGTAATTCTATTTTTAGTTTTTTTAAGGAAACTCCATACTGTTCTCCATAGTGACTGTATCAATTTACATTCCCACCAATTGTGGAAGAGGGCTCCTTTTGTCCACACCCTCCCCAGAATTGGTTGTTTGTAGATTTTCTGATGATGCCGATTCTTACAGGTGTGAGGTGAAACCTCATTGTAGTTTTGATTTTATTTCTCTAATAATTAGTGCTGTTGAGCAGCTTTTCATGTGCGTCTTAGCCATCTCTGTGTCTCCTTTGAAGAAACGTCTCTTTAGATCTTCTGCCCATTTTTTTGGGTTGTTTGTTTTTTTAATATTAAGCTGCATGAGCTGTTTATATATATTGGAGATTAAACCTCTGTCCATTGATTCGTCTGCAACGATTTTCGCCCATTCTGAGGGATGCTTTTTTCCATTCCCGCTTTTTTTAACAAAAAAAAGGAAAGAAAGGAAAAGAAGCAGAACACTAATGTGCGTAAAATATGCCTTTTGAAACGGTCGTTTTGAAATATGGACGTCCTTTGAATATTTAGGTCGATATGTGACCCCAGGATTTGTTTTCAGGGCAGGTGTCATTTACAGGCCTGCAATGATTTTGAATATCAACTGACCATTAGCGTTGGGATTAAAGCTGCTGTTGTGTGAAACGGCCACAAGGTGGCAGCAGTTCACCCTTACCAAATCTGGTTACTAGGGCAAGAGAGCCTCAGTGGAAGTGGTGTTCTAGATTGGAGTTTAGAATGGAATGTGCCAGGAGAAAGCCCCTCACGTTTGTCTCACTACTTCTTGTTCGTGTTTTTAATTTATTTTTTTATTTTTTATTACAGCAAGTTTGATTACAATGTTTGGCTTGTTGTAGGTGTGGAAGATGTGGTTCTTTTACACATATAGACATGTCTGTTCTTCCTGGGACCCTTTTCCCATGTACGTTATGACAGAATGTTGAGTAGTCCTCTCTTGGTATTCTGTAGGTCTTTGGTGATTATATATGTCACCTGTGTTTGTATATGTCTGTTAACCCCGATATCGTAATGAAACCAATTCTCACAACTTTCCATTGGTGAACCATAAGTTTGTTTAATGAATCTGTGATTGCCCTTCTCCGTGGAAATATCTGCCCTGGGATCCATTTTTAGGTAACACCTATAAGTGATATGATATGATATGTGTCTTCCACTTTCTGCTTACTACAAGTCACGTGATTACTTCTAGACTCATCTACGGTGCTGCAAATGGCATTGTGTCCTTTTTTCCCTTGGTTTCTCTTCTGCCTTAGCGGGGTCCATTTTCAACAATGTGATTCCCTGAGGGTTGTGGATTAGCTGACCTGGGCAGCCTTACCCTGCCAGCCCGCCCTCCCCAGGTGTGCCTCATTGAGGTCAATATAAACAGCGCTCCAGGCAGCAATAGCCCCTGAAGCTGTGCCTGACTCCATATTCTCTGCCCCGTCAGCAGTCTCGGGGCTGTGCTGGTGGGAGGGAGTGAGGGGCCACAGCTTTGTTGGTGGCCCGGTGTGAGTGGGGTTCTGCTGGCCTTTCTGCAGGAGTTGCCAGGCTGCCGCCTGCAAAGAAGAGGTTGTGTCACCCATACCTTCTGCTGGAATTTCTCTCCGGACAGAGGTGAGGAAGGAAAAAAGCAGTGGGGGCCGGGACAGGAGGGGTATCTCAGGCAGGGCAATGGAAAGCTTCTGGAAGAGCGCCCGGGGACAGGACCACCCTGGCTGGCCTGCAGGCACCAAGTTGGCCTGCGTGCTGTCGCTGGTGTGGCTCCACGGTCCTTCCTCTAGGCTTTCAAGCCCTTGTACATATTCAGGTGTTTTACCTGGAAAGGGTGGGAACAGTTCAGCAGCAGCTGGCCAGGGGCTCAGCTCACGTTTACTCACAGATGCCTCGGCACGGTCCCCAAACTTTGCAATGAGGTCGCTCCTTGCGTGGGGGGTGGGTTGATGGCTGTATGGGAGATGCTTCCCCACCTCTGACCAATTTCATAATTGTTTACCACTGGAGCAAGTGCACTGATAGGGTTTTCCTCTGTATAACTCGTGGGTTCAGGTTTTTTTTTCTTGTATGGTTCAAGTTAGATTTTATTCCTCTTTTATGTATTTATAGATATAAGCATGGAAATAATTCATTCCTATAAATACATCCGTGTGACGGGAAGAACTTTTTTCTGTTTTATTTTTAAATTTTATTTTTTAAAATTTTGAAATTTAATTTTATTTATTTTTTTTATACAGCACATTATTATTAGTTATGTATTTTATGCATATACATGTACACAGGTCAATCCCAAACTCCCAACTCATCCCACCACCACCACCCCATGGCTTCCCACACTTGGTGTCCATACGTTTGTTCTCTACCTCTGTGTCTCTATTTCTTCCCTGCAAACCAGTTCATCTGTACCATTTTTAGGCTCCACATATATGCATTAATATACAATATTTGTTTTCCTCTTTCTGACTTACTTCATTCTGTATGACAGTCTCTCGATCCATCGATGTCTCTACAAATGACCCAGTTTCATTCCTTTTTATGGCCGAGTAATATTCCATTTCATATATGTACCACATCTTTATCCATTCATCTGTCTGTGCGCATTTAGGTTGCTTCCATTACCTGGCTATTGTAAATAGTGCTGCAATGAACATTGTGGTGAATGTGCCTTTTTGATTTACGGTTTTCTCTGGGTATATGCCCAGAAGTGGGATTGCTGGATCAGATGGTAATTCTATTTCTAGTTTTTTTAAGGAAACTCCATACTGTTCTCCATAGTGACTGTATCAATTTACATTCCCACCAATCGTGGAAGAGGGCTCCTTTTGTCCACACCCTCCCCAGAATTGGTTGTTTGTAGATTTTCAGATGATGCCGATTCTAACAGGTGTGAGGTGAAATCTCATTGTAGTTTTGATTTGCATTTCTCTGATAATTAGTGCTGTTGAGCAGCTTTTCATGTGCGTCTTGGCCATCTCTGTGTCTCCTTTGAAGAAACGTCTCTTTAGATCTTCTGCCCATTTTTGTATTGGGTTGTTTGTTTTTTTAATATTAAGCTGCATGAGCTGTTTATATATATTGGAGATTAAACCTCTGTCCATTGATTCGTCTGCAACGATTTTCGCCCATTCAGAGGGATGCCTTTTTCCATTCCCGTGTTTTTTAACAAGAAAGGAAAGAAAGAAAAAGAAGCAGAACACTAATGTGCCTAAAATATGCCTTTTGAAACGGTCGTTTTGACATATGGACGTCCTTTGAATTTTTTGGTCGATATGTGACCCCAGGATTTGTTTTCAGGGCAGTTGTGATTTACAGGCCTGCAATGATTTTGAATATCAACTGACCATTAGCGTTGGGATTAAAGCTGCTGTTGTGTGAAACGGCCACAAGGTGGCAGCAGTTCACCCTTACCAAATCTGGTTACTAGGGCAAGAGAGCCTCAGTGGAAGTGGTGTTCTAGATTGGAGTTTAGAATGGAATGTGTCAGGAGAAAGACCCTCAAGTTTGTCTCACTACTTCTTGTTCGTGTTTTTAATTTAATTTTTTATTTTTTATTACAGCAAGTTTGATTACAATGTTTGGCTTGTTGTAGGTGTGGAAGATGTGGTTCTTTTACACATATACAGATGACTGTTCTTCCTGGGATCCTTTTCCCATGTACGTTATGACAGAATGTTGAGTAGTCCTCTCTTGGTATTCTGTAGGTCTTTGGTGATTATATATGTCACCTGTGTTTGTATATGTCTGTTAACCCCGATATCGTAATGAAACCAATCCTCACACCTTTCCATTGGTGAACCATAAGTCTGTTTAATGAATCTGTGATTGCCCTTCTCCGTGGAAATATCTGCCCTGGGATCCATTTTTAGGTAACACCTATAAGTGATATGATATGATATGTGTCTTCCACTTTCTGACTTACTACAAGTCACGTGATTACTTCTAGACTCATCTACGGTGCTGCAAATGGCATTGTGGCCCTTTTTCCCTTGGCTTCTCTTCTGCTTTAGCGGGGTCCATTTTCAACAATGTGATTGCCTGAGGGTTGTGGATTAGCTGACCTGGGCAGCCTTACCCTGCCAGCCCGCCCTCCCCAGGTGTGCCTCATTGAGGTCAATATAAACAGCGCTCCAGGCAGCAATAGCCCCTGAAGCTGTGCCTGACTCCATATTCTCTGCCCCGTCAGCAGTCTCGGGGCTGTGCTGGTGGGAGGGAGTGAGGGGCCACAGCTTTGTTGGTGGCCCGGTGTGAGTGGGGTTCTGCTGGCCTTTCTGCAGGAGTTGCCAGGCTGCCGCCTGCAAAGAAGAGGTTGTGTCACCCATACCTTCTGCTGGAATTTCTCTCCGGACAGAGGTGAGGAAGGAAAAAAGCAGTGGGGGCCGGGACAGGAGGGGTATCTCAGGCAGGGCAATGGAAAGCTTCTGGAAGAGCGCCCGGGGACAGGACCACCCTGGCTGGCCTGCAGGCACCAAGTTGGCCTGCGTGCTGTCGCTGGTGTGGCTCCACGGTCCTTCCTCTAGGCTTTCAAGCCCTTGTACATATTCAGGTGTTTTACCTGGAAAGGGTGGGAACAGTTCAGCAGCAGCTGGCCAGGGGCTCAGCTCACGTTTACTCACAGATGCCTCGGCACGGTCCCCAAACTTTGCAATGAGGTCGCTCCTTGCGTGGGGGGTGGGTTGATGGCTGTATGGGAGATGCTTCCCCACCTCTGACCAATTTCATAATTGTTTACCACTGGAGCAAGTGCCCTGATAGGGTTTTCCTCTGTATAACTCGTGGGTTCAGGTTTTTTTTTCTTTTATGGTTCAAGTTAGATTTTATTCCTCTTTTATGTATTTATAGATATAAGCATGGAAATAATTCATTCCTATAAATACATCTGTGTGACGGGAAGAACTTTTTTCTGTTTTATTTTTAAATTTTATTTTTTAAAATTTTGAAATTTAATTTTATTTATTTTTTTTATACAGCACATTATTATTAGTTATGTATTTTATGCATATACATGTACACAGGTCAATCCCAAACCCCCAACTCATCCCACCACCACCACCCCATGGCTTCCCACACTTGGTGTCCATACGTTTGTTCTCTACCTCTGTGTCTCTATTTCTTCCCTGCAAACCAGTTCATCTGTACCATTTTTAGGCTCCACATATATGCATTAATATACAATATTTGTTTTCCTCTTTCTGACTTACTTCATTCTGTATGACAGTCTCTCGATCCATCGATGTCTCTACAAATGACCCAGTTTCATTCCTTTTTATGGCCGAGTAATATTCCATTTCATATATGTACCACATCTTTATCCATTCATCTGTCTGTGGGCATTTAGGTTGCTTCCATTACCTGGCTATTGTAAATAGTGCTGCAATGAACATTGTGGTGAATGTGCCTTTTTGATTTACGGTTTTCTCTGGGTATATGCCCAGAAGTGGGATTGCTGGATCAGATGGTAATTCTATTTTTAGTTTTTTTAAGGAAACTCCATACTGTTCTCCATAGTGACTGTATCAATTTACATTCCCACCAATTGTGGAAGAGGGCTCCTTTTGTCCACACCCTCCCCAGAATTGGTTGTTTGTAGATTTTCTGATGATGCCGATTCTTACAGGTGTGAGGTGAAACCTCATTGTAGTTTTGATTTTATTTCTCTAATAATTAGTGCTGTTGAGCAGCTTTTCATGTGCGTCTTAGCCATCTCTGTGTCTCCTTTGAAGAAACGTCTCTTTAGATCTTCTGCCCATTTTTTTGGGTTGTTTGTTTTTTTAATATTAAGCTGCATGAGCTGTTTATATATATTGGAGATTAAACCTCTGTCCATTGATTCGTCTGCAACGATTTTCGCCCATTCTGAGGGATGCTTTTTTCCATTCCCGCTTTTTTTAACAAAAAAAGGAAAGAAAGGAAAAGAAGCAGAACACTAATGTGCGTAAAATATGCCTTTTGACACGGTCGTTTTGAAATATGGACGTCCTTTGAATATTTAGGTCGATATGTGACCCCAGGATTTGTTTTCAGGGCAGGTGTCATTTACAGGCCTGCAATGATTTTGAATATCAACTGACCATTAGCGTTGGGATTAAAGCTGCTGTTGTGTGAAACGGCCACAAGGTGGCAGCAGTTCACCCTTACCAAATCTGGTTACTAGGGCAAGAGAGCCTCAGTGGAAGTGGTGTTCTAGATTGGAGTTTAGAATGGAATGTGTCAGGAGAAAGACCCTCAAGTTTGTCTCACTACTTCTTGTTCGTGTTTTTAATTTAATTTTTTATTTTTTATTACAGCAAGTTTGATTACAATGTTTGGCTTGTTGTAGGTGTGGAAGATGTGGTTCTTTTACACATATACAGATGACTGTTCTTCCTGGGATCCTTTTCCCATGTACGTTATGACAGAATGTTGAGTAGTCCTCTCTTGGTATTCTGTAGGTCTTTGGTGATTATATATGTCACCTGTGTTTGTATATGTCTGTTAACCCCGATATCGTAATGAAACCAATCCTCACACCTTTCCATTGGTGAACCATAAGTTTGTTTAATGAATCTGTGATTGCCCTTCTCCGTGGAAATATCTGCCCTGGGATCCATTTTTAGGTAACACCTATAAGTGATATTATATGATATGTGTCTTCCACTTTCTGACTTACTACAAGTCACGTGATTACTTCTAGACTCATCTACGGTGCTGCAAATGGCATTGTGGCCTTTTTTCCCTTGGCTTCTCTTCTGCTTTAGCGGGGTCCATTTTCAACAATGTGATTGCCTGAGGGTTGTGGATTAGCTGACCTGGGCAGCCTTACCCTGCCAGCCCGCCCTCCCCAGGTGTGCCTCATTGAGGTCAATATAAACAGCGCTCCAGGCAGCAAAAGCCCCTGAAGCTGTGCCTGACTCCATATTCTCTGCCCCGTCAGCAGTCTCGGGGCTGTGCTGGTGGGAGGGAGTGAGGGGCCACAGCTTTGTTGGTGGCCCGGTGTGAGTGGGGTTCTGCTGGCCTTTCTGCAGGAGTTGCCAGGCTGCCGCCTGCAAAGAAGAGGTTGTGTCACCCATACCTTCTGCTGGAATTTCTCTCCGGACAGAGGTGAGGAAGGAAAAAAGCAGTGGGGGCCGGGACAGGAGGGGTATCTCAGGCAGGGCAATGGAAAGCTTCTGGAAGAGCGCCCGGGGACAGGACCACCCTGGCTGGCCTGCAGGCACCAAGTTGGCCTGCGTGCTGTCGCTGGTGTGGCTCCACGGTCCTTCCTCTAGGCTTTCAAGCCCTTGTACATATTCAGGTGTTTTACCTGGAAAGGGTGGGAACAGTTCAGCAGCAGCTGGCCAGGGGCTCAGCTCACGTTTACTCACAGATGCCTCGGCACGGTCCCCAAACTTTGCAATGAGGTCGCTCCTTGCTTGGGGGGTTGGTTGATGGCTGTATGGGAGATGCTTCCCCACCTCTGACCAATTTCATAATTGTTTACCACTGGAGCAAGTGCCCTGATAGGGTTTTCCTCTGTATAACTCGTGGGTTCAGGTTTTTTTTTCTTGTATGGTTCAAGTTAGATTTTATTCCTCTTTTATGTATTTATAGATATAAGCATGGAAATAATTCATTCCTATAAATACATCTGTGTGACGGGAAGAACTTTTTTCTGTTTTATTTTTAAATTTTATTTTTTAAAATTTTGAAATTTAATTTTATTTATTTTTTTTATACAGCACATTATTATTAGTTATGTATTTTATGCATATACATGTACACAGGTCAATCCCAAACTCCCAACTCATCCCACCACCACCACCCCATGGCTTCCCACACTTGGTGTCCATACGTTTGTTCTCTACCTCTGTGTCTCTATTTCTTCCCTGCAAACCAGTTCATCTGTACCATTTTTAGGCTCCACATATATGCATTAATATACAATATTTGTTTTCCTCTTTCTGACTTACTTCATTCTGTATGACAGTCTCTCGATCCATCGATGTCTCTACAAATGACCCAGTTTCATTCCTTTTTATGGCCGAGTAATATTCCATTTCATATATGTACCACATCTTTATCCATTCATCTGTCTGTGGGCATTTAGGTTGCTTCCATTACCTGGCTATTGTAAATAGTGCTGCAATGAACATTGTGGTGAATGTGCCTTTTTGATTTACGGTTTTCTCTGGGTATATGCCCAGAAGTGGGATTGCTGGATCAGATGGTAATTCTATTTTTAGTTTTTTTAAGGAAACTCCATACTGTTCTCCATAGTGACTGTATCAATTTACATTCCCACCAATTGTGGAAGAGGGCTCCTTTTGTCCACACCCTCCCCAGAATTGGTTGTTTGTAGATTTTCTGATGATGCCGATTCTTACAGGTGTGAGGTGAAACCTCATTGTAGTTTTGATTTTATTTCTCTAATAATTAGTGCTGTTGAGCAGCTTTTCATGTGCGTCTTAGCCATCTCTGTGTCTCCTTTGAAGAAACGTCTCTTTAGATCTTCTGCCCATTTTTTTGGGTTGTTTGTTTTTTTAATATTAAGCTGCATGAGCTGTTTATATATATTGGAGATTAAACCTCTGTCCATTGATTCGTCTGCAACGATTTTCGCCCATTCTGAGGGATGCTTTTTTCCATTCCCGCTTTTTTTAACAAAAAAAGGAAAGAAAGGAAAAGAAGCAGAACACTAATGTGCGTAAAATATGCCTTTTGAAACGGTCGTTTTGAAATATGGACGTCCTTTGAATATTTAGGTCGATATGTGACCCCAGGATTTGTTTTCAGGGCAGGTGTCATTTACAGGCCTGCAATGATTTTGAATATCAACTGACCATTAGCGTTGGGATTAAAGCTGCTGTTGTGTGAAACGGCCACAAGGTGGCAGCAGTTCACCCTTACCAAATCTGGTTACTAGGGCAAGAGAGCCTCAGTGGAAGTGGTGTTCTAGATTGGAGTTTAGAATGGAATGTGCCAGGAGAAAGCCCCTCACGTTTGTCTCACTACTTCTTGTTCGTGTTTTTAATTTAATTTTTTATTTTTTATTACAGCAAGTTTGATTACAATGTTTGGCTTGTTGTAGGTGTGGAAGATGTGGTTCTTTTACACATATAGACATGTCTGTTCTTCCTGGGACCCTTTTCCCATGTACGTTATGACAGAATGTTGAGTAGTCCTCTCTTGGTATTCTGTAGGTCTTTGGTGATTATATATGTCACCTGTGTTTGTATATGTCTGTTAACCCCGATATCGTAATGAAACCAATTCTCACAACTTTCCATTGGTGAACCATAAGTTTGTTTAATGAATCTGTGATTGCCCTTCTCCGTGGAAATATCTGCCCTGGGATCCATTTTTAGGTAACACCTATAAGTGATATGATATGATATGTGTCTTCCACTTTCTGCTTACTACAAGTCACGTGATTACTTCTAGACTCATCTACGGTGCTGCAAATGGCATTGTGTCCTTTTTTCCCTTGGCTTCTCTTCTGCCTTAGCGGGGTCCATTTTCAACAATGTGATTCCCTGAGGGTTGTGGATTAGCTGACCTGGGCAGCCTTACCCTGCCGGCCCGCCCTCCCCAGGTGTGCCTCGTTGAGGTCAATATAAACAGCGCTCCAGGCAGCAATAGCCCTTGAAGCTGTGCCTGACTCCATATTCTCTGCCCCGTCAGCAGTCTCGGGGCTGTGTTGGTGGGAGGGGGTGAGGGGCCACAGCTTTGTGGGTGGCCCGGTGTGAGTGGGGTTCTGCTGGCCTTTCTGCAGGAGTTGCCAGGCTGCCGCCTGTAAAGAAGAGGTTGTGTCACACATGCCTTCCGCGGGAATTTCTCTCCGGACAGAGGTGAGGAAGGAAAAAAGCAGTGGGGGCCGGGACAGGAGGGGTATCTCAGGCAGGGCAATGGAAAGCTTCTGGAAGAGCGCCCAGGGCCAGGACCACCCTGGCTGGCCTGCAGGCACCAAGTTGGCCTGCGTGCTGTCGCTGGTGTGGCTCCACGGTCCTTCCTCTAGGCTTTCAAGCCCTTGTACATATTCAGGTGTTTTACCTGGAAAGGGTGGGAACAGTTCAGCAGTAGCTGGCCTGGGGCTCAGCTCACGTTTACTCACAGATGCCTCGGCACGGTCCCCCAGCTTTGCAATGAGGACGCTCCTTGCGTGGGGGGTGGGTTGATGGCTGTATGGGAGATGGTTCCCCACCTCTGACCAATTTCAGAATTGTTTACCACTGGAGCAAGTGCCCTGATAGGGTTTTCCTCTGTATAACTCGTGGGTTCAGGTTTTTTTTTCTTTTATGGTTCAAGTTAGATTTTATTCCTCTTTTATATATTTATAGATATAAGCATGGAAATAATTCATTCCTATAAATACATCTGTGTGATGGGAAGAACTTTTTTCTGTTTTATTTATAAATTTTATTTTTTTTTAAATTTTGAAATTTAATTTTATTTATTTTTTTATACAGCACGTTATTATTAGTTATGTATTTTATGCATATACATGTATACAGGTCAATCCCAAACTCCCAACTCATCCCACCACCACCACCCCATGGCTTCCCACACTTGGTGTCCATACGTGTGTTCTCTACCTCTGTGTCTCTATTTCTTCCCTGCAAACCAGTTCATCTGTACCATTTTTTTAGGTTCCACATATATGCATTAATATACAATATTTGTTTTCCTCTTTCTGACTTACTTCATTCTGTATGACAGTCTCTCGATCCATCGATGTCTCTACAAATGACCCAGTTTCATTCCTTTTTATGGCCGAGTAATATTCCATTTTATATATGTAACACATCTTTCTCCATTCATCTGTCTGTGGGCATTTAGTTTGCTTCCATTACCTGGCTATTGTAAATAGTGCTGCAATGAACATTGTGGTGAATGTGCCTTTTTGATTTACGGTTTTCTCTGGGTATATGCCCAGAAGTGGGATTGCTGGATCAGATGGTAATTCTATTTCTAGTTTTTTTAAGGAAACTCCATACTGTTCTCCATAGTGAGTGTATCAATTTACATTCCCACCAATCGTGGAAGAGGGCTCCTTTTGTCCACACCCTCCCCAGAATTGGTTGTTTGTAGATTTTCAGATGATGCCGATTCTAACAGGTGTGAGGTGAAATCTCATTGTAGTTTTGATTTGCATTTCTCTGATAATTAGTGCTGTTGAGCAGCTTTTCATGTGCGTCTTGGCCATCTCTGTGTCTCCTTTGAAGAAACGTCTCTTTAGATCTTCTGCCCATTTTTTTTGGGTTGTTTGTTTTTTTAATATTAAGCTGCATGAGCTGTTTATATATATTGGAGATTAAACCTCTGTCCATTGATTCGTCTGCAACGATTTTCGCCCATTCAGAGGGATGCCTTTTTCCATTCCTGTGCTTTTTAACAAGAAAGGAAAGAAAGGAAAAGAAGCAGAACACTAATGTGCCTAAAATATGCCTTTTGAAACGGTCGTTTTGACATATGGACGTCCTTTGAATTTTTTGGTCGATATGTGACCCCAGGATTTGTTTTCAGGGCAGGTGTCATTTACAGGCCTGCAATGATTTTGAATATCAACTGACCATTAGCGTTGGGATTAAAGCTGCTGTTGTGTGAAACGGCCACAAGGTGGCAGCAGTTCACCCTTACCAAATCTGGTTACTAGGGCAAGAGAGGCTCAGTGGAAGTGGTGTTCTAGATTGGAGTTTAGAATGGAATGTGTCAGGAGAAAGACCCTCACGTTTGTCTCACTACTTCTTGTTCGTGTTTTTAATTTAATTTTTTATTTTTTATTACAGCAAGTTTGATTACAATGTTTGGCTTGTTGTAGGTGTGGAAGATGTGGTTCTTTTACACATATACAGATGACTGTTCTTCCTGGGATCCTTTTCCCATGTACGTTATGACAGAATGTTGAGTAGTCCTCTCTTGGTATTCTGTAGGTCTTTGGTGATTATATATGTCACCTGTGTTTGTATATGTCTGTTAACCCCGATATCGTAATGAAACCAATCCTCACACCTTTCCATTGGTGAACCATAAGTCTGTTTAATGAATCTGTGATTGCCCTTCTCCGTGGAAATATCTGCCCTGGGATCCATTTTTAGGTAACACCTATAAGTGATATGATATGATATGTGTCTTCCACTTTCTGACTTACTACAAGTCACGTGATTACTTCTAGACTCATCTACGGTGCGGCAAATGGCATTGTGGCCTTTTTTCCCTTGGCTTCTCTTCTGCTTTAGCGGGGTCCATTTTCAACAATGTGATTGCCTGAGGGTTGTGGATTAGCTGACCTGGGCAGCCTTACCCTGCCAGCCCGCCCTCCCCAGGTGTGCCTCATTGAGGTCAATATAAACAGCGCTCCAGGCAGCAATAGCCCCTGAAGCTGTGCCTGACTCCATATTCTCTGCCCCGTCAGCACTCTCGGGGCTGTGCTGGTGGGAGGGAGTGAGGGGCCACAGCTTTGTTGGTGGCCCGGTGTGAGTGGGGTTCTGCTGGCCTTTCTGCAGGAGTTGCCAGGCTGCCGCCTGCAAAGAAGAGGTTGTGTCACCCATACCTTCCGCTGGAATTTCTCTCCGGACAGAGGTGAGGAAGGAAAAAAGCAGTGGGGGCCGGGACAGGAGGGGTATCTCAGGCAGGGCAATGGAAAGCTTCTGGAAGAGCGCCCGGGGACAGGACCACCCTGGCTGGCCTGCAGGCACCAAGTTGGCCTGCGTGCTGTCGCTGGTGTGGCTCCACGGTCCTTCCTCTAGGCTTTCAAGCCCTTGTACATATTCAGGTGTTTTACCTGGAAAGGGTGGGAACAGTTCAGCAGCAGCTGGCCAGGGGCTCAGCTCACGTTTACTCACAGATGCCTCGGCACGGTCCCCAAACTTTGCAATGAGGTCGCTCCTTGCTTGGGGGGTTGGTTGATGGCTGTATGGGAGATGCTTCCCCACCTCTGACCAATTTCATAATTGTTTACCACTGGAGCAAGTGCCCTGATAGGGTTTTCCTCTGTATAACTCGTGGGTTCAGGTTTTTTTTTCTTGTATGGTTCAAGTTAGATTTTATTCCTCTTTTATGTATTTATAGATATAAGCATGGAAATAATTCATTCCTATAAATACATCTGTGTGACGGGAAGAACTTTTTTCTGTTTTATTTTTAAATTTTATTTTTTAAAATTTTGAAATTTAATTTTATTTATTTTTTTTATACAGCACATTATTATTAGTTATGTATTTTATGCATATACATGTACACAGGTCAATCCCAAACTCCCAACTCATCCCACCACCACCACCCCATGGCTTCCCACACTTGGTGTCCATACGTTTGTTCTCTACCTCTGTGTCTCTATTTCTTCCCTGCAAACCAGTTCATCTGTACCATTTTTAGGCTCCACATATATGCATTAATATACAATATTTGTTTTCCTCTTTCTGACTTACTTCATTCTGTATGACAGTCTCTCGATCCATCGATGTCTCTACAAATGACCCAGTTTCATTCCTTTTTATGGCCGAGTAATATTCCATTTCATATATGTACCACATCTTTATCCATTCATCTGTCTGTGGGCATTTAGGTTGCTTCCATTACCTGGCTATTGTAAATAGTGCTGCAATGAACATTGTGGTGAATGTGCCTTTTTGATTTACGGTTTTCTCTGGGTATATGCCCAGAAGTGGGATTGCTGGATCAGATGGTAATTCTATTTCTAGTTTTTTTAAGGAAACTCCATACTGTTCTCCATAGTGACTGTATCAATTTACATTCCCACCAATCGTGGAAGAGGGCTCCTTTTGTCCACACCCTCCCCAGAATTGGTTGTTTGTAGATTTTCAGATGATGCCGATTCTAACAGGTGTGAGGTGAAATCTCATTGTAGTTTTGATTTGCATTTCTCTGATAATTAGTGCTGTTGAGCAGCTTTTCATGTGCGTCTTGGCCATCTCTGTGTCTCCTTTGAAGAAACGTCTCTTTAGATCTTCTGCCCATTTTTTTGGGTTGTTTGTTTTTTTAATATTAAGCTGCATGAGCTGTTTATATATATTGGAGATTAAACCTCTGTCCATTGATTCGTCTGCAACGATTTTCGCCCATTCTGAGGGATGCTTTTTTCCATTCCCGCTTTTTTTAACAAAAAAAGGAAAGAAAGGAAAAGAAGCAGAACACTAATGTGCGTAAAATATGCCTTTTGAAACGGTCGTTTTGAAATATGGACGTCCTTTGAATATTTAGGTCGATATGTGACCCCAGGATTTGTTTTCAGGGCAGGTGTCATTTACAGGCCTGCAATGATTTTGAATATCAACTGACCATTAGCGTTGGGATTAAAGCTGCTGTTGTGTGAAACGGCCACAAGGTGGCAGCAGTTCACCCTTACCAAATCTGGTTACTAGGGCAAGAGAGCCTCAGTGGAAGTGGTGTTCTAGATTGGAGTTTAGAATGGAATGTGCCAGGAGAAAGCCCCTCACGTTTGTCTCACTACTTCTTGTTCGTGTTTTTAATTTAATTTTTTATTTTTTATTACAGCAAGTTTGATTACAATGTTTGGCTTGTTGTAGGTGTGGAAGATGTGGTTCTTTTACACATATAGACATGTCTGTTCTTCCTGGGACCCTTTTCCCATGTACGTTATGACAGAATGTTGAGTAGTCCTCTCTTGGTATTCTGTAGGTCTTTGGTGATTATATATGTCACCTGTGTTTGTATATGTCTGTTAACCCCGATATCGTAATGAAACCAATTCTCACAACTTTCCATTGGTGAACCATAAGTTTGTTTAATGAATCTGTGATTGCCCTTCTCCGTGGAAATATCTGCCCTGGGATCCATTTTTAGGTAACACCTATAAGTGATATGATATGATATGTGTCTTCCACTTTCTGCTTACTACAAGTCACGTGATTACTTCTAGACTCATCTACGGTGCTGCAAATGGCATTGTGTCCTTTTTTCCCTTGGCTTCTCTTCTGCCTTAGCGGGGTCCATTTTCAACAATGTGATTCCCTGAGGGTTGTGGATTAGCTGACCTGGGCAGCCTTACCCTGCCGGCCCGCCCTCCCCAGGTGTGCCTCGTTGAGGTCAATATAAACAGCGCTCCAGGCAGCAATAGCCCTTGAAGCTGTGCCTGACTCCATATTCTCTGCCCCGTCAGCAGTCTCGGGGCTGTGTTGGTGGGAGGGGGTGAGGGGCCACAGCATTGTGGGTGGCCCGGTGTGAGTGGGGTTCTGCTGGCCTTTCTGCAGGAGTTGCCAGGCTGCCGCCTGTAAAGAAGAGGTTGTGTCACACATGCCTTCCGCGGGAATTTCTCTCCGGACAGAGGTGAGGAAGGAAAAAAGCAGTGGGGGCCGGGACAGGAGGGGTATCTCAGGCAGGGCAATGGAAAGCTTCTGGAAGAGCGCCCAGGGCCAGGACCACCCTGGCTGGCCTGCAGGCACCAAGTTGGCCTGCGTGCTGTCGCTGGTGTGGCTCCACGGTCCTTCCTCTAGGCTTTCAAGCCCTTGTACATATTCAGGTGTTTTACCTGGAAAGGGTGGGAACAGTTCAGCAGTAGCTGGCCTGGGGCTCAGCTCACGTTTACTCACAGATGCCTCGGCACGGTCCCCCAGCTTTGCAATGAGGACGCTCCTTGCGTGGGGGGTGGGTTGATGGCTGTATGGGAGATGGTTCCCCACCTCTGACCAATTTCAGAATTGTTTACCACTGGAGCAAGTGCCCTGATAGGGTTTTCCTCTGTATAACTCGTGGGTTCAGGTTTTTTTTTCTTTTATGGTTCAAGTTAGATTTTATTCCTCTTTTATATATTTATAGATATAAGCATGGAAATAATTCATTCCTATAAATACATCTGTGTGATGGGAAGAACTTTTTTCTGTTTTATTTATAAATTTTATTTTTTTTTAAATTTTGAAATTTAATTTTATTTATTTTTTTATACAGCACGTTATTATTAGTTATGTATTTTATGCATATACATGTATACAGGTCAATCCCAAACTCCCAACTCATCCCACCACCACCACCCCATGGCTTCCCACACTTGGTGTCCATACGTTTGTTCTCTACCTCTGTGTCTCTATTTCTTCCCTGCAAACCAGTTCATCTGTACCATTTTTTTAGGTTCCACATATATGCATTAATATACAATATTTGTTTTCCTCTTTCTGACTTACTTCATTCTGTATGACAGTCTCTCGATCCATCGATGTCTCTACAAATGACCCAGTTTCATTCCTTTTTATGGCCGAGTAATATTCCATTTTATATATGTAACACATCTTTATCCATTCATCTGTCTGTGGGCATTTAGTTTGCTTCCATTACCTGGCTATTGTAAATAGTGCTGCAACGAACATTGTGGTGAATGTGCCTTTTTGATTTACGGTTTTCTCTGGGTATATGCCCAGAAGTGGGATTGCTGGATCAGATGGTAATTCTATTTCTAGTTTTTTTAAGGAAACTCCATACTGTTCTCCATAGTGACTGTATCAATTTACATTCCCACCAATCGTGGAAGAGGGCTCCTTTTGTCCACACCCTCCCCAGAATTGGTTGTTTGTAGATTTTCAGATGATGCCGATTCTAACAGGTGTGAGGTGAAATCTCATTGTAGTTTTGATTTGCATTTCTCTGATAATTAGTGCTGTTGAGCAGCTTTTCATGTGCGTCTTGGCCATCTCTGTGTCTCCTTTGAAGAAACGTCTCTTTAGATCTTCTGCCCATTTTTTTGGGGTTGTTTGTTTTTTTAATATTAAGCTGCATGAGCTGTTTATATATATTGGAGATTAAACCTCTGTCCATTGATTCGTCTGCAACGATTTTCGCCCATTCAGAGGGATGCCTTTTTCCATTCCTGTGCTTTTTAACAAGAAAGGAAAGAAAGGAAAAGAAGCAGAACACTAATGTGCCTAAAATATGCCTTTTGAAACGGTCGTTTTGACATATGGACGTCCTTTGAATTTTTTGGTCGATATGTGACCCCAGGATTTGTTTTCAGGGCAGGTGTCATTTACAGGCCTGCAATGATTTTGAATATCAACTGACCATTAGCGTTGGGATTAAAGCTGCTGTTGTGTGAAACGGCCACAAGGTGGCAGCAGTTCACCCTTACCAAATCTGGTTACTAGGGCAAGAGAGGCTCAGTGGAAGTGGTGTTCTAGATTGGAGTTTAGAATGGAATGTGTCAGGAGAAAGACCCTCACGTTTGTCTCACTACTTCTTGTTCGTGTTTTTAATTTAATTTTTTATTTTTTATTACAGCAAGTTTGATTACAATGTTTGGCTTGTTGTAGGTGTGGAAGATGTGGTTCTTTTACACATATACAGATGACTGTTCTTCCTGGGATCCTTTTCCCATGTACGTTATGACAGAATGTTGAGTAGTCCTCTCTTGGTATTCTGTAGGTCTTTGGTGATTATATATGTCACCTGTGTTTGTATATGTCTGTTAACCTCGATATCGTAATGAAACCAATCCTCACACCTTTCCATTGGTGAACCATAAGTCTGTTTAATGAATCTGTGATTGCCCTTCTCCGTGGAAATATCTGCCCTGGGATCCATTTTTAGGTAACACCTATAAGTGATATGATATGATATGTGTCTTCCACTTTCTGACTTACTACAAGTCACGTGATTACTTCTAGACTCATCTACGGTGCGGCAAATGGCATTGTGGCCTTTTTTCCCTTGGCTTCTCTTCTGCTTTAGCGGGGTCCATTTTCAACAATGTGATTGCCTGAGGGTTGTGGATTAGCTGACCTGGGCAGCCTTACCCTGCCAGCCCGCCCTCCCCAGGTGTGCCTCATTGAGGTCAATATAAACAGCGCTCCAGGCAGCAATAGCCCCTGAAGCTGTGCCTGACTCCATATTCTCTGCCCCGTCAGCACTCTCGGGGCTGTGCTGGTGGGAGGGAGTGAGGGGCCACAGCTTTGTTGGTGGCCCAGTGTGAGTGGGGTTCTGCTGGCCTTTCTGCAGGAGTTGCCAGGCTGCCGCCTGCAAAGAAGAGGTTGTGTCACCCATACCTTCTGCTGGAATTTCTCTCCGGACAGAGGTGAGGAAGGAAAAAAGCAGTGGGGGCCGGGACAGGAGGGGTATCTCAGGCAGGGCAATGGAAAGCTTCTGGAAGAGCGCCCGGGGACAGGACCACCCTGGCTGGCCTGCAGGCACCAAGTTGGCCTGCGTGCTGTCGCTGGTGTGGCTCCACGGTCCTTCCTCTAGGCTTTCAAGCCCTTGTACATATTCAGGTGTTTTACCTGGAAAGGGTGGGAACAGTTCAGCAGCAGCTGGCCAGGGGCTCAGCTCACGTTTACTCACAGATGCCTCGGCACGGTCCCCAAACTTTGCAATGAGGTCGCTCCTTGCTTGGGGGGTTGGTTGATGGCTGTATGGGAGATGCTTCCCCACCTCTGACCAATTTCATAATTGTTTACCACTGGAGCAAGTGCCCTGATAGGGTTTTCCTCTGTATAACTCGTGGGTTCAGGTTTTTTTTTCTTTTATGGTTCAAGTTAGATTTTATTCCTCTTTTATGTATTTATAGATATAAGCATGGAAATAATTCATTCCTATAAATACATCTGTGTGACGGGAAGAACTTTTTTCTGTTTTATTTTTAAATTTTATTTTTTAAAATTTTGAAATTTAATTTTATTTATTTTTTTTATACAGCACATTATTATTAGTTATGTATTTTATGCATATACATGTACACAGGTCAATCCCAAACTCCCAACTCATCCCACCACCACCACCCCATGGCTTCCCACACTTGGTGTCCATACGTTTGTTCTCTACCTCTGTGTCTCTATTTCTTCCCTGCAAACCAGTTCATCTGTACCATTTTTAGGCTCCACATATATGCATTAATATACAATATTTGTTTTCCTCTTTCTGACTTACTTCATTCTGTATGACAGTCTCTCGATCCATCGATGTCTCTACAAATGACCCAGTTTCATTCCTTTTTATGGCCGAGTAATATTCCATTTCATATATGTACCACATCTTTATCCATTCATCTGTCTGTGGGCATTTAGGTTGCTTCCATTACCTGGCTATTGTAAATAGTGCTGCAATGAACATTGTGGTGAATGTGCCTTTTTGATTTACGGTTTTCTCTGGGTATATGCCCAGAAGTGGGATTGCTGGATCAGATGGTAATTCTATTTTTAGTTTTTTTAAGGAAACTCCATACTGTTCTCCATAGTGACTGTATCAATTTACATTCCCACCAATTGTGGAAGAGGGCTCCTTTTGTCCACACCCTCCCCAGAATTGGTTGTTTGTAGATTTTCTGATGATGCCGATTCTTACAGGTGTGAGGTGAAACCTCATTGTAGTTTTGATTTTATTTCTCTAATAATTAGTGCTGTTGAGCAGCTTTTCATGTGCGTCTTAGCCATCTCTGTGTCTCCTTTGAAGAAACGTCTCTTTAGATCTTCTGCCCATCTTTTTGGGTTGTTTGTTTTTTTAATATTAAGCTGCATGAGCTGTTTATATATATTGGAGATTAAACCTCTGTCCATTGATTCGTCTGCAACGATTTTCGCCCATTCTGAGGGATGCTTTTTTCCATTCCCGCTTTTTTTAACAAAAAAAGGAAAGAAAGGAAAAGAAGCAGAACACTAATGTGCGTAAAATATGCCTTTTGAAACGGTCGTTTTGAAATATGGACGTCCTTTGAATATTTAGGTCGATATGTGACCCCAGGATTTGTTTTCAGGGCAGGTGTCATTTACAGGCCTGCAATGATTTTGAATATCAACTGACCATTAGCGTTGGGATTAAAGCTGCTGTTGTGTGAAACGGCCACAAGGTGGCAGCAGTTCACCCTTACCAAATCTGGTTACTAGGGCAAGAGAGCCTCAGTGGAAGTGGTGTTCTAGATTGGAGTTTAGAATGGAATGTGCCAGGAGAAAGCCCCTCACGTTTGTCTCACTACTTCTTGTTCGTGTTTTTAATTTAATTTTTTATTTTTTATTACAGCAAGTTTGATTACAATGTTTGGCTTGTTGTAGGTGTGGAAGATGTGGTTCTTTTACACATATAGACATGTCTGTTCTTCCTGGGACCCTTTTCCCATGTACGTTATGACAGAATGTTGAGTAGTCCTCTCTTGGTATTCTGTAGGTCTTTGGTGATTATATATGTCACCTGTGTTTGTATATGTCTGTTAACCCCGATATCGTAATGAAACCAATTCTCACAACTTTCCATTGGTGAACCGTAAGTTTGTTTAATGAATCTGTGATTGCCCTTCTCCGTGGAAATATCTGCCCTGGGATCCATTTTTAGGTAACACCTATAAGTGATATGATATGATATGTGTCTTCCACTTTCTGCTTACTACAAGTCACGTGATTACTTCTAGACTCATCTACGGTGCTGCAAATGGCATTGTGTACTTTTTTCCCTTGGCTTCTCTTCTGCCTTAGCGGGGTCCATTTTCAACAATGTGATTCCCTGAGGGTTGTGGATTAGCTGACCTGGGCAGCCTTACCCTGCCGGCCCGCCCTCCCCAGGTGTGCCTCGTTGAGGTCAATATAAACAGCGCTCCAGGCAGCAATAGCCCTTGAAGCTGTGCCTGACTCCATATTCTCTGCCCCGTCAGCAGTCTCGGGGCTGTGTTGGTGGGAGGGGGTGAGGGGCCACAGCATTGTGGGTGGCCCGGTGTGAGTGGGGTTCTGCTGGCCTTTCTGCAGGAGTTGCCAGGCTGCCGCCTGTAAAGAAGAGGTTGTGTCACACATGCCTTCCGCGGGAATTTCTCTCCGGACAGAGGTGAGGAAGGAAAAAAGCAGTGGGGGCCGGGACAGGAGGGGTATCTCAGGCAGGGCAATGGAAAGCTTCTGGAAGAGCGCCCAGGGCCAGGACCACCCTGGCTGGCCTGCAGGCACCAAGTTGGCCTGCGTGCTGTCGCTGGTGTGGCTCCACGGTCCTTCCTCTAGGCTTTCAAGCCCTTGTACATATTCAGGTGTTTTACCTGGAAAGGGTGGGAACAGTTCAGCAGTAGCTGGCCTGGGGCTCAGCTCACGTTTACTCACAGATGCCTCGGCACGGTCCCCCAGCTTTGCAATGAGGACGCTCCTTGCGTGGGGGGTGGGTTGATGGCTGTATGGGAGATGGTTCCCCACCTCTGACCAATTTCAGAATTGTTTACCACTGGAGCAAGTGCCCTGATAGGGTTTTCCTCTGTATAACTCGTGGGTTCAGGTTTTTTTTTCTTTTATGGTTCAAGTTAGATTTTATTCCTCTTTTATATATTTATAGATATAAGCATGGAAATAATTCATTCCTATAAATACATCTGTGTGATGGGAAGAACTTTTTTCTGTTTTATTTATAAATTTTATTTTTTTTTAAATTTTGAATTTTAATTTTATTTATTTTTTTATACAGCACGTTATTATTAGTTATGTATTTTATGCATATACATGTATACAGGTCAATCCCAAACTCCCAACTCATCCCACCACCACCACCCCATGGCTTCCCACACTTGGTGTCCATACGTTTGTTCTCTACCTCTGTGTCTCTATTTCTTCCCTGCAAACCAGTTCATCTGTACCATTTTTTTAGGTTCCACATATATGCATTAATATACAATATTTGTTTTCCTCTTTCTGACTTACTTCATTCTGTATGACAGTCTCTCGATCCATCGATGTCTCTACAAATGACCCAGTTTCATTCCTTTTTATGGCCGAGTAATATTCCATTTTATATATGTAACACATCTTTATCCATTCATCTGTCTGTGGGCATTTAGTTTGCTTCCATTACCTGGCTATTGTAAATAGTGCTGCAACGAACATTGTGGTGAATGTGCCTTTTTGATTTACGGTTTTCTCTGGGTATATGCCCAGAAGTGGGATTGCTGGATCAGATGGTAATTCTATTTCTATTTTTTTTAAGGAAACTCCATACTGTTCTCCATAGTGACTGTATCAATTTACATTCCCACCAATAGTGGAAGAGGGCTCCTTTTGTCCACAACCTCCCCAGAATTGGTTGTTTGTAGATTTTCTGATGATGCCGATTCTAACAGGTGTGAGGTGAAATCTCATTGTAGTTTTGATTTGCATTTCTCTGATAATTAGTGCTGTTGAGCAGCTTTTCATGTGCGTCTTAGCCATCTCTGTGTCTCCTTTGAAGAAACGTCTCTTTAGATCTTCTGCCCATTTTTTTTGGGTTGTTTGTTTTTTTAATATTAAGCTGCATGAGCTGTTTATATATATTGGAGATTAAACCTCTGTCCATTGATTCGTCTGCAACGATTTTCGCCCATTCTGAGGGATGCCTTTTTCCATTCCCGTGTTTTTTAACAAAAAAGGAAAGAAAGGAAAAGAAGCAGAACACTAATGTGCCTAAAATATGCCTTTTGAAACGGTCGTTTTGACATATGGACGTCCTTTGAATTTTTTGGTCGATATGTGACCCCAGGATTTGTTTTCAGGGCAGGTGTCATTTACAGGCCTGCAATGATTTTGAATATCTACTGACCATTAGCGTTGGGATTAAAGCTGCTGTTGTGTGAAACGGCCACAAGGTGGCAGCAGTTCACCCTTACCAAATCTGGTTACTAGGGCAAGAGAGCCTCAGTGGAAGTGGTGTTCTAGATTGGAGTTTAGAATGGAATGTGCCAGGAGAAAGCCCCTCACGTTTGTCTCACTACTTCTTGTTCGTGTTTTTAATTTATTTTTTTATTTTTTATTACAGCAAGTTTGATTACAATGTTTGGCTTGTTGTAGGTGTGGAAGATGTGGTTCTTTTACACATATACACATGTCTGTTCTTCCTGGGATCCTTTTCCCATGTGTGTTATGACAGAATATTGAGTAGTCCTCTCTTGGTATTCTGTAGGTCTTTGGTGATTATATATGTCACCTGTGTTTGTATATGTCTGTTAACCCCGATATCATAATGAAACCAATCCTCACACCTTTCCATTGGTGAACCATAAGTCTGTTTAATGAATCTGTGATTGCCCTTCTCCGTGGAAATATCTGCCCTGGTATCCATTTTTAGGTAACACCTATAAGTGATATGATATGATATGTGTCTTCCACTTTCTGACTTACTACAAGTCACGTGATTACTTCTAGACTCATCTACGGTGCTGCAAATGGCATTGTGGCCTTTTTTCCCTTGGCTTCTCTTCTGCCTTAGCGGGGTCCATTTTCAACAATGTGATTCCCTGAGGGTTGTGGATTAGCTGACCTGGGCAGCCTTACCCTGCCGGCCCGCCCTCCCCAGGTGTGCCTCGTTGAGGTCAATATAAACAGCGCTCCAGGCAGCAATAGCCCTTGAAGCTGTGCCTGACTCCATATTCTCTGCCCCATCAGCAGTCTCGGGGCTGTGTTGGTGGAAGGGGGTGAGGGGCCACAGCTTTGTGGGTGGCCCGGTGTGAGTGGGGTTCTGCTGGCCTTTCTGCCGGAGTTGCCAGGCTGCCGCCTGTAAAGAAGAGGTTGTGTCACACATGCCTTCCGCTGGAATTTCTCTCCGGAAAGAGGTGAGGAAGGAAAAAAGCAGTGGGGGCCGGGACAGGAGGGGTATCTCAGGCAGGGCAATGGAAAGCTTCTGGAAGAGCGCCCAGGGCCAGGACCACCCTGGCTGGCCTGCAGGCACCAAGTTGGCCTGCGTGCTGTCGCTGGTGTGGCTCCACGGTCCTTCCTCTAGGCTTTCAAGCCCTTGTACATATTCAGGTGTTTTACCTGGAAAGGGTGGGAACAGTTCAGCAGTAGCTGGCCTGGGGCTCAGCTCACGTTTACTCACAGATGCCTCGGCACGGTCCCCCAGCTTTGCAATGAGGACGCTCCTTGCGTGGGGGGTGGGTTGATGGCTGTATGGGAGATGGTTCCCCACCTCTGACCAATTTCAGAATTGTTTACCACTGGAGCAAGTGCCCTGATAGGGTTTTCCTCTGTATAACTCGTGGGTTCAGGTTTTTTTTTTCTTTTATGGTTCAAGTTAGATTTTATTCCTCTTTTATATATTTATAGATATAAGCATGGAAATAATTCATTCCTATAAATACATCTGTGTGATGGGAAGAACTTTTTTCTGTTTTATTTATAAATTTTATTTTTTTTTAAATTTTGAATTTTAATTTTATTTATTTTTTTATACAGCACGTTATTATTAGTTATGTATTTTATGCATATACATGTATACAGGTCAATCCCAAACTCCCAACTCATCCCACCACCACCACCCCATGGCTTCCCACACTTGGTGTCCATACGTTTGTTCTCTACCTCTGTGTCTCTATTTCTTCCCTGCAAACCAGTTCATCTGTACCATTTTTTTAGGTTCCACATATATGCATTAATATACAATATTTGTTTTCCTCTTTCTGACTTACTTCATTCTGTATGACAGTCTCTCGATCCATCGATGTCTCTACAAATGACCCAGTTTCATTCCTTTTTATGGCCGAGTAATATTCCATTTTATATATGTAACACATCTTTATCCATTCATCTGTCTGTGGGAATTTAGTTTGCTTCCATTACCTGGCTATTGTAAATAGTGCTGCAACGAACATTGTGGTGAATGTGCCTTTTTGAAATACGGTTTTCTCTGGGTATATGCCCAGAAGTGGGATTGCTGGATCAGATGGTAATTCTATTTCTATTTTTTTTAAGGAAACTCCATACTGTTCTCCATAGTGACTGTATCAATTTACATTCCCACCAATAGTGGAAGAGGGCTCCTTTTGTCCACAACCTCCCCAGAATTGGTTGTTTGTAGATTTTCTGATGATGCCGATTCTAACAGGTGTGAGGTGAAATCTCATTGTAGTTTTGATTTGCATTTCTCTGATAATTAGTGCTGTTGAGCAGCTTTTCATGTGCGTCTTGGCCATCTCTGTGTCTCCTTTGAAGAAACGTCTCTTTAGATCTTCTGCCCATTTTTTTTGGGTTGTTTGTTTTTTTAATATTAAGCTGCATGAGCTGTTTATATATATTGGAGATTAAACCTCTGTCCATTGATTCGTCTGCAACGATTTTCGCCCATTCTGAGGGATGCCTTTTTCCATTCCCGTGTTTTTTAACAAAAAAGGAAAGAAAGGAAAAGAAGCAGAACACTAATGTGCTTAAAATATGCCTTTTGAAACGGTCGTTTTGACATATGGAAGTCCTTTGAATTTTTTGGTCGATATGTGACCCCAGGATTTGTTTTCAGGGCAGGTGTCATTTACAGGCCTGCAATGATTTTGAATATCTACTGACCATTAGCGTTGGGATTAAAGCTGCTGTTGTGTGAAACGGCCACAAGGTGGCAGCAGTTCACCCTTACCAAATCTGGTTACTAGGGCAAGAGAGCCTCAGTGGAAGTGGTGTTCTAGATTGGAGTTTAGAATGGAATGTGCCAGGAGAAAGCCCCTCACGTTTGTCTCACTACTTCTTGTTCGTGTTTTTAATTTAATTTTTTATTTTTTATTACAGCAAGTTTGATTACAATGTTTGGCTTGTTGTAGGTGTGGAAGATGTGGTTCTTTTACACATATACACATGTCTGTTCTTCCTGGGATCCTTTTCCCATGTGTGTTATGACAGAATATTGAGTAGTCCTCTCTTGGTATTCTGTAGGTCTTTGGTGATTATATATGTCACCTGTGTTTGTATATGTCTGTTAACCCCGATATCGTAATGAAACCAATCCTCACACCTTTCCATTGGTGAACCATAAGTCTGTTTAATGAATCTGTGATTGCCGTTCTCCGTGGAAATATCTGCCCTGGTATCCATTTTTAGGTAACACCTATAAGTGATATGATATGATATGTGTCTTCCACTTTCTGACTTACTACAAGTCACGTGATTACTTCTAGACTCATCTACGGTGCTGCAAATGGCATTGTGTCCTTTTTTCCCTTGGCTTCTCTTCTGCCTTAGCGGGGTCCATTTTCAACAATGTGATTCCCTGAGGGTTGTGGATTAGCTGACCTGGGCAGCCGTACCCTGCCGGCCCGCCCTCCCCAGGTGTGCCTCGTTGAGGTCAATATAAACAGCGCTCCAGGCAGCAATAGCCCCTGAAGCTGTGCCTGACTCCATATTCTCTGCCCCGTCAGCAGTCTCGGGGCTGTGTTGGTGGGAGGGAGTGAGGGACCACAGCTTTGTTGGTGACCCGGTGTGAGTGGGGTTCTGCTGGCCTTTCTGCAGGAGTTGCCAGGCTGCCACCTGCAAAGAAGAGGTTGTGTCACCCAAACCTTCTGCTGGAATTTCTCTCCGGACAGAGGTGAGGAAGGAAAAAAGCAGTGGGGGCCGGGACAGGAGGGGTATCTCAGGCAGGGCAATGGAAAGCTTCTGGAAGAGCGCCCAGGGACAGGACCACCCTGGCTGGCCTGCAGGCACCAAGTTGGCCGGCGTGCTGTCGCTGGTGTGGCTCCACGGTCCTTCCTCTAGGCTTTCAAGCCCTTGTACATATTCAGGTGTTTTACCTGGAAAGGGTGGGAACAGTTCAGCAGCAGCTGGCCAGGGGCTCAGCTCACGTTTACTCACAGATGCCTCGGCACGGTCCCCAAACTTTGCAATGAGGTCGCTCCTTGCGTGGGGCTTGGGTTGATGGCTGTATGGGAGATGGTTCCCCACCTCTGACCAATTTCATAATTGTTTACCACTGGAGCAAGTGCCCTGATAGGGTTTTCCTCTGTATAACTCGTGGGTTCAGGTTTTTTTTTCTTGTATGGTTCAAGTTAGATTTTATTCCTCTTTTATGTATTTATAGATATAAGCATGGAAATAATTCATTCCTATAAATACATCTGTGTGACGGGAAGAACTTTTTTCTGTTTTATTTTTAAATTTTATTTTTTAAAATTTTGAAATTTAATTTTATTTATTTTTTTTATACAGCACATTATTATTAGTTATGTATTTTATGCATATACATGTACACAGGTCAATCCCAAACTCCCAACTCATCCCACCACCACCACCCCATGGCTTCCCACACTTGGTGTCCATACGTTTGTTCTCTACCTCTGTGTCTCTATTTCTTCCCTGCAAACCAGTTCATCTGTACCATTTTTAGGCTCCACATATATGCATTAATATACAATATTTGTATTCCTCTTTCTGACTTACTTCATTCTGTATGACAGTCTCTCGATCCATCGATGTCTCTACAAATGACCCAGTTTCATTCCTTTTTATGGCCGAGTAATATTCCATTTCATATATGTACCACATCTTTATCCATTCATCTGTCTGTGGACATTTAGTTTGCTTCCATTACCTGGCTATTGTAAATAGTGCTGCAATGAACATTGTGGTGAATGTTCCTTTTTGATTTACGGTTTTCTCTGGGTATATGCCCAGAAGTGGGATTGCTGGATCAGATGGTAATTCTATTTTTAGTTTTTTAAAGGAAACTCCATACTGTTCTCCATAGTGACTGTATCAATTTACATTCCCACCAATAGTGGAAGAGGGCTCCTTTTGTCCACAACCTCCCCAGAATTGGTTGTTTGTAGATTTTCTGATGATGCCGATTCTAACAGGTGTGAGGTGAAATCTCATTGTAGTTTTGATTTGCATTTCTCTGATAATTAGTGCTGTTGAGCAGCTTTTCATGTGCGTCTTGGCCATCTCTGTGTCTCCTTTGAAGAAACGTCTCTTTAGATCTTCTGCCCATTTTTTTGGGTTGTTTGTTTTTTTAATATTAAGCTGCATGAGCTGTTTATATATATTGGAGATTAAACCTCTGTCCATTGATTCGTCTGCAACGATTTTCGCCCATTCAGAGGGATGCTTTTTTCCATTCCCGTGTTTTTTAACAAGAAAGGAAAGAAAGGAAAAGAAGCAGAACACTAATGTGCCTAAAATATGCCTTTTGAAACGGTCGTTTTGACATATGGACGTCCTTTGAATTTTTTGGTCGATATGTGACCCCAGGATTTGTTTTCAGGGCAGGTGTCATTTACAGGCCTGCAATGATTTTGAATATCAACTGACCATTAGCGTTGGGATTAAAGCTGCTGTTGTGTGAAACGGCCACAAGGTGGCAGCAGTTCACCCTTACCAAATCTGGTTACTAGGGCAAGAGAGCCTCAGTGGAAGTGGTGTTCTAGATTGGAGTTTAGAATGGAATGTGCCAGGAGAAAGCCCCTCACGTTTGTCTCACTACTTCTTGTTCGTGTTTTTAATTTAATTTTTTATTTTTTATTACAGCAAGTTTGATTACAATGTTTGGCTTGTTGTAGGTGTGGAAGATGTGGTTCTTTTACACATATAGACATGTCTGTTCTTCCTGGGACCCTTTTCCCATGTACGTTATGACAGAATGTTGAGTAGTCCTCTCTTGGTATTCTGTAGGTCTTTGGTGATTATATATGTCACCTGTGTTTGTATATGTCTGTTAACCCCGATATCGTAATGAAACCAATTCTCACAACTTTCCATTGGTGAACCATAAGTTTGTTTAATGAATCTGTGATTGCCCTTCTCCGTGGAAATATCTGCCCTGGGATCCATTTTTAGGTAACACCTATAAGTGATATGATATGATATGTGTCTTCCACTTTCTGCTTACTACAAGTCACGTGATTACTTCTAGACTCGTCTACGGTGCTGCAAATGGCATTGTGTCCTTTTTTCCCTTGGCTTCTCTTCTGCCTTAGCGGGGTCCATTTTCAACAATGTGATTCCCTGAGGGTTGTGGATTAGCTGACCTGGGCAGCCTTACCCTGCCGGCCCGCCCTCCCCAGGTGTGCCTCGTTGAGGTCAATATAAACAGCGCTCCAGGCAGCAATAGCCCTTGAAGCTGTGCCTGACTCCATATTCTCTGCCCCATCAGCAGTCTCGGGGCTGTGTTGGTGGAAGGGGGTGAGGGGCCACAGATTTGTGGGTGGCCCGGTGTGAGTGGGGTTCTGCTGGCCTTTCTGCCGGAGTTGCCAGGCTGCCGCCTGTAAAGAAGAGGTTGTGTCACACATGCCTTCCGCTGGAATTTCTCTCCGGAAAGAGGTGAGGAAGGAAAAAAGCAGTGGGGGCCGGGACAGGAGGGGTATCTCAGGCAGGGCAATGGAAAGCTTCTGGAAGAGCGCCCAGGGCCAGGACCACCCTGGCTGGCCTGCAGGCACCAAGTTGGCCTGCGTGCTGTCGCTGGTGTGGCTCCACGGTCCTTCCTCTAGGCTTTCAAGCCCTTGTACATATTCAGGTGTTTTACCTGGAAAGGGTGGGAACAGTTCAGCAGTAGCTGGCCTGGGGCTCAGCTCAGGTTTACTCACAGATGCCTCGGCACGGTCCCCCAGCTTTGCAATGAGGACGCTCCTTGCGTGGGGGGTGGGTTGATGGCTGTATGGGAGATGGTTCCCCACCTCTGACCAATTTCAGAATTGTTTACCACTGGAGCAAGTGCCCTGATAGGGTTTTCCTCTGTATAACTCGTGGGTTCAGGTTTTTTTTTCTTTTATGGTTCAAGTTAGATTTTATTCCTCTTTTATATATTTATAGATATAAGCATGGAAATAATTCATTCCTATAAATACATCTGTGTGATGGGAAGAACTTTTTTCTGTTTTATTTATAAATTTTTTTTTTTTTAAATTTTGAAATTTAATTTTATTTATTTTTTTATACAGCACGTTATTATTAGTTATGTATTTTATGCATATACATGTATACAGGTCAATCCCAAACTCCCAACTCATCCCACCACCACCACCCCATGGCTTCCCACACTTGGTGTCCATACGTTTGTTCTCTACCTCTGTGTCTCTATTTCTTCCCTGCAAACCAGTTCATCTGTACCATTTTTTTAGGTTCCACATATATGCATTAATATACAATATTTGTTTTCCTCTTTCTGACTTACTTCATTCTGTATGACAGTCTCTCGATCCATCGATGTCTCTACAAATGACCCAGTTTCATTCCTTTTTATGGCCGAGTAATATTCCATTTTATATATGTAACACATCTTTATCCATTCATCTGTCTGTGGGCATTTAGTTTGCTTCCATTACCTGGCTATTGTAAATAGTGCTGCAACGAACATTGTGGTGAATGTGCCTTTTTGAAATACGGTTTTCTCTGGGTATATGCCCAGAAGTGGGATTGCTGGATCAGATGGTAATTCTATTTTTAGTTTTTTAAAGGAAACTCCATACTGTTCTCCATAGTGACTGTATCAAGTTACATTCCCACCAATTGTGGAAGAGGGCTCCTTTTGTCCACACCCTCCCCAGAATTGGTTGTTTGTAGATTTTCTGATGATGCCGATTCTTACAGGTGTGAGGTGAAACCTCATTGTAGTTTTGATTTGTATTTCTCTAATAATTAGTGCTGTTGAGCAGCTTTTCATGTGCGTCTTAGCCATCTCTGTGTCTCCTTTGAAGAAACGTCTCTTTAGATCTTCTGCCCATTTTTTTGGGTTGTTTGTTTTTTTAATATTAAGCTGCATGAGCTGTTTATATATATTGGAGATTAAACCTCTGTCCATTGATTCGTCTGCAACGATTTTCGCCCATTCTGAGGGATGCTTTTTTCCATTCCCGCTTTTTTTAACAAAAAAAGGAAAGAAAGGAAAAGAAGCAGAACACTAATGTGCGTAAAATATGCCTTTTGACACGGTCGTTTTGAAATATGGACGTCCTTTGAATATTTAGGTCGATATGTGACCCCAGGATTTGTTTTCAGGGCAGGTGTCATTTACAGGCCTGCAATGATTTTGAATATCAACTGACCATTAGCGTTGGGATTAAAGCTGCTGTTGTGTGAAACGGCCACAAGGTGGCAGCAGTTCACCCTTACCAAATCTGGTTACTAGGGCAAGAGAGCCTCAGTGGAAGTGGTGTTCTAGATTGGAGTTTAGAATGGAATGTGCCAGGAGAATGCCCCTCACGTTTGTCTCACTACTTCTTGTTCGTGTTTTTAATTTAATTTTTTATTTTTTATTACAGCAAGTTTGATTACAATGTTTGGCTTGTTGTAGGTGTGGAAGATGTGGTTCTTTTACACATATAGACATGTCTGTTCTTCCTGGGACCCTTTTCCCATGTACGTTATGACAGAATGTTGAGTAGTCCTCTCTTGGTATTCTGTAGGTCTTTGGTGATTATATATGTCACCTGTGTTTGTATATGTCTGTTAACCCCGATATCGTAATGAAACCAATCCTCACACCTTTCCATTGGTGAACCATAAGTCTGTTTAATGAATCTGTGATTGCCGTTCTCCGTGGAAATATCTGCCCTGGTATCCATTTTTAGGTAACACCTATAAGTGATATGATATGATATGTGTCTTCCACTTTCTGACTTACTACAAGTCACGTGATTACTTCTAGACTCATCTACGGTGCTGCAAATGGCATTGTGTCCTTTTTTCCCTTGGCTTCTCTTCTGCCTTAGCGGGGTCCATTTTCAACAATGTGATTCCCTGAGGGTTGTGGATTAGCTGACCTGGGCAGCCGTACCCTGCCGGCCCGCCATCCCCAGGTGTGCCTCGTTGAGGTCAATATAAACAGCGCTCCAGGCAGCAATAGCCCCTGAAGCTGTGCCTGACTCCATATTCTCTGCCCCGTCAGCAGTCTCGGGGCTGTGTTGGTGGGAGGGAGTGAGGGACCACAGCTTTGTTGGTGACCCGGTGTGAGTGGGGTTCTGCTGGCCTTTCTGCAGGAGTTGCCAGGCTGCCACCTGCAAAGAAGAGGTTGTGTCACCCAAACCTTCTGCTGGAATTTCTCTCCGGACAGAGGTGAGGAAGGAAAAAAGCAGTGGGGGCCGGGACAGGAGGGGTATCTCAGGCAGGGCAATGGAAAGCTTCTGGAAGAGCGCCCAGGGACAGGACCACCCTGGCTGGCCTGCAGGCACCAAGTTGGCCGGCGTGCTGTCGCTGGTGTGGCTCCACGGTCCTTCCTCTAGGCTTTCAAGCCCTTGTACATATTCAGGTGTTTTACCTGGAAAGGGTGGGAACAGTTCAGCAGCAGCTGGCCAGGGGCTCAGCTCACGTTTACTCACAGATGCCTCGGCACGGTCCCCAAACTTTGCAATGAGGTCGCTCCTTGCGTGGGGCTTGGGTTGATGGCTGTATGGGAGATGGTTCCCCACCTCTGACCAATTTCATAATTGTTTACCACTGGAGCAAGTGCCCTGATAGGGTTTTCCTCTGTATAACTCGTGGGTTCAGGTTTTTTTTTCTTGTATGGTTCAAGTTAGATTTTATTCCTCTTTTATGTATTTATAGATATAAGCATGGAAATAATTCATTCCTATAAATACATCTGTGTGACGGGAAGAACTTTTTTCTGTTTTATTTTTAAATTTTATTTTTTAAAATTTTGAAATTTAATTTTATTTATTTTTTTTATACAGCACATTATTATTAGTTATGTATTTTATGCATATACATGTACACAGGTCAATCCCAAACTCCCAACTCATCCCACCACCACCACCCCATGGCTTCCCACACTTGGTGTCCATACGTTTGTTCTCTACCTCTGTGTCTCTATTTCTTCCCTGCAAACCAGTTCATCTGTACCATTTTTAGGCTCCACATATATGCATTAATATACAATATTTGTTTTCCTCTTTCTGACTTACTTCATTCTGTATGACAGTCTCTCGATCCATCGATGTCTCTACAAATGACCCAGTTTCATTCCTTTTTATGGCCGAGTAATATTCCATTTCATATATGTACCACATCTTTATCCATTCATCTGTCTGTGGGCATTTAGGTTGCTTCCATTACCTGGCTATTGTAAATAGTGCTGCAATGAACATTGTGGTGAATGTGCCTTTTTGATTTACGGTTTTCTCTGGGTATATGCCCAGAAGTGGGATTGCTGGATCAGATGGTAATTCTATTTTTAGTTTTTTAAAGGAAACTCCATACTGTTCTCCATAGTGACTGTATCAATTTACATTCCCACCAATAGTGGAAGAGGGCTCCTTTTGTCCACAACCTCCCCAGAATTGGTTGTTTGTAGATTTTCTGATGATGCCGATTCTAACAGGTGTGAGGTGAAATCTCATTGTAGTTTTGATTTGCATTTCTCTGATAATTAGTGCTGTTGAGCAGCTTTTCATGTGCGTCTTGGCCATCTCTGTGTCTCCTTTGAAGAAACGTCTCTTTAGATCTTCTGCCCATTTTTTTGGGTTGTTTGTTTTTTTAATATTAAGCTGCATGAGCTGTTTATATATATTGGAGATTAAACCTCTGTCCATTGATTCGTCTGCAACGATTTTCGCCCATTCAGAGGGATGCTTTTTTCCATTCCCGTGTTTTTTAACAAGAAAGGAAAGAAAGGAAAAGAAGCAGAACACTAATGTGCCTAAAATATGCCTTTTGAAACGGTCGTTTTGACATATGGACGTCCTTTGAATTTTTTGGTCGATATGTGACCCCAGGATTTGTTTTCAGGGCAGGTGTCATTTACAGGCCTGCAATGATTTTGAATATCAACTGACCATTAGCGTTGGGATTAAAGCTGCTGTTGTGTGAAACGGCCACAAGGTGGCAGCAGTTCACCCTTACCAAATCTGGTTACTAGGGCAAGAGAGCCTCAATGGAAGTGGTGTTCTAGATTGGAGTTTAGAATGGAATGTGCCAGGAGAAAGCCCCTCACGTTTGTCTCACTACTTCTTGTTCGTGTTTTTAATTTAATTTTTTATTTTTTATTACAGCAAGTTTGATTACAATGTTTGGCTTGTTGTAGGTGTGGAAGATGTGGTTCTTTTACACATATAGACATGTCTGTTCTTCCTGGGACCCTTTTCCCATGTACGTTATGACAGAATGTTGAGTAGTCCTCTCTTGGTATTCTGTAGGTCTTTGGTGATTATATATGTCACCTGTGTTTGTATATGTCTGTTAACCCCGATATCGTAATGAAACCAATTCTCACAACTTTCCATTGGTGAACCATAAGTTTGTTTAATGAATCTGTGATTGCCCTTCTCCGTGGAAATATCTGCCCTGGGATCCATTTTTAGGTAACACCTATAAGTGATATGATATGATATGTGTCTTCCACTTTCTGCTTACTACAAGTCACGTGATTACTTCTAGACTCGTCTACGGTGCTGCAAATGGCATTGTGTACTTTTTTCCCTTGGCTTCTCTTCTGCCTTAGCGGGGTCCATTTTCAACAATGTGATTCCCTGAGGGTTGTGGATTAGCTGACCTGGGCAGCCTTACCCTGCCGGCCCGCCCTCCCCAGGTGTGCCTCGTTGAGGTCAATATAAACAGCGCTCCAGGCAGCAATAGCCCCTGAAGCTGTGCCTGACTCCATATTCTCTGCCCCATCAGCAGTCTCGGGGCTGTGTTGGTGGAAGGGGGTGAGGGGCCACAGATTTGTGGGTGGCCCGGTGTGAGTGGGGTTCTGCTGGCCTTTCTGCCGGAGTTGCCAGGCTGCCGCCTGTAAAGAAGAGGTTGTGTCACACATGCCTTCCGCTGGAATTTCTCTCCGGAAAGAGGTGAGGAAGGAAAAAAGCAGTGGGGGCCGGGACAGGAGGGGTATCTCAGGCAGGGCAATGGAAAGCTTCTGGAAGAGCGCCCAGGGCCAGGACCACCCTGGCTGGCCTGCAGGCACCAAGTTGGCCTGCGTGCTGTCGCTGGTGTGGCTCCACGGTCCTTCCTCTAGGCTTTCAAGCCCTTGTACATATTCAGGTGTTTTACCTGGAAAGGGTGGGAACAGTTCAGCAGTAGCTGGCCTGGGGCTCAGCTCAGGTTTACTCACAGATGCCTCGGCACGGTCCCCCAGCTTTGCAATGAGGACGCTCCTTGCGTGGGGGGTGGGTTGATGGCTGTATGGGAGATGGTTCCCCACCTCTGACCAATTTCAGAATTGTTTACCACTGGAGCAAGTGCCCTGATAGGGTTTTCCTCTGTATAACTCGTGGGTTCAGGTTTTTTTTTCTTTTATGGTTCAAGTTAGATTTTATTCCTCTTTTATATATTTATAGATATAAGCATGGAAATAATTCATTCCTATAAATACATCTGTGTGATGGGAAGAACTTTTTTCTGTTTTATTTATAAATTTTTTTTTTTTTTAAATTTTGAAATTTAATTTTATTTATTTTTTTATACAGCACGTTATTATTAGTTATGTATTTTATGCATATACATGTATACAGGTCAATCCCAAACTCCCAACTCATCCCACCACCACCACCCCATGGCTTCCCACACTTGGTGTCCATACGTTTGTTCTCTACCTCTGTGTCTCTATTTCTTCCCTGCAAACCAGTTCATCTGTACCATTTTTTTAGGTTCCACATATATGCATTAATATACAATATTTGTTTTCCTCTTTCTGACTTACTTCATTCTGTATGACAGTCTCTCGATCCATCGATGTCTCTACAAATGACCCAGTTTCATTCCTTTTTATGGCCGAGTAATATTCCATTTTATATATGTAACACATCTTTATCCATTCATCTGTCTGTGGGCATTTAGTTTGCTTCCATTACCTGGCTATTGTAAATAGTGCTGCAACGAACATTGTGGTGAATGTGCCTTTTTGAAATACGGTTTTCTCTGGGTATATGCCCAGAAGTGGGATTGCTGGATCAGATGGTAATTCTATTTTTAGTTTTTTAAAGGAAACTCCATACTGTTCTCCATAGTGACTGTATCAAGTTACATTCCCACCAATTGTGGAAGAGGGCTCCTTTTGTCCACACCCTCCCCAGAATTGGTTGTTTGTAGATTTTCTGATGATGCCGATTCTTACAGGTGTGAGGTGAAACCTCATTGTAGTTTTGATTTGTATTTCTCTAATAATTAGTGCTGTTGAGCAGCTTTTCATGTGCGTCTTAGCCATCTCTGTGTCTCCTTTGAAGAAACGTCTCTTTAGATCTTCTGCCCATTTTTTTGGGTTGTTTGTTTTTTTAATATTAAGCTGCATGAGCTGTTTATATATATTGGAGATTAAACCTCTGTCCATTGATTCGTCTGCAACGATTTTCGCCCATTCTGAGGGATGCTTTTTTCCATTCCCGCTTTTTTTAACAAAAAAAGGAAAGAAAGGAAAAGAAGCAGAACACTAATGTGCGTAAAATATGCCTTTTGACACGGTCGTTTTGAAATATGGACGTCCTTTGAATATTTAGGTCGATATGTGACCCCAGGATTTGTTTTCAGGGCAGGTGTCATTTACAGGCCTGCAATGATTTTGAATATCAACTGACCATTAGCGTTGGGATTAAAGCTGCTGTTGTGTGAAACGGCCACAAGGTGGCAGCAGTTCACCCTTACCAAATCTGGTTACTAGGGCAAGAGAGCCTCAGTGGAAGTGGTGTTCTAGATTGGAGTTTAGAATGGAATGTGCCAGGAGAATGCCCCTCACGTTTGTCTCACTACTTCTTGTTCGTGTTTTTAATTTAATTTTTTATTTTTTATTACAGCAAGTTTGATTACAATGTTTGGCTTGTTGTAGGTGTGGAAGATGTGGTTCTTTTACACATATAGACATGTCTGTTCTTCCTGGGACCCTTTTCCCATGTACGTTATGACAGAATGTTGAGTAGTCCTCTCTTGGTATTCTGTAGGTCTTTGGTGATTATATATGTCACCTGTGTTTGTATATGTCTGTTAACCCCGATATCGTAATGAAACCAATTCTCACAACTTTCCATTGGTGAACCATAAGTTTGTTTAATGAATCTGTGATTGCCCTTCTCCGTGGAAATATCTGCCCTGGGATCCATTTTCAGGTAACACCTATAAGTGATATGATATGATATGTGTCTTCCACTTTCTGCTTACTACAAGTCACGTGATTACTTCTAGACTCATCTACGGTGCTGCAAATGGCATTGTGTCCTTTTTTCCCTTGGCTTCTCTTCTGCCTTAGCGGGGTCCATTTTCAACAATGTGATTCCCTGAGGGTTGTGGATTAGCTGACCTGGGCAGCCTTACCCTGCCGGCCCGCCCTCCCCAGGTGTGCCTCGTTGAGGTCAATATAAACAGCGCTCCAGGCAGCAATAGCCCTTGAAGCTGTGCCTGACTCCATATTCTCTGCCCCGTCAGCAGTCTCGGGGCTGTGTTGGTGGGAGGGGGTGAGGGGCCACAGCATTGTGGGTGGCCCGGTGTGAGTGGGGTTCTGCTGGCCTTTCTGCAGGAGTTGCCAGGCTGCCGCCTGTAAAGAAGAGGTTGTGTCACACATGCCTTCCGCGGGAATTTCTCTCCGGACAGAGGTGAGGAAGGAAAAAAGCAGTGGGGGCCGGGACAGGAGGGGTATCTCAGGCAGGGCAATGGAAAGCTTCTGGAAGAGCGCCCAGGGCCAGGACCACCCTGGCTGGCCTGCAGGCACCAAGTTGGCCTGCGTGCTGTTGCTGGTGTGGCTCCACGGTCCTTCCTCTAGGCTTTCAAGCCCTTGTACATATTCAGGTGTTTTACCTGGAAAGGGTGGGAACAGTTCAGCAGTAGCTGGCCTGGGGCTCAGCTCACGTTTACTCACAGATGCCTCGTCACGGTCCCCCAGCTTTGCAATGAGGACGCTCCTTGCGTGGGGGTTGGGTTGATGGCTGTATGGGAGATGGTTCCCCACCTCTGACCAATTTCAAAATTGTTTACCACTGGAGCAAGTGCCCTGATAGGGTTTTCCTCTGTATAACTCGTGGGTTCAGGTTTTTTTTTCTTTTATGGTTCAAGTTAGATTTTATTCCTCTTTTATATATTTATAGATATAAGCATGGAAATAATTCATTCCTATAAATACATCTGTGTGATGGGAAGAACTTTTTTCTGTTTTATTTATAAATTTTATTTTTTTTTAAATTTTGAAATTTAATTTTATTTATTTTTTTATACAGCACGTTATTATTAGTTATGTATTTTATGCATATACATGTATACAGGTCAATCCCAAACTCCCAACTCATCCCACCACCACCACCCCATGGCTTCCCACACTTGGTGTCCATACGTTTGTTCTCTACCTCTGTGTCTCTATTTCTTCCCTGCAAACCAGTTCATCTGTACCATTTTTTTAGGTTCCACATATATGCATTAATATACAATATTTGTTTTCCTCTTTCTGACTTACTTCATTCTGTATGACAGTCTCTCGATCCATCGATGTCTCTACAAATGACCCAGTTTCATTCCTTTTTATGGCCGAGTAATATTCCATTTTATATATGTAACACATCTTTCTCCATTCATCTGTCTGTGGGCATTTAGTTTGCTTCCATTACCTGGCTATTGTAAATAGTGCTGCAATGAACATTGTGGTGAATGTGCCTTTTTGATTTACGGTTTTCTCTGGGTATATGCCCAGAAGTGGGATTGCTGGATCAGATGGTAATTCTATTTCTAGTTTTTTTAAGGAAACTCCATACTGTTCTCCATAGTGAGTGTATCAATTTACATTCCCACCAATCGTGGAAGAGGGCTCCTTTTGTCCACACCCTCCCCAGAATTGGTTGTTTGTAGATTTTCAGATGATGCCGATTCTAACAGGTGTGAGGTGAAATCTCATTGTAGTTTTGATTTGCATTTCTCTGATAATTAGTGCTGTTGAGCAGCTTTTCATGTGCGTCTTGGCCATCTCTGTGTCTCCTTTGAAGAAACGTCTCTTTAGATCTTCTGCCCATTTTTTTTGGGTTGTTTGTTTTTTTAATATTAAGCTGCATGAGCTGTTTATATATATTGGAGATTAAACCTCTGTCCATTGATTCGTCTGCAACGATTTTCGCCCATTCAGAGGGATGCCTTTTTCCATTCCCGTGTTTTTTAACAAGAAAGGAAAGAAAGGAAAAGAAGCAGAACACTAATGTGCCTGAAATATGCCTTTTGAAACGGTCGTTTTGACATATGGACGTCCTTTGAATTTTTTGGTCGATATGTGACCCCAGGATTTGTTTTCAGGGCAGGTGTCATTTACAGGCCTGCAATGATTTTGAATATCAACTGACCATTAGCGTTGGGATTAAAGCTGCTGTTGTGTGAAACGGCCACAAGGTGGCAGCAGTTCACCCTTACCAAATCTGGTTACTAGGGCAAGAGAGCCTCAGTGGAAGTGGTGTTCTAGATTGGGGTTTAGAATGGAATGTGTTAGGAGAAAGACCCTCACGTTTGTCTCACTACTTCTTGTTCGTGTTTTTAATTTAATTTTTTATTTTTTATTACAGCAAGTTTGATTACAATGTTTGGCATGTTGTAGGTGTGGAAGATGTGGTTCTTTTACACATATACAGATGAATGTTCTTCCTGGGATCATTTTCCCATGTACGTTATGACAGAATGTTGAGTAGTCCTCTCTTGGTATTCTGTAGGTCTTTGGTGATTATATATGTCACCTGTGTTTGTATATGTCTGTTAACCCCGATATCGTAATGAAACCAATCCTCACACCTTTCCATTGGTGAACCATAAGTCTGTTTAATGAATCTGTGATTGCCGTTCTCCGTGGAAATATCTGCCCTGGTATCCATTTTTAGGTAAAACCTATAAGTGATATGATATGATATGTGTCTTCCAATTTCTGACTTACTACAAGTCACGTGATTACTTCTAGACTCATCTACGGTGCTGCAAATGGCATTGTGGCCTTTTTCCCTTGGCTTCTCTTCTGCTTTAGCGGGCTACATTTTCAACAATGTGATTGCCTGAGGGTTGTGGATTAGCTGACCTGGGCAGCCTTACCCTGCCAGCCCGCGCTCCCCAGGTGTGCCTCATTGAGGTCAATATAAACAGCGCTCCAGGCAGCAATAGCCCCTGAAGCTGTGCCTGACTCCATATTCTCTGCCCCGTCAGCAGTCTCGGGGCTGTGCTGGTGGGAGGGAGTGAGGGGCCACAGCTTTGTTGGTGGCCCGGTGTGAGTGGGGTTCTGCTGGCCTTTCTGCCGGAGTTGCCAGGCTGCCGCCTGCAAAGAAGAGGTTGTGTCACCCATACCTTCTGCTGGAATTTCTCTCCGGACAGAGGTGAGGAAGGAAAAAAGCAGTGGGGGCCGGGACAGGAGGGGTATCTCAGGCAGGGCAATGGAAAGCTTCTGGAAGAGCGCCCAGGGCCAGGACCACCCTGGCTGGCCTGCAGGCACCAAGTTGGCCTGCGTGCTGTCGCTTGTGTGGCTCCACGGTCCTTCCTCTAGGCTTTCAAGCCCTTGTACATATTCAGGTGTTTTACCTGGAAAGGGTGGGAACTGTTCAGCAGCAGCTGGCCAGGGGCTCAGCTCACGTTTACTCACAGATGCCTCGGCATGGTCCCCAAACGTTGCAATGAGGTCGCTCCTTGCGTGGGGGGTGGGTTGATGGCTGTATGGGAGATGCTTCCCCACCTCTGACCAATTTCATAATTGTTTACCACTGGAGCAAGTGCCCTGATAGGGTTTTCCTCTGTATAACTCATGGGTTCAGGTTTTTTTTTTCTTTTATGGTTCAAGTTAGATTTTATTCCTCTTTTATGTATTTATAGATATAAGCATGGAAATAATTCATTCCTATAAATACATCTGTGTGACGGGAAGAACTTTTTTCTGTTTTATTTTTAAATTTTATTTTTTAAAATTTTGAAATTTAATTTTATTTATTTTTTTATACAGCACATTATTATTAGTTATGTATTTTATGCATATACATGTACACAGGTCAATCCCAAACTCCCAACTCATCCCACCACCACCACCCCATGGCTTCCCACACTTGGTGTCCATACGTTTGTTCTCTACGTCTGTGTCTCTATTTCTTCCCTGCAAACCAGTTCATCTGTACCATTTTTAGGCTCCACATATATGCATTAATATACAATATTTGTTTTCCTCTTTCTGACTTACTTCATTCTGTATGACAGTCTCTCGATCCATCGATGTCTCTACAAATGACCCAGTTTCATTCCTTTTTATGGCCGAGTAATATTCCATTTCATATATGTACCACATCTTTATCCATTCATCTGTCTGTGGGCATTTAGGTTGCTTCCATTACCTGGCTATTGTAAATAGTGCTGCAATGAACATTGTGGTGAATGTGCCTTTTTGATTTACGGTTTTCTCTGGGTATATGCCCAGAAGTGGGATTGCTGGATCAGATGGTAATTCTATTTTTAGTTTTTTTAAGGAAACTCCATACTGTTCTCCATAGTGACTGTATCAATTTACATTCCCACCAATCGTGGAAGAGGGCTCCTTTTGTCCACACCCTCCCCAGAATTGGTTGTTTGTAGATTTTCTGATGATGCCGATTCTTACAGGTGTGAGGTGAAACCTCATTGTAGTTTTGATTTTATTTCTCTAATAATTAGTGCTGTTGAGCAGCTTTTCATGTGCGTCTTAGCCATCTCTGTGTCTCCTTTGAAGAAACGTCTCTTTAGATCTTCTGCCCATTTTTTTGGGTTGTTTGTTTTTTTAATATTAAGCTGCATGAGCTGTTTATATATATTGGAGATTAAACCTCTGTCCATTGATTCGTCTGCAACGATTTTCGCCCATTCTGAGGGATGCTTTTTTCCATTCCCGCTTTTTTTAACAAAAAAAGGAAAGAAAGGAAAAGAAGCAGAACACTAATGTGCGTAAAATATGCCTTTTGAAACGGTCGTTTTGAAATATGGACGTCCTTTGAATATTTAGGTCGATATGTGACCCCAGGATTTGTTTTCAGGGCAGGTGTCATTTACAGGCCTGCAATGATTTTGAATATCAACTGACCATTAGCGTTGGGATTAAAGCTGCTGTTGTGTGAAACGGCCACAAGGTGGCAGCAGTTCACCCTTACCAAATCTGGTTACTAGGGCAAGAGAGCCTCAGTGGAAGTGGTGTTCTAGATTGGAGTTTAGAATGGAATGTGCCAGGAGAAAGCCCCTCACGTTTGTCTCACTACTTCTTGTTCGTGTTTTTAATTTAATTTTTTATTTTTTATTACAGCAAGTTTGATTACAATGTTTGGCTTGTTGTAGGTGTGGAAGATGTGGTTCTTTTACACATATAGACATGTCTGTTCTTCCTGGGACCCTTTTCCCATGTACGTTATGACAGAATGTTGAGTAGTCCTCTCTTGGTATTCTGTAGGTCTTTGGTGATTATATATGTCACCTGTGTTTGTATATGTCTGTTAACCCCGATATCGTAATGAAACCAATTCTCACAACTTTCCATTGGTGAACCATAAGTTTGTTTAATGAATCTGTGATTGCCCTTCTCCGTGGAAATATCTGCCCTGGGATCCATTTTTAGGTAACACCTATAAGTGATATGATATGATATGTGTCTTCCACTTTCTGCTTACTACAAGTCACGTGATTACTTCTAGACTCATCTACGGTGCTGCAAATGGCATTGTGTCCTTTTTTCCCTTGGCTTCTCTTCTGCCTTAGCGGGGTCCATTTTCAACAATGTGATTCCCTGAGGGTTGTGGATTAGCTGACCTGGGCAGCCTTACCCTGCCGGCCCGCCCTCCCCAGGTGTGCCTCGTTGAGGTCAATATAAACAGCGCTCCAGGCAGCAATAGCCCTTGAAGCTGTGCCTGACTCCATATTCTCTGCCCCGTCAGCAGTCTCGGGGCTGTGTTGGTGGGAGGGGGTGAGGGGCCACAGCTTTGTGGGTGGCCCGGTGTGAGTGGGGTTCTGCTGGCCTTTCTGCAGGAGTTGCCAGGCTGCCGCCTGTAAAGAAGAGGTTGTGTCACACATGCCTTCCGCTGGAATTTCTCTCCGGACAGAGGTGAGGAAGGAAAAAAGCAGTGGGGGCCGAGACAGGATGGGTATCTCAGGCAGGGCAATGGAAAGCTTCTGGAAGAGCGCCCAGGGCCAGGACCACCCTGGCTGGCCTGCAGGCACCAAGTTGGCCTGCGTGCTGTCGCTGGTGTGGCTCCACGGTCCTTCCTCTAGGCTTTCAAGCCCTTGTACATATTCAGGTGTTTTACCTGGAAAGGGTGGGAACAGTTCAGCAGTAGCTGGCCTGGGGCTCAGCTCACGTTTACTCACAGATGCCTCGGCACGGTCCCCCAGCTTTGCAATGAGGACGCTCCTTGCGTGGGGGGTGGGTTGATGGCTGTATGGGAGATGGTTCCCCACCTCTGACCAATTTCAGAATTGTTTACCACTGGAGCAAGTGCCCTGATAGGGTTTTCCTCTGTATAACTCGTGGGTTCAGGTTTTTTTTTCTTTTATGGTTCAAGTTAGATTTTATTCCTCTTTTATATATTTATAGATATAAGCATGGAAATAATTCATTCCTATAAATACATCTGTGTGATGGGAAGAACTTTTTTCTGTTTTATTTTTAAATTTTATTTTTTTTTAAATTTTGAAATTTAATTTTATTTATTTTTTTATACAGCACGTTATTATTAGTTATGTATTTTATGCATATACATGTATACAGGTCAATCCCAAACTCCCAACTCATCCCACCACCACCACCCCATGGCTTCCCACACTTGGTGTCCATACGTTTGTTCTCTACCTCTGTGTCTCAATTTCTTCCCTGCAAACCAGTTCATCTGTACCATTTTTTTAGGTTCCACATATATGCATTAATATACAATATTTGTTTTCCTCTTTCTGACTTACTTCATTCTGTATGACAGTCTCTCGATCCATCGATGTCTCTACAAATGACCCAGTTTCATTCCTTTTTATGGCTGAGTAATATTCCATTTTATATATGTAACACATCTTTATCCATTCATCTGTCTGGGGGCATTTAGTTTGCTTCCATTACCTGGCTATTGTAAATAGTGCTGCAACGAATATTGTGGTGAATGTGCCTTTTTGAAATACGGTTTTCTCTGGCTATATGCCCAGAAGTGGGATTGCTGGATCAGATGGTAATTCTATTTCTATTTTTTTTAAGAAAACTCCATACTGTTCTCCATAGTGACTGTATCAATTTACATTCCCACCAATAGTGGAAGAGGGCTCCTTTTGTCCACAACCTCCCCAGAATTGGTTGTTTGTAGATTTTCTGATGATGCCGATTCTAACAGGTGTGAGGTGAAATCTCATTGTAGTTTTGATTTGCATTTCTCTGATAATTAGTGCTGTTGAGCAGCTTTTCATGTGCGTCTTGGCCATCTCTGTGTCTCCTTTGAAGAAACGTCTCTTTAGATCTTCTGCCCATTTTTTTTGGGTTGTTTGTTTTTTTTAATATTAAGCTGCATGAGCTGTTTATATATATTGGAGATTAAACCTCTGTCCATTGATTCGTCTGCAACGATTTTCGCCCATTCTGAGGGATGCCTTTTTCCATTCCCGTGTTTTTTAACAAAAAAGGAAAGAAAGGAAAATAAGCAGAACACTAATGTGCCTAAAATATGCCTTTTGAAACGGTCGTTTTGACATATGGACGTCCTTTGAATTTTTTGGTCGATATGTGACCCCAGGATTTGTTTTCAGGGCAGGTGTCATTTACAGGCCTGCAATGATTTTGAATATCTACTGACCATTAGCGTTGGGATTAAAGCTGCTGTGTGAAACGGCCACAAGTTGGCAGCAGTTCACCCTTACCAAATCTGGTTACTAGGGCAAGAGAGCCTCAGTGGAAGTGGTGTTCTAGATTGGAGTTTAGAATGGAATGTGCCAGGAGAAAGCCCCTCACGTTTGTCTCACTACTTCTTGTTCGTGTTTTTAATTTAATTTTTTATTTTTTCTTACAGCAAGTTTGATTACAATGTTTGGCTTGTTGTAGGTGTGGAAGATGTGGTTCTTTTACACATATACAGATGACTGTTCTTCCTGGGATCCTTTTCCCATGTGTGTTATGACAGAATATTGAGTAGTCCTCTCTTGGTATTCTGTAGGTCTTTGGTGATTATATATGTCACCTGTGTTTGTATATGTCTGTTAACCCCGATATCGTAATGAAACCAATCCTCACACCTTTCCATTGGTGAACCATAAGTCTGTTTAATGAATCTGTGATTGCCGTTCTCCGTGGAAATATCTGCGCTGGTATCCATTTTTAGGTAACACCTATAAGTGATATGATATGATATGTGTCTTCCACTTTCTGACTTACTACAAGTCACGTGATTACTTCTAGACTCATCTACGGTGCTGCAAATGGCATTGTGTCCTTTTTTCCCTTGGCTTCTCTTCTGCCTTAGCGGGGTCCATTTTCAACAATGTGATTCCCTGAGGGTTGTGGATTAGCGGACCTGGGCAGCCGTACCCTGCCAGCCCGCCCTCCCCAGGTGTGCCTCGTTGAGGTCAATATAAACAGCGCTCCAGGCAGCAATAGCCCCTGAAGCTGTGCCTGACTCCATATTCTCTGCCCCGTCAGCAGTCTCGGGGCTGTGCTGGTGGGAGGGAGTCAGGGGCCACAGCTTTGTTGGTGACCCGGTGTGAGTGGGGTTCTGCTGGCCTTTCTGCCGGAGTTGCCAGGCTGCCGCCTGCAAAGGAGAGGTTGTGTCACCAATACCTTCTGCTGGAATTTCTCTCCGGACAGAGGTGAGGAAGGAAAAAAGCAGTGGGGGCCGGGACAGGAGGGGTATCTCAGGCAGGGCAATGGAAAGCTTCTGGAAGAGCGCCCAGGGCCAGGACCACCCTGGCTGGCCTGCAGGCACCAAGTTGGCCTGCGTGCTGTCGCTGGTGTGGCTCCACGGTCCTTCCTCTAGGCTTTCAAGCCCTTGTACATATTCAGGTGTTTTACCTGGAAAGGGTGGGAACAGTTCAGCAGCAGCTGGCCAGGGGCTCAGCTCACGTTTACTCACAGATGCCTCGGCACGGTCCCCAAACTTTGCAATGAGGTCGCTCCTTGCGTGGGGCTTGGGTTGATGGCTGTATGGGAGATGGTTCCCCACCTCTGACCAATTTCAGAATTGTTTACCACTGGAGCAAGTGCCCTGATAGGGTTTTCCTCTGTATAACTCGTGGGTTCAGGTTTTTTTTTCTTGTATGGTTCAAGTTAGATTTTATTCCTCTTTTATGTATTTATAGATATAAGCATGGAAATAATTCATTCCTATAAATACATCTGTGTGACGGGAAGAACTTTTTTCTGTTTTATTTTTAAATTTTATTTTTTAAAATTTTGAAATTTAATTTTATTTATTTTTTTATACAGCACATTATTATTAGTTATGTATTTTATGCATATACATGTACACAGGTCAATCCCAAACTCCCAACTCATCCCACCACCACCACCCCATGGCTTCCCACACTTGGTGTCCATACGTTTGTTCTCTACCTCTGTGTCTCTATTTCTTCCCTGCAAACCAGTTCATCTGTACCATTTTTAGGCTCCACATATATGCATTAATATACAATATTTGTTTTCCTCTTTCTGACTTACTTCATTCTGTATGACAGTCTCTCGATCCATCGATGTCTCTACAAATGACCCAGTTTCATTCCTTTTTATGGCCGAGTAATATTCCATTTCATATATGTACCACATCTTTATCCATTCATCTGTCTGTGGGCATTTAGGTTGCTTCCATTACCTGGCTATTGTAAATAGTGCTGCAATGAACATTGTGGTGAATGTGCCTTTTTGATTTACGGTTTTCTCTGGGTATATGCCCAGAAGTGGGATTGCTGGATCAGATGGTAATTCTATTTCTAGTTTTTTTAAGGAAACTCCATACTGTTCTCCATAGTGACTGTATCAATTTACATTCCCACCAATCGTGGAAGAGGGCTCCTTTTGTCCACACCCTCCCCAGAATTGGTTGTTTGTAGATTTTCTGATGAAGCCGATTCTTACAGGTGTGAGGTGAAACCTCATTGTAGTTTTGATTTTATTTCTCTAATATTTAGTGCTGTTGAGCAGCTTTTCATGTGCGTCTTAGCCATCTCTGTGTCTCCTTTGAAGCAACGTCTCTTTAGATCTTCTGCCCATTTTTTTGGGTTGTTTGTTTTTTTAATATTAAGCTGCATGAGCTGTTTATATATATTGGAGATTAAACCTCTGTCCATTGATTCGTCTGCAACGATTTTCGCCCATTCTGAGGGATGCTTTTTTCCATTCCCGCTTTTTTTAACAAAAAAAGGAAAGAAAGGAAAAGAAGCAGAACACTAATGTGCGTAAAATATGCCTTTTGAAACGGTCGTTTTGAAATATGGACGTCCTTTGAATATTTAGGTCGATATGTGACCCCAGGATTTGTTTTCAGGGCAGGTGTCATTTACAGGCCTGCAATGATTTTGAATATCAACTGACCATTAGCGTTGGGATTAAAGTTGCTGTTGTGAGAAACGGCCACAAGGTGGCAGCAGTTCACCCTTACCAAATCTGGTTACTAGGGCAAGAGAGCCTCAGTGGAAGTGGTGTTCTAGATTGGAGTTTAGAATGGAATGTGCCAGGAGAAAGCCCCTCACGTTTGTCTCACTACTTCTTGTTCGTGTTTTTAATTTAATTTTTTATTTTTTATTACAGCAAGTTTGATTACAATGTTTGGCTTGTTGTAGGTGTGGAAGATGTGGTTCTTTTACACATATACAGATGACTGTTCTTCCTGGGATCCTTTTCCCATGTACGTTATGACAGAATGTTGAGTAGTCCTCTCTTGGTATTCTGTAGGTCTTTGGTGATTATATATGTCACCTGTGTTTGTATATGTCTGTTAACCCCGATATCGTAATGAAACCAATCCTCACACCTTTCCATTGGTGAACCATAAGTCTGTTTAATGAATCTGTGATTGCCGTTCTCCGTGGAAATATCTGCCCTGGGATCCATTTTTAGGTAACACCTATAAGTGATATGATATGATATGTGTCTTCCACTTTCTGCTTACTACAAGTCACGTGATTACTTCTAGACTCATCTACGGTGCTGCAAATGGCATTGTGTCCTTTTTTCCCTTGGCTTCTCTTCTGCCTTAGCGGGGTCCATTTTCAAAAATGTGATTCCCTGAGGGTTGTGGATTAGCTGACCTGGGCAGCCTTACCCTGCCGGCCCGCCCTCCCCAGGTGTGCCTCGTTGAGGTCAATATAAACAGCGCTCCAGGCAGCAATAGCCCTTGAAGCTGTGCCTGACTCCATATTCTCTGCCCCATCAGCAGTCTCGGGGCTGTGTTGGTGGAAGGGGGTGAGGGGCCAAAGCTTTGTGGGTGGCCCGGTGTGAGTGGGGTTCTGCTGGCCTTTCTGCAGGAGTTGCCAGGCTGCCGCCTGTAAAGAAGAGGTTGTGTCACACATGCCTTCCGCGGGAATTTCTCTCCGGACAGAGGTGAGGAAGGAAAAAAGCAGTGGGGGCCGGGACAGGAGGGGTATCTCAGGCAGGGCAATGGAAAGCTTCTGGAAGAGCGCCCAGGGCCAGGACCACCCTGGCTGTTCTGCAGGCACCATGTTGGCCTGCGTGCTGTCGCTGGTGTGGCTCCACGGTCCTTCCTCTAGGCTTTCAAGCCCTTGTACATATTCAGGTGTTTTACCTGGAAAGGGTGGGAACAGTTCAGCAGTAGCTGGCCTGGGGCTCAGCTCACGTTTACTCACAGATGCCTCGGCACGGTCCCCCAGCTTTGCAATGAGGACGCTCCTTGCGTGGGGGGTGGGTTGATGGCTGTATGGGAGATGGTTCCCCACCTCTGACCAATTTCAGAATTGTTTACCACTGGAGCAAGTGCCCTGATAGGGTTTTCCTCTGTATAACTCGTGGGTTCAGGTTTTTTTTTCTTTTATGGTTCAAGTTAGATTTTATTCCTCTTTTATATATTTATAGATATAAGCATGGAAATAATTCATTCCTATAAATACATCTGTGTGATGGGAAGAACTTTTTTCTGTTTTATTTATAAATTTTATTTTTTTTTAAATTTTGAAATTTAATTTTATTTATTTTTTTATACAGCACGTTATTATTAGTTATGTATTTTATGCATATACATGTATACAGGTCAATCCCAAACTCCCAACTCATCCCACCACCACCACCCCATGGCTTCCCACACTTGGTGTCCATACGTTTGTTCTCTACCTCTGTGTCTCTATTTCTTCCCTGCAAACCAGTTCATCTGTACCATTTTTTTAGGTTCCACATATATGCATTAATATACAATATTTGTTTTCCTCTTTCTGACTTACTTCATTCTGTATGACAGTCTCTCGATCCATCGATGTCTCTACAAATGACCCAGTTTCATTCCTTTTTATGGCCGAGTAATATTCCATTTTATATATGTAACACATCTTTATCCATTCATCTGTCTGTGGGCATTTAGTTTGCTTCCATTACCTGGCTATTGTAAATAGTGCTGCAACGAACATTGTGGTGAATGTGCCTTTTTGAAATACGGTTTTCTCTGGGTATATGCCCAGAAGTGGGATTGCTGGATCAGATGGTAATTCTATTTCTATTTTTTTTAAGGAAACTCCATACTGTTCTCCATAGTGACTGTATCAATTTACATTCCCACCAATAGTGGAAGAGGGCTCCTTTTGTCCACAACCCCCCCAGAATTGGTTGTTTGTAGATTTTCAGATGATGCCGATTCTAACAGGTGTGAGGTGAAATCTCATTGTAGTTTTGATTTGCATTTCTCTGATAATTAGTGCTGTTGAGCAGCTTTTCATGTGCGTCTTGGCCATCTCTGTGTCTCCTTTGAAGAAACGTCTCTTTAGATCTTCTGCCCATTTTTTTGGGTTGTTTGTTTTTTTAATATTAAGCTGCATGAGCTGTTTATATATATTGGAGATTAAACCTCTGTCCATTGATACGTCTGCAACGATTTTCGCCCATTCAGAGGGATGCCTTTTTCCATTCCCGTGTTTTTTAACAAGAAAGGAAAGAAAGGAAAAGAAGCAGAACACTAATGTGCCTAAAATATGCCTTTTGAAACGGTCGTTTTGACATATGGACGTCCTTTGAATTTTTTGGTCGATATGTGACCCCAGGATTTGTTTTCAGGGCAGGTGTCATTTACAGGCCTGCAATGATTTTGAATATCTACTGACCATTTGCGTTGGGATTAAAGCTGCTGTTGTGTGAAACGGCCACAAGGTGGCAGCAGTTCACCCTTACCAAATCTGGTTACTAGGGCAAGAGAGCCTCAGTGAAAGTGGTGTTCTAGATTGGAGTTTAGAATGGAATGTGCCAGGAGAAAGACCCTCACGTTTGTCTCACTACTTCTTGTTCGTGTTTTTAATTTAATTTTTTATTTTTTATTACAGCAAGTTTGATTACAATGTTTGGCTTGTTGTAGGTGTGGAAGATGTGGTTCTTTTACACATATACACATGTCTGTTCTTCCTGGGATCCTTTTCCCATGTACGTTATGACAGAATATTGAGTAGTCCTCTCTTGGTATTCTGTAGGTCTTTGGTGATTATATATGTCACCTGTGTTTGTATATGTCTGTTAACCCCGATATCGTAATGAAACCAATCCTCACACCTTTCCATTGGTGAACCATAAGTCTGTTTAATGAATCTGTGATTGCCGTTCTCCGTGGAAATATCTGCGCTGGTATCCATTTTTAGGTAACACCTATAAGTGATATGATATGATATGTGTCTTCCACTTTCTGACTTACTACAAGTCACGTGATTACTTCTAGACTCATCTACGGTGCTGCAAATGGCATTGTGGCCTTTTTTCCCTTGGCTTCTCTTCTGCATTAGCGGGGTCCATTTTCAACAATGTGATTCCCTGAGGGTTGTGGATTAGCTGACCTGGGCAGCCGTAGCCTGCCGGCCCGCCCTCCCCAGGTGTGTCTCGTTGAGGTCAATATAAACAGCGCTCCAGGCAGCAATAGCCCCTGAAGCTGTGCCTGACTCCATATTCTCTGCCCCGTCAGCAGTCTCGGGGCTGTGCTGGTGGGAGGGAGTGAGGGGCCACAGCTTTGTTGGTGACCCGGTGTGAGTGGGGTTCTGCTGGCCTTTCTGCCGGAGTTGCCAGGCTGCCGCCTGCAAAGGAGAGGTTGTGTCACCAATACCTTCTGCTGGAATTTCTCTCCGGACAGAGGTGAGGAAGGAAAAAAGCAGTGGGGGCCGGGACAGGAGGGGTATCTCAGGCAGGGCAATGGAAAGCTTCTGGAAGAGCGCCCAGGGACAGGACCACCCTGGCTGGCCTGCAGGCACCAAGTTGGCCGGCGTGCTGTCGCTGGTGTGGCTCCACGGTCCTTCCTCTAGGCTTTCAAGCCCTTGTACATATTCAGGTGTTTTACCTGGAAAGGGTGGGAACAGTTCAGCAGCAGCTGGCCAGGGGCTCAGCTCACGTTTACTCACAGATGCCTCGGCACGGTCCCCAAACTTTGCAATGAGGTCGCTCCTTGCGTGGGGCTTGGGTTGATGGCTGTATGGGAGATGGTTCCCCACCTCTGACCAATTTCAGAATTGTTTACCACTGGAGCAAGTGCCCTGATAGGGTTTTCCTCTGTATAACTCGTGGGTTCAGGTTTTTTTTTCTTGTATGGTTCAAGTTAGATTTTATTCCTCTTTTATGTATTTATAGATATAAGCATGGAAATAATTCATTCCTATAAATACATCTGTGTGATGGGAAGAACTTTTTTCTGTTTTATTTTTAAATTTTATTTTTTTTTAAATTTTGAAATTTAATTTTATTTATTTTTTTATACAGCACGTTATTATTAGTTATGTATTTTATGCATATACATGTATACAGGTCAATCCCAAACTCCCAACTCATCCCACCACCACCACCCCATGGCTTCCCACACTTGGTGTCCATACGTTTGTTCTCTACCTCTGTGTCTCTATTTCTTCCCTGCAAACCAGTTCATCTGTACCATTTTTTTAGGTTCCACATATATGCATTAATATACAATATTTGTTTTCCTCTTTCTGACTTACTTCATTCTGTATGACAGTCTCTCGATCCATCGATGTCTCTACAAATGACCCAGTTTCATTCCTTTTTATGGCCGAGTAATATTCCATTTTATATATGTAACACATCTTTATCCATTCATCTGTCTGTGGGCATTTAGTTTGCTTCCATTACCTGGCTATTGTAAATAGTGCTGCAACGAACATTGTGGTGAATGTGCCTTTTTGAAATACGGTTTTATCTGGGTATATGCCCAGAAGTGGGATTGCTGGATCAGATGGTAATTCTATTTCTATTTTTTTTAAGGAAACTCCATACTGTTCTCCATAGTGACTGTATCAATTTACATTCCCACCAATAGTGGAAGAGGGCTCCTTTTGTCCACAACCTCCCCAGAATTGGTTGTTTGTAGATTTTCTGATGATGCCGATTCTAACAGGTGTGAGGTGAAATCTCATTGTAGTTTTGATTTGCATTTCTCTGATAATTAGTGCTGTTGAGCAGCTTTTCATGTGCGTCTTGGCCATCTCTGTGTCTCCTTTGAAGAAACGTCTCTTTAGATCTTCTGCCCATTTTTGTATTGGGTTGTTTGTTTTTTTAATATTAAGCTGCATGAGCTGTTTATATATATTGGAGATTAAACCTCTGTCCATTGATTCGTCTGCAACGATTTTCGCCCATTCAGAGGGATGCCTTTTTCCATTCCCGTGTTTTTTAACAAGAAAGGAAAGAAAGAAAAAGAAGCAGAACACTAATGTGCCTAAAATATGCCTTTTGAAACGGTCGTTTTGACATATGGACGTCCTTTGAATTTTTTGGTCGATATGTGACCCCAGGATTTGTTTTCAGGGCAGTTGTGATTTACAGGCCTGCAATGATTTTGAATATCAACTGACCATTAGCGTTGGGATTAAAGCTGCTGTTGTGTGAAACGGCCACAAGGTGGCAGCAGTTCACCCTTACCAAATCTGGTTACTAGGGCAAGAGAGCCTCAGTGGAAGTGGTGTTCTAGATTGGAGTTTAGAATGGAATGTGTCAGGAGAAAGACCCTCACGTTTGTCTCACTACTTCTTGTTCGTGTTTTTAATTTAATTTTTTATTTTTTATTACAGCAAGTTTGATTACAATGTTTGGCTTGTTGTAGGTGTGGAAGATGTGGTTCTTTTACACATATACAGATGACTGTTCTTCCTGGGATCCTTTTCCCATGTACGTTATGACAGAATGTTGAGTAGTCCTCTCTTGGTATTCTGTAGGTCTTTGGTGATTATATATGTCACCTGTGTTTGTATATGTCTGTTAACCCCGATATCGTAATGAAACCAATCCTCACACCTTTCCATTGGTGAACCATAAGTCTGTTTAATGAATCTGTGATTGCCCTTCTCCGTGGAAATATCTGCCCTGGTATCCATTTTTAGGTAACACCTATAAGTGATATGATATGATATGTGTCTTCCACTTTCTGACTTACTACAAGTCACCTGATTACTTCTAGACTCATCTACGGTGCTGCAAATGGCATTGTGTCCTTTTTTCCCTTGGCTTCTCTTCTGCCTTAGCGGGGTCCATTTTCAACAATGTGATTCCCTGAGGGTTGTGGATTAGCTGACCTGGGCAGCCGTACCCTGCCGGCCCGCCCTCCCCAGGTGTGCCTCGTTGAGGTCAATATAAACAGCGCTCCAGGCAGCAATAGCCCCTGAAGCTGTGCCTGACTCCATATTCTCTGCCCCGTCAGCAGTCTCGGGGCTGTGTTGGTGGGAGGGAGTGAGGGGCCACAGCTTTGTTGGTGACCCGGTGTGAGTGGGGTTCTGCTGGCCTTTCTGCCGGAGTTGCCAGGCTGCCACCTGCAAAGAAGAGGTTGTGTCACACATACCTTCTGCTGGAATTTCTCTCCGGACAGAGGTGAGGAAGGAAAAAAGCAGTGGGGGCCGGGACAGGAGGGGTATCTCAGGCAGGGCAATGGAAAGCTTCTGGAAGAGCGCCCAGGGACAGGACCACCCTGGCTGGCCTGCAGGCACCTAGTTGGCCGGCGTGCTGTCGCTGGTGTGGTTCCACGGTCCTTCCTCTAGGCTTTCAAGCCCTTGTACATATTCAGGTGTTTTACCTGGAAAGGGTGGGAACAGTTCAGCAGCAGCTGGCCAGGGGCTCAGCTCACGTTTACTCACAGATGCCTCGGCACGTTCCCCAAACTTTGCAATGAGGTCGCTCCTTGCGTGGGGCTTGGGTTGATGGCTGTATGGGACATGCTTCCCCACCTCTGACCAATTTCATAATTGTTTACCACTGGAGCAAGTGCCCTGATAGGGTTTTCCTCTGTATAACTCGTGGGTTCAGGTTTTTTTTTTCTTGTATGGTTCAAGTTAGATTTTATTCCTCTTTTATGTATTTATAGATATAAGCATGGAAATAATTCATTCCTATAAATACATCTGTGTGACGGGAAGAACTTTTTTCTGTTTTATTTTTAAATTTTATTTTTTAAAATTTTGAAATTTAATTTTATTTATTTTTTTTATACAGCACATTATTATTAGTTATGTATTTTATGCATATACATGTACACAGGTCAATCCCAAACTCCCAACTCATCCCACCACCACCACCCCATGGCTTCCCACACTTGGTGTCCATACGTTTGTTCTCTACCTCTGTGTCTCTATTTCTTCCCTGCAAACCAGTTCATCTGTACCATTTTTAGGCTCCACATATATGCATTAATATACAATATTTGTTTTCCTCTTTCTGACTTACTTCATTCTGTATGACAGTCTCTCGATCCATCGATGTCTCTACAAATGACCCAGTTTCATTCCTTTTTATGGCCGAGTAATATTCCATTTCATATATGTACCACATCTTTATCCATTCATCTGTCTGTGCGCATTTAGGTTGCTTCCATTACCTGGCTATTGTAAATAGTGCTGCAATGAACATTGTGGTGAATGTGCCTTTTTGATTTACGGTTTTCTCTGGGTATATGCCCAGAAGTGGGATTGCTGGATCAGATGGTAATTCTATTTCTAGTTTTTTTAAGGAAACTCCATACTGTTCTCCATAGTGACTGTATCAATTTACATTCCCACCAATCGTGGAAGAGGGCTCCTTTTGTCCACACCCTCCCCAGAATTGGTTGTTTGTAGATTTTCAGATGATGCCGATTCTAACAGGTGTGAGGTGAAATCTCATTGTAGTTTTGATTTGCATTTCTCTGATAATTAGTGCTGTTGAGCAGCTTTTCATGTGCGTCTTGGCCATCTCTGTGTCTCCTTTGAAGAAACGTCTCTTTAGATCTTCTGCCCATTTTTGTATTGGGTTGTTTGTTTTTTTAATATTAAGCTGCATGAGCTGTTTATATATATTGGAGATTAAACCTCTGTCCATTGATTCGTCTGCAACGATTTTCGCCCATTCAGAGGGATGCCTTTTTCCATTCCCGTGTTTTTTAACAAGAAAGGAAAGAAAGAAAAAGAAGCAGAACACTAATGTGCCTAAAATATGCCTTTTGAAACGGTCGTTTTGACATATGGACGTCCTTTGAATTTTTTGGTCGATATGTGACCCCAGGATTTGTTTTCAGGGCAGTTGTGATTTACAGGCCTGCAATGATTTTGAATATCAACTGACCATTAGCGTTGGGATTAAAGCTGCTGTTGTGTGAAACGGCCACAAGGTGGCAGCAGTTCACCCTTACCAAATCTGGTTACTAGGGCAAGAGAGCCTCAGTGGAAGTGGTGTTCTAGATTGGAGTTTAGAATGGAATGTGTCAGGAGAAAGACCCTCAAGTTTGTCTCACTACTTCTTGTTCGTGTTTTTAATTTAATTTTTTATTTTTTATTACAGCAAGTTTGATTACAATGTTTGGCTTGTTGTAGGTGTGGAAGATGTGGTTCTTTTACACATATACAGATGACTGTTCTTCCTGGGATCCTTTTCCCATGTACGTTATGACAGAATGTTGAGTAGTCCTCTCTTGGTATTCTGTAGGTCTTTGGTGATTATATATGTCACCTGTGTTTGTATATGTCTGTTAACCCCGATATCGTAATGAAACCAATCCTCACACCTTTCCATTGGTGAACCATAAGTCTGTTTAATGAATCTGTGATTGCCCTTCTCCGTGGAAATATCTGCCCTGGGATCCATTTTTAGGTAACACCTATAAGTGATATGATATGATATGTGTCTTCCACTTTCTGACTTACTACAAGTCACGTGATTACTTCTAGACTCATCTACGGTGCTGCAAATGGCATTGTGGCCCTTTTTCCCTTGGCTTCTCTTCTGCTTTAGCGGGGTCCATTTTCAACAATGTGATTGCCTGAGGGTTGTGGATTAGCTGACCTGGGCAGCCTTACCCTGCTAGCCCGCCCTCCCCAGGTGTGCCTCGTTGAGGTCAATATAAACAGCGCTCCAGGCAGCAATAGCCCCTGAAGCTGTGCCTGACTCCATATTCTCTGCCCCGTCAGCAGTCTCGGGGCTGTGCTGGTGGGAGGGAGTGAGGGGCCACAGCTTTGTTGGTGGCCCGGTGTGAGTGGGGTTCTGCTGGCCTTTCTGCAGGAGTTGCCAGGCTGCCGCCTGCAAAGAAGAGGTTGTGTCACCCATACCTTCTGCTGGAATTTCTCTCCGGACAGAGGTGAGGAAGGAAAAAAGCAGTGGGGGCCGGGACAGGAGGGGTATCTCAGGCAGGGCAATGGAAAGCTTCTGGAAGAGCGCCCGGGGACAGGACCACCCTGGCTGGCCTGCAGGCACCAAGTTGGCCGGCGTGCTGTCACTGGTGTGGCTCCACGGTCCTTCCTCTAGGCTTTCAAGCCCTTGTACATATTCAGGTGTTTTACCTGGAAAGGGTGGGAACAGTTCAGCAGCAGCTGGCCAGGGGCTCAGCTCACGTTTACTCACAGATGCCTCGGCACGGTCCCCAAACTTTGCAATGAGGTCGCTCCTTGCGTGGGGGGTGGGTTGATGGCTGTATGGGAGATGCTTCCCCACCTCTGACCAATTTCATAATTGTTTACCACTGGAGCAAGTGCCCTGATAGGGTTTTCCTCTGTATAACTCGTGGGTTCAGGTTTTTTTTTCTTGTATGGTTCAAGTTAGATTTTATTCCTCTTTTATGTATTTATAGATATAAGCATGGAAATAATTCATTCCTATAAATACATCTGTGTGACGGGAAGAACTTTTTTCTGTTTTATTTTTAAATTTTATTTTTTAAAATTTTGAAATTTAATTTTATTTATTTTTTTTATACAGCACATTATTATTAGTTATGTATTTTATGCATATACATGTACACAGGTCAATCCCAAACTCCCAACTCATCCCACCACCACCACCCCATGGCTTCCCACACTTGGTGTCCATACGTTTGTTCTCTACCTCTGTGTCTCTATTTCTTCCCTGCAAACCAGTTCATCTGTACCATTTTTAGGCTCCTCATATATGCATTAATATACAATATTTGTTTTCCTCTTTCTGACTTACTTCATTCTGTATGACAGTCTCTCGATCCATCGATGTCTCTACAAATGACCCAGTTTCATTCCTTTTTATGGCCGAGTAATATTCCATTTCATATATGTACCACATCTTTATCCATTCATCTGTCTGTGGGCATTTAGGTTGCTTCCATTACCTGGCTATTGTAAATAGTGCTGCAATGAACATTGTGGTGAATGTGCCTTTTTGATTTACGGTTTTCTCTGGGTATATGCCCAGAAGTGGGATTGCTGGATCAGATGGTAATTCTATTTCTAGTTTTTTTTAAGGAAACTCCATACTGTTCTCCATAGTGACTGTATCAATTTACATTCCCACCAATCGTGGAAGAGGGCTCCTTTTGTCCACACCCTCCCCAGAATTGGTTGTTTGTAGATTTTCAGATGATGCCGATTCTAACAGGTGTGAGGTGAAATCTCATTGTAGTTTTGATTTGCATTTCTCTGATAATTAGTGCTGTTGAGCAGCTTTTCATGTGCGTCTTGGCCATCTCTGTGTCTCCTTTGAAGAAACGTCTCTTTAGATCTTCTGCCCATTTTTTTTGGGTTGTTTGTTTTTTTAATATTAAGCTGCATGAGCTGTTTATATATATTGGAGATTAAACCTCTGTCCATTGATTCGTCTGCAACGATTTTCGCCCATTCAGAGGGATGCCTTTTTCCATTCCCGTGTTTTTTAACAAGAAAGGAAAGAAAGGAAAAGAAGCAGAACACTAATGTGCCTAAAATATGCCTTTTGAAACGGTCGTTTTGACATATGGACGTCCTTTGAATTTTTTGGTCGATATGTGACCCCAGGATTTGTTTTCAGGGCAGGTGTCATTTACAGGCCTGCAATGATTTTGAATATCAACTGACCATTAGCGTTGGGATTAAAGCTGCTGTTGTGTGAAACGGCCACAAGGTGGCAGCAGTTCACCCTTACCAAATCTGGTTACTAGGGCAAGAGAGCCTCAGTGGAAGTGGTGTTCTAGATTGGAGTTTAGAATGGAATGTGTCAGGAGAAAGACCCTCAAGTTTGTCTCACTACTTCTTGTTCGTGTTTTTAATTTAATTTTTTATTTTTTATTACAGCAAGTTTGATTACAATGTTTGGCTTGTTGTAGGTGTGGAAGATGTGGTTCTTTTACACATATACAGATGACTGTTCTTCCTGGGATCCTTTTCCCATGTACGTTATGACAGAATGTTGAGTAGTCCTCTCTTGGTATTCTGTAGGTCTTTGGTGATTATATATGTCACCTGTGTTTGTATATGTCTGTTAACCCCGATATCGTAATGAAACCAATCCTCACACCTTTCCATTGGTGAACCATAAGTCTGTTTAATGAATCTGTGATTGCCCTTCTCCGTGGAAATATCTGCCCTGGGATCCATTTTTAGGTAACACCTATAAGTGATATGATATGATATGTGTCTTCCACTTTCTGACTTACTACAAGTCACGTGATTACTTCTAGACTCATCTACGGTGCTGCAAATGGCATTGTGGCCCTTTTTCCCTTGGCTTCTCTTCTGCTTTAGCGGGGTCCATTTTCAACAATGTGATTGCCTGAGGGTTGTGGATTAGCTGACCTGGGCAGCCTTACCCTGCTAGCCCGCCCTCCCCAGGTGTGCCTCGTTGAGGTCAATATAAACAGCGCTCCAGGCAGCAATAGCCCCTGAAGCTGTGCCTGACTCCATATTCTCTGCCCCGTCAGCAGTCTCGGGGCTGTGCTGGTGGGAGGGAGTGAGGGGCCACAGCTTTGTTGGTGGCCCGGTGTGAGTGGGGTTCTGCTGGCCTTTCTGCAGGAGTTGCCAGGCTGCCGCCTGCAAAGAAGAGGTTGTGTCACCCATACCTTCTGCTGGAATTTCTCTCCGGACAGAGGTGAGGAAGGAAAAAAGCAGTGGGGGCCGGGACAGGAGGGGTATCTCAGGCAGGGCAATGGAAAGCTTCTGGAAGAGCGCCCGGGGACAGGACCACCCTGGCTGGCCTGCAGGCACCAAGTTGGCCGGCGTGCTGTCACTGGTGTGGCTCCACGGTCCTTCCTCTAGGCTTTCAAGCCCTTGTACATATTCAGGTGTTTTACCTGGAAAGGGTGGGAACAGTTCAGCAGCAGCTGGCCAGGGGCTCAGCTCACGTTTACTCACAGATGCCTCGGCACGGTCCCCAAACTTTGCAATGAGGTCGCTCCTTGCGTGGGGGGTGGGTTGATGGCTGTATGGGAGATGCTTCCCCACCTCTGACCAATTTCATAATTGTTTACCACTGGAGCAAGTGCCCTGATAGGGTTTTCCTCTGTATAACTCGTGGGTTCAGGTTTTTTTTTCTTGTATGGTTCAAGTTAGATTTTATTCCTCTTTTATGTATTTATAGATATAAGCATGGAAATAATTCATTCCTATAAATACATCTGTGTGACGGGAAGAACTTTTTTCTGTTTTATTTTTAAATTTTATTTTTTAAAATTTTGAAATTTAATTTTATTTATTTTTTTTATACAGCACATTATTATTAGTTATGTATTTTATGCATATACATGTACACAGGTCAATCCCAAACTCCCAACTCATCCCACCACCACCACCCCATGGCTTCCCACACTTGGTGTCCATACGTTTGTTCTCTACCTCTGTGTCTCTATTTCTTCCCTGCAAACCAGTTCATCTGTACCATTTTTAGGCTCCTCATATATGCATTAATATACAATATTTGTTTTCCTCTTTCTGACTTACTTCATTCTGTATGACAGTCTCTCGATCCATCGATGTCTCTACAAATGACCCAGTTTCATTCCTTTTTATGGCCGAGTAATATTCCATTTCATATATGTACCACATCTTTATCCATTCATCTGTCTGTGGGCATTTAGGTTGCTTCCATTACCTGGCTATTGTAAATAGTGCTGCAATGAACATTGTGGTGAATGTGCCTTTTTGATTTACGGTTTTCTCTGGGTATATGCCCAGAAGTGGGATTGCTGGATCAGATGGTAATTCTATTTCTAGTTTTTTTTAAGGAAACTCCATACTGTTCTCCATAGTGACTGTATCAATTTACATTCCCACCAATCGTGGAAGAGGGCTCCTTTTGTCCACACCCTCCCCAGAATTGGTTGTTTGTAGATTTTCAGATGATGCCGATTCTAACAGGTGTGAGGTGAAATCTCATTGTAGTTTTGATTTGCATTTCTCTGATAATTAGTGCTGTTGAGCAGCTTTTCATGTGCGTCTTGGCCATCTCTGTGTCTCCTTTGAAGAAACGTCTCTTTAGATCTTCTGCCCATTTTTTTTGGGTTGTTTGTTTTTTTAATATTAAGCTGCATGAGCTGTTTATATATATTGGAGATTAAACCTCTGTCCATTGATTCGTCTGCAACGATTTTCGCCCATTCAGAGGGATGCCTTTTTCCATTCCCGTGTTTTTTAACAAGAAAGGAAAGAAAGGAAAAGAAGCAGAACACTAATGTGCCTAAAATATGCCTTTTGAAACGGTCGTTTTGACATATGGACGTCCTTTGAATTTTTTGGTCGATATGTGACCCCAGGATTTGTTTTCAGGGCAGGTGTCATTTACAGGCCTGCAATGATTTTGAATATCAACTGACCATTAGCGTTGGGATTAAAGCTGCTGTTGTGTGAAACGGCCACAAGGTGGCAGCAGTTCACCCTTACCAAATCTGGTTACTAGGGCAAGAGAGCCTCAGTGGAAGTGGTGTTCTAGATTGGAGTTTAGAATGGAATGTGTCAGGAGAAAGACCCTCACGTTTGTCTCACTACTTCTTGTTCGTGTTTTTAATTTAATTTTTTATTTTTTATTACAGCAAGTTTGATTACAATGTTTGGCTTGTTGTAGGTGTGGAAGATGTGGTTCTTTTACACATATACAGATGACTGTTCTTCCTGGGATCCTTTTCCCATGTACGTTATGACAGAATGTTGAGTAGTCCTCTCTTGGTATTCTGTAGGTCTTTGGTGATTATATATGTCACCTGTGTTTGTATATGTCTGTTAACCCCGATATCGTAATGAAACCAATCCTCACACCTTTCCATTGGTGAACCATAAGTCTGTTTAATGAATCTGTGTTTGCCCTTCTCCGTGGAAATATCTGCCCTGGGATCCATTTTTAGGTAACACCTATAAGTGATATGATATGATATGTGTCTTCCACTTTCTGACTTACTACAAGTCACGTGATTACTTCTAGACTCATCTACGGTGCTGCAAATGGCATTGTGGCCCTTTTTCCCTTGGCTTCTCTTCTGCTTTAGCGGGGTCCATTTTCAACAATGTGATTGCCTGAGGGTTGTGGATTAGCTGACCTGGGCAGCCTTACCCTGCCAGCCCGCCCTCCCCAGGTGTGCCTCATTGAGGTCAATATAAACAGCGCTCCAGGCAGCAATAGCCCCTGAAGCTGTGCCTGACTCCATATTCTCTGCCCCGTCAGCAGTCTCGGGGCTGTGCTGGTGGGAGGGAGTGAGGGGCCACAGCTTTGTTGGTGGCCCGGTGTGAGTGGGGTTCTGCTGGCCTTTCTGCAGGAGTTGCCAGGCTGCCGCCTGCAAAGAAGAGGTTGTGTCACCCATACCTTCTGCTGGAATTTCTCTCCGGACAGAGGTGAGGAAGGAAAAAAGCAGTGGGGGCCGGGACAGGAGGGGTATCTCAGGCAGGGCAATGGAAAGCTTCTGGAAGAGCGCCCAGGGACAGGACCACCCTGGCTGGCCTGCAGGCACCAAGTTGGCCTGCGTGCTGTCGCTTGTGTGGCTCCACGGTCCTTCCTCTAGGCTTTCAAGCCCTTGTACATATTCAGGTGTTTTACCTGGAAAGGGTGGGAACAGTTCAGCAGCAGCTGGCCAGGGGCTCAGCTCACGTTTACTCACAGATGCCTCGGCACGGTCCCCAAACTTTGCAATGAGGTCGCTCCTTGCGTGGGGGGTGGGTTGATGGCTGTATGGGTGATGCTTCCCCACCTCTGACCAATTTCATAATTGTTTACCACTGGAGCAAGTGCCCTGATAGGGTTTTCCTCTGTATAACTCGTGGGTTCAGGTTTTTATTTTCTTTTATGGTTCAAGTTAGATTTTATTCCTCTTTTATGTATTTATAGATATAAGCATGGAAATAATTCATTCCTATAAATACATCTGTGTGACGGGAAGAACTTTTTTCTGTTTTATTTTTAAATTTTATTTTTTAAAATTTTGAAATTTAATTTTATTTATTTTTTATACAGCACATTATTATTAGTTATGTATTTTATGCATATACATGTACACAGGTCAATCCCAAACTCCCAACTCATCCCACCACCACCACCCCATGGCTTCCCACACTTGGTGTCCATACGTTTGTTCTCTACCTCTGTGTCTCTATTTCTTCCCTGCAAACCAGTTCATCTGTACCATTTTTAGGCTCCACATATATGCATTAATATACAATATTTGTTTTCCTCTTTCTGACTTACTTCATTCTGTATGACAGTCTCTCGATCCATCGATGTCTCTACAAATGACCCAGTTTCATTCCTTTTTATGGCCGAGTAATATTCCATTTCATATATGTACCACATCTTTATCCATTCATCTGTCTGTGGGCATTTAAGTTGCTTCCATTACCTGGCTATTGTAAATAGTGCTGCAATGAACATTGTGGTGAATGTGCCTTTTTGATTTACGGTTTTCTCTGGGTATATGTCCAGAAGTGGGATTGCTGGATCAGATGGTAATTCTATTTTTAGTTTTTTTAAGGAAACTCCATACTGTTCTCCATAGTGACTGTATCAATTTACATTCCCAACAATTGTGGAAGAGGGCTCCTTTTGTCCACACCCTCCCCAGAATTGGTTGTTTGTAGATTTTCTGATGATGCCGATTCTTACAGGTGTGAGGTGAAACCTCATTGTAGTTTTGATTTTATTTCTCTAATAATTAGTGCTGTTGAGCAGCTTTTCATGTGCGTCTTAGCCATCTCTGTGTCTCCTTTGAAGAAACGTCTCTTTAGATCTTCTGCCCATTTTTTTGGGTTGTTTGTTTTTTTAATATTAAGCTGCATGAGCTGTTTATATATATTGGAGATTAAACCTCTGTCCATTGATTCGTCTGCAACGATTTTCGCCCATTCTGAGGGATGCTTTTTTCCATTCCCGCTTTTTTTAACAAAAAAAAGGAAAGAAAGGAAAAGAAGCAGAACACTAATGTGCGTAAAATATGCCTTTTGAAACGGTCGTTTTGAAATATGGACGTCCTTTGAATATTTAGGTCGATATGTGACCCCAGGATTTGTTTTCAGGGCAGGTGTCATTTACAGGCCTGCAATGATTTTGAATATCAACTGACCATTAGCGTTGGGATTAAAGCTGCTGTTGTGTGAAACGGCCACAAGGTGGCAGCAGTTCACCCTTACCAAATCTGGTTACTAGGGCAAGAGAGCCTCAGTGGAAGTGGTGTTCTAGATTGGAGTTTAGAATGGAATGTGCCAGGAGAAAGCCCCTCACGTTTGTCTCACTACTTCTTGTTCGTGTTTTTAATTTATTTTTTTATTTTTTATTACAGCAAGTTTGATTACAATGTTTGGCTTGTTGTAGGTGTGGAAGATGTGGTTCTTTTACACATATAGACATGTCTGTTCTTCCTGGGACCCTTTTCCCATGTACGTTATGACAATGTTGAGTAGTCCTCTCTTGGTATTCTGTAGGTCTTTGGTGATTATATATGTCACCTGTGTTTGTATATGTCTGTTAACCCCGATATCGTAATGAAACCAATCCTCACACCTTTCCATTGGTGAACCATAAGTCTGTTTAATGAATCTGTGATTGCCCTTCTCCGTGGAAATATCTGCCCTGGGATCCATTTTTAGGTAACACCTATAAGTGATATGATATGATATGTGTCTTCCACTTTCTGACTTACTACAAGTCACGTGATTACTTCTAGACTCATCTACGGTGCTGCAAATGGCATTGTGGCCCTTTTTCCCTTGGCTTCTCTTCTGCTTTAGCGGGGTCCATTTTCAACAATGTGATTGCCTGAGGGTTGTGGATTAGCTGACCTGGGCAGCCTTACCCTGCTAGCCCGCCCTCCCCAGGTGTGCCTCGTTGAGGTCAATATAAACAGCGCTCCAGGCAGCAATAGCCCCTGAAGCTGTGCCTGACTCCATATTCTCTGCCCCGTCAGCAGTCTCGGGGCTGTGCTGGTGGGAGGGAGTGAGGGGCCACAGCTTTGTTGGTGGCCCGGTGTGAGTGGGGTTCTGCTGGCCTTTCTGCAGGAGTTGCCAGGCTGCCGCCTGCAAAGAAGAGGTTGTGTCACCCATACCTTCTGCTGGAATTTCTCTCCGGACAGAGGTGAGGAAGGAAAAAAGCAGTGGGGGCCGGGACAGGAGGGGTATCTCAGGCAGGGCAATGGAAAGCTTCTGGAAGAGCGCCCGGGGACAGGACCACCCTGGCTGGCCTGCAGGCACCAAGTTGGCCGGCGTGCTGTCGCTGGTGTGGCTCCACGGTCCTTCCTCTAGGCTTTCAAGCCCTTGTACATATTCAGGTGTTTTACCTGGAAAGGGTGGGAACAGTTCAGCAGCAGCTGGCCAGGGGCTCAGCTCACGTTTACTCACAGATGCCTCGGCACGGTCCCCAAACTTTGCAATGAGGTCGCTCCTTGCGTGGGGGGTGGGTTGATGGCTGTATGGGAGATGCTTCCCCACCTCTGACCAATTTCATAATTGTTTACCACTGGAGCAAGTGCCCTGATAGGGTTTTCCTCTGTATAACTCGTGGGTTCAGGTTTTTTTTTCTTGTATGGTTCAAGTTAGATTTTATTCCTCTTTTATGTATTTATAGATATAAGCATGGAAATAATTCATTCCTATAAATACATCTGTGTGACGGGAAGAACTTTTTTCTGTTTTATTTTTAAATTTTATTTTTTAAAATTTTGAAATTTAATTTTATTTATTTTTTTTATACAGCACATTATTATTAGTTATGTATTTTATGCATATACATGTACACAGGTCAATCCCAAACTCCCAACTCATCCCACCACCACCACCCCATGGCTTCCCACACTTGGTGTCCATACGTTTGTTCTCTACCTCTGTGTCTCTATTTCTTCCCTGCAAACCAGTTCATCTGTACCATTTTTAGGCTCCTCATATATGCATTAATATACAATATTTGTTTTCCTCTTTCTGACTTACTTCATTCTGTATGACAGTCTCTCGATCCATCGATGTCTCTACAAATGACCCAGTTTCATTCCTTTTTATGGCCGAGTAATATTCCATTTCATATATGTACCACATCTTTATCCATTCATCTGTCTGTGGGCATTTAGGTTGCTTCCATTACCTGGCTATTGTAAATAGTGCTGCAATGAACATTGTGGTGAATGTGCCTTTTTGATTTACGGTTTTCTCTGGGTATATGCCCAGAAGTGGGATTGCTGGATCAGATGGTAATTCTATTTCTAGTTTTTTTTAAGGAAACTCCATACTGTTCTCCATAGTGACTGTATCAATTTACATTCCCACCAATCGTGGAAGAGGGCTCCTTTTGTCCACACCCTCCCCAGAATTGGTTGTTTGTAGATTTTCAGATGATGCCGATTCTAACAGGTGTGAGGTGAAATCTCATTGTAGTTTTGATTTGCATTTCTCTGATAATTAGTGCTGTTGAGCAGCTTTTCATGTGCGTCTTGGCCATCTCTGTGTCTCCTTTGAAGAAACGTCTCTTTAGATCTTCTGCCCATTTTTTTTGGGTTGTTTGTTTTTTTAATATTAAGCTGCATGAGCTGTTTATATATATTGGAGATTAAACCTCTGTCCATTGATTCGTCTGCAACGATTTTCGCCCATTCAGAGGGATGCCTTTTTCCATTCCCGTGTTTTTTAACAAGAAAGGAAAGAAAGGAAAAGAAGCAGAACACTAATGTGCCTAAAATATGCCTTTTGAAACGGTCGTTTTGACATATGGACGTCCTTTGAATTTTTTGGTCGATATGTGACCCCAGGATTTGTTTTCAGGGCAGGTGTCATTTACAGGCCTGCAATGATTTTGAATATCAACTGACCATTAGCGTTGGGATTAAAGCTGCTGTTGTGTGAAACGGCCACAAGGTGGCAGCAGTTCACCCTTACCAAATCTGGTTACTAGGGCAAGAGAGCCTCAGTGGAAGTGGTGTTCTAGATTGGAGTTTAGAATGGAATGTGTCAGGAGAAAGACCCTCACGTTTGTCTCACTACTTCTTGTTCGTGTTTTTAATTTAATTTTTTATTTTTTATTACAGCAAGTTTGATTACAATGTTTGGCTTGTTGTAGGTGTGGAAGATGTGGTTCTTTTACACATATACAGATGACTGTTCTTCCTGGGATCCTTTTCCCATGTACGTTATGACAGAATGTTGAGTAGTCCTCTCTTGGTATTCTGTAGGTCTTTGGTGATTATATATGTCACCTGTGTTTGTATATGTCTGTTAACCCCGATATCGTAATGAAACCAATCCTCACACCTTTCCATTGGTGAACCATAAGTCTGTTTAATGAATCTGTGTTTGCCCTTCTCCGTGGAAATATCTGCCCTGGGATCCATTTTTAGGTAACACCTATAAGTGATATGATATGATATGTGTCTTCCACTTTCTGACTTACTACAAGTCACGTGATTACTTCTAGACTCATCTACGGTGCTGCAAATGGCATTGTGGCCCTTTTTCCCTTGGCTTCTCTTCTGCTTTAGCGGGGTCCATTTTCAACAATGTGATTGCCTGAGGGTTGTGGATTAGCTGACCTGGGCAGCCTTACCCTGCCAGCCCGCCCTCCCCAGGTGTGCCTCATTGAGGTCAATATAAACAGCGCTCCAGGCAGCAATAGCCCCTGAAGCTGTGCCTGACTCCATATTCTCTGCCCCGTCAGCAGTCTCGGGGCTGTGCTGGTGGGAGGGAGTGAGGGGCCACAGCTTTGTTGGTGGCCCGGTGTGAGTGGGGTTCTGCTGGCCTTTCTGCAGGAGTTGCCAGGCTGCCGCCTGCAAAGAAGAGGTTGTGTCACCCATACCTTCTGCTGGAATTTCTCTCCGGACAGAGGTGAGGAAGGAAAAAAGCAGTGGGGGCCGGGACAGGAGGGGTATCTCAGGCAGGGCAATGGAAAGCTTCTGGAAGAGCGCCCAGGGACAGGACCACCCTGGCTGGCCTGCAGGCACCAAGTTGGCCTGCGTGCTGTCGCTGGTGTGGCTCCACGGTCCTTCCTCTAGGCTTTCAAGCCCTTGTACATATTCAGGTGTTTTACCTGGAAAGGGTGGGAACAGTTCAGCAGCAGCTGGCCAGGGGCTCAGCTCACGTTTACTCACAGATGCCTCGGCACGGTCCCCAAACTTTGCAATGAGGTCGCTCCTTGCGTGGGGGGTGGGTTGATGGCTGTATGGGTGATGCTTCCCCACCTCTGACCAATTTCATAATTGTTTACCACTGGAGCAAGTGCCCTGATAGGGTTTTCCGCTGTATAACTCGTGGGTTCAGGTTTTTTTTTCTTTTATGGTTCAAGTTAGATTTTATTCCTCTTTTATGTATTTATAGATATAAGCATGGAAATAATTCATTCCTATAAATACATCTGTGTGACGGGAAGAACTTTTTTCTGTTTTATTTTTAAATTTTATTTTTTAAAATTTTGAAATTTAATTTTATTTATTTTTTTTATACAGCACATTATTATTAGTTATGTATTTTATGCATATACATGTACACAGGTCAATCCCAAACTCCCAACTCATCCCACCACCACCACCCCATGGCTTCCCACACTTGGTGTCCATACGTTTGTTCTCTACTTCTGTGTCTCTATTTCTTCCCTGCAAACCAGTTCATCTGTACCATTTTTAGGCTCCACATATATGCATTAATATACAATATTTGTTTTCCTCTTTCTGACTTACTTCATTCTGTATGACAGTCTCTCGATCCATCGATGTCTCTACAAATGACCCAGTTTCATTCCTTTTTATGGCCGAGTAATATTCCATTTCATATATGTACCACATCTTTATCCATTCATCTGTCTGTGGGCATTTAGGTTGCTTCCATTACCTGGCTATTGTAAATAGTGCTGCAATGAACATTGTGGTGAATGTGCCTTTTTGATTTACGGTTTTCTCTGGGTATATGCCCAGAAGTGGGATTGCTGGATCAGATGGTAATTCTATTTTTAGTTTTTTTAAGGAAACTCCATACTGTTCTCCATAGTGACTGTATCAATTTACATTCCCAACAATTGTGGAAGAGGGCTCCTTTTGTCCACACCCTCCCCACAATTGGTTGTTTGTAGATTTTCTGATGATGCCGATTCTTACAGGTGTGAGGTGAAACCTCATTGTAGTTTTGATTTTATTTCTCTAATAATTAGTGCTGTTGAGCAGCTTTTCATGTGCGTCTTAGCCATCTCTGTGTCTCCTTTGAAGAAACGTCTCTTTAGATCTTCTGCCCATTTTTTTGGGTTGTTTGTTTTTTTAATATTAAGCTGCATGAGCTGTTTATATATATTGGAGATTAAACCTCTGTCCATTGATTCGTCTGCAACGATTTTCGCCCATTCTGAGGGATGCTTTTTTCCATTCCCGCTTTTTTTAACAAAAAAAAGGAAAGAAAGGAAAAGAAGCAGAACACTAATGTGCGTAAAATATGCCTTTTGAAACGGTCGTTTTGAAATATGGACGTCCTTTGAATATTTAGGTCGATATGTGACCCCAGGATTTGTTTTCAGGGCAGGTGTCATTTACAGGCCTGCAATGATTTTGAATATCAACTGACCATTAGCGTTGGGATTAAAGCTGCTGTTGTGTGAAACGGCCACAAGGTGGCAGCAGTTCACCCTTACCAAATCTGGTTACTAGGGCAAGAGAGCCTCAGTGGAAGTGGTGTTCTAGATTGGAGTTTAGAATGGAATGTGCCAGGAGAAAGCCCCTCACGTTTGTCTCACTACTTCTTGTTCGTGTTTTTAATTTATTTTTTTATTTTTTATTACAGCAAGTTTGATTACAATGTTTGGCTTGTTGTAGGTGTGGAAGATGTGGTTCTTTTACACATATAGACATGTCTGTTCTTCCTGGGACCCTTTTCCCATGTACGTTATGACAGAATGTTGAGTAGTCCTCTCTTGGTATTCTGTAGGTCTTTGGTGATTATATATGTCACCTGTGTTTGTATATGTCTGTTAACCCCGATATCGTAATGAAACCAATTCTCACAACTTTCCATTGGTGAACCATAAGTTTGTTTAATGAATCTGTGATTGCCCTTCTCCGTGGAAATATCTGCCCTGGGATCCATTTTTAGGTAACACCTATAAGTGATATGATATGATATGTGTCTTCCACTTTCTGCTTACTACAAGTCACGTGATTACTTCTAGACTCATCTACGGTGCTGCAAATGGCATTGTGTCCTTTTTTCCCTTGGCTTCTCTTCTGCCTTAGCGGGGTCCATTTTCAACAATGTGATTCCCTGAGGGTTGTGGATTAGCTGACCTGGGCAGCCTTACCCTGCCAGCCCGCCCTCCCCAGGTGTGCCTCATTGAGGTCAATATAAACAGCGCTCCAGGCAGCAATAGCCCCTGAAGCTGTGCCTGACTCCATATTCTCTGCCCCGTCAGCAGTCTCGGGGCTGTGCTGGTGGGAGGGAGTGAGGGCCCACAGCTTTGTTGGTGGCCCGGTGTGAGTGGGGTTCTGCTGGCCTTTCTGCAGGAGTTGCCAGGCTGCCGCCTGCAAAGAAGAGGTTGTGTCACCCATACCTTCTGCTGGAATTTCTCTCCGGACAGAGGTGAGGAAGGAAAAAAGCAGTGGGGGCCGGGACAGGAGGGGTATCTCAGGCAGGGCAATGGAAAGCTTCTGGAAGAGCGCCCGGGGACAGGACCACCCTGGCTGACCTGCAGGCACCAAGTTGGCCTGCGTGCTGTCGCTTGTGTGGCTCCACGGTCCTTCCTCTAGGCTTTCAAGCCCTTGTACATATTCAGGTGTTTTACCTGGAAAGGGTGGGAACAGTTCAGCAGCAGCTGGCCAGGGGCTCAGCTCACGTTTACTCACAGATGCCTCGGCACGGTCCCCAAACTTTGCAATGAGGTCGCTCCTTGCGTGGGGGGTGGGTTGATGGCTGTATGGGAGATGCTTCCCCACCTCTGACCAATTTCATAATTGTTTACCACTGGAGCAAGTGCCCTGATAGGGTTTTCCTCTGTATAACTCGTGGGTTCAGGTTTTTTTTTCTTGTATGGTTCAAGTTAGATTTTATTCCTCTTTTATGTATTTATAGATATAAGCATGGAAATAATTCATTCCTATAAATACATCCGTGTGACGGGAAGAACTTTTTTCTGTTTTATTTTTAAATTTTATTTTTTAAAATTTTGAAATTTAATTTTATTTATTTTTTTTATACAGCACATTATTATTAGTTATGTATTTTATGCATATACATGTACACAGGTCAATCCCAAACTCCCAACTCATCCCACCACCACCACCCCATGGCTTCCCACACTTGGTGTCCATACGTTTGTTCTCTACCTCTGTGTCTCTATTTCTTCCCTGCAAACCAGTTCATCTGTACCATTTTTAGGCTCCACATATATGCATTAATATACAATATTTGTTTTCCTCTTTCTGACTTACTTCATTCTGTATGACAGTCTCTCGATCCATCGATGTCTCTACAAATGACCCAGTTTCATTCCTTTTTATGGCCGAGTAATATTCCATTTCATATATGTACCACATCTTTATCCATTCATCTGTCTGTGGGCATTTAGGTTGCTTCCATTACCTGGCTATTGTAAATAGTGCTGCAATGAACATTGTGGTGAATGTGCCTTTTTGATTTACGGTTTTCTCTGGGTATATGCCCAGAAGTGGGATTGCTGGATCAGATGGTAATTCTATTTCTAGTTTTTTTAAGGAAACTCCATACTGTTCTCCATAGTGACTGTATCAATTTACATTCCCACCAATCGTGGAAGAGGGCTCCTTTTGTCCACACCCTCCCCAGAATTGGTTGTTTGTAGATTTTCTGATGATGCCGATTCTAACAGGTGTGAGGTGAAATCTCATTGTAGTTTTGATTTGCATTTCTCTGATAATTAGTGCTGTTGAGCAGCTTTTCATGTGCGTCTTGGCCATCTCTGTGTCTCCTTTGAAGAAACGTCTCTTTAGATCTTCTGCCCATTTTTGTATTGGGTTGTTTGTTTTTTTAATATTAAGCTGCATGAGCTGTTTATATATATTGGAGATTAAACCTCTGTCCATTGATTCGTCTGCAACGATTTTCGCCCATTCAGAGGGATGCCTTTTTCCATTCCCGTGTTTTTTAACAAGAAAGGAAAGAAAGAAAAAGAAGCAGAACACTAATGTGCCTAAAATATGCCTTTTGAAACGGTCGTTTTGACATATGGACGTCCTTTGAATTTTTTGGTCGATATGTGACCCCAGGATTTGTTTTCAGGGCAGTTGTGATTTACAGGCCTGCAATGATTTTGAATATCAACTGACCATTAGCGTTGGGATTAAAGCTGCTGTTGTGTGAAACGGCCACAAGGTGGCAGCAGTTCACCCTTACCAAATCTGGTTACTAGGGCAAGAGAGCCTCAGTGGAAGTGGTGTTCTAGATTGGAGTTTAGAATGGAATGTGTCAGGAGAAAGACCCTCAAGTTTGTCTCACTACTTCTTGTTCGTGTTTTTAATTTAATTTTTTATTTTTTATTACAGCAAGTTTGATTACAATGTTTGGCTTGTTGTAGGTGTGGAAGATGTGGTTCTTTTACACATATACAGATGACTGTTCTTCCTGGGATCCTTTTCCCATGTACGTTATGACAGAATGTTGAGTAGTCCTCTCTTGGTATTCTGTAGGTCTTTGGTGATTATATATGTCACCTGTGTTTGTATATGTCTGTTAACCCCGATATCGTAATGAAACCAATCCTCACACCTTTCCATTGGTGAACCATAAGTCTGTTTAATGAATCTGTGATTGCCCTTCTCCGTGGAAATATCTGCCCTGGGATCCATTTTTAGGTAACACCTATAAGTGATATGATATGATATGTGTCTTCCACTTTCTGACTTACTACAAGTCACGTGATTACTTCTAGACTCATCTACGGTGCTGCAAATGGCATTGTGGCCCTTTTTCCCTTGGCTTCTCTTCTGCTTTAGCGGGGTCCATTTTCAACAATGTGATTGCCTGAGGGTTGTGGATTAGCTGACCTGGGCAGCCTTACCCTGCCAGCCCGCCCTCCCCAGGTGTGCCTCATTGAGGTCAATATAAACAGCGCTCCAGGCAGCAATAGCCCCTGAAGCTGTGCCTGACTCCATATTCTCTGCCCCGTCAGCAGTCTCGGGGCTGTGCTGGTGGGAGGGAGTGAGGGGCCACAGCTTTGTTGGTGGCCCGGTGTGAGTGGGGTTCTGCTGGCCTTTCTGCAGGAGTTGCCAGGCTGCCGCCTGCAAAGAAGAGGTTGTGTCACCCATACCTTCTGCTGGAATTTCTCTCCGGACAGAGGTGAGGAAGGAAAAAAGCAGTGGGGGCCGGGACAGGAGGGGTATCTCAGGCAGGGCAATGGAAAGCTTCTGGAAGAGCGCCCGGGGACAGGACCACCCTGGCTGGCCTGCAGGCACCAAGTTGGCCTGCGTGCTGTCGCTGGTGTGGCTCCACGGTCCTTCCTCTAGGCTTTCAAGCCCTTGTACATATTCAGGTGTTTTACCTGGAAAGGGTGGGAACAGTTCAGCAGCAGCTGGCCAGGGGCTCAGCTCACGTTTACTCACAGATGCCTCGGCACGGTCCCCAAACTTTGCAATGAGGTCGCTCCTTGCGTGGGGGGTGGGTTGATGGCTGTATGGGAGATGCTTCCCCACCTCTGACCAATTTCATAATTGTTTACCACTGGAGCAAGTGCCCTGATAGGGTTTTCCTCTGTATAACTCGTGGGTTCAGGTTTTTTTTTCTTGTATGGTTCAAGTTAGATTTTATTCCTCTTTTATGTATTTATAGATATAAGCATGGAAATAATTCATTCCTATAAATACATCTGTGTGACGGGAAGAACTTTTTTCTGTTTTATTTTTAAATTTTATTTTTTAAAATTTTGAAATTTAATTTTATTTATTTTTTTTATACAGCACATTATTATTAGTTATGTATTTTATGCATATACATGTACACAGGTCAATCCCAAACTCCCAACTCATCCCACCACCACCACCCCATGGCTTCCCACACTTGGTGTCCATACGTTTGTTCTCTACCTCTGTGTCTCTATTTCTTCCCTGCAAACCAGTTCATCTGTACCATTTTTAGGCTCCACATATATGCATTAATATACAATATTTGTTTTCCTCTTTCTGACTTACTTCATTCTGTATGACAGTCTCTCGATCCATCGATGTCTCTACAAATGACCCAGTTTCATTCCTTTTTATGGCCGAGTAATATTCCATTTCATATATGTACCACATCTTTATCCATTCATCTGTCTGTGGGCATTTAGGTTGCTTCCATTACCTGGCTATTGTAAATAGTGCTGCAATGAACATTGTGGTGAATGTGCCTTTTTGATTTACGGTTTTCTCTGGGTATATGCCCAGAAGTGGGATTGCTGGATCAGATGGTAATTCTATTTTTAGTTTTTTTAAGGAAACTCCATACTGTTCTCCATAGTGACTGTATCAATTTACATTCCCACCAATTGTGGAAGAGGGCTCCTTTTGTCCACACCCTCCCCAGAATTGGTTGTTTGTAGATTTTCTGATGATGCCGATTCTTACAGGTGTGAGGTGAAATCTCATTGTAGTTTTGATTTGCATTTCTCTGATAATTAGTGCTGTTGAGCAGCTTTTCATGTGCGTCTTGGCCATCTCTGTGTCTCCTTTGAAGAAACGTCTCTTTAGATCTTCTGCCCATTTTTGTATTGGGTTGTTTGTTTTTTTAATATTAAGCTGCATGAGCTGTTTATATATATTGGAGATTAAACCTCTGTCCATTGATTCGTCTGCAACGATTTTCGCCCATTCAGAGGGATGCCTTTTTCCATTCCCGTGTTTTTTAACAAGAAAGGAAAGAAAGAAAAAGAAGCAGAACACTAATGTGCCTAAAATATGCCTTTTGAAACGGTCGTTTTGACATATGGACGTCCTTTGAATTTTTTGGTCGATATGTGACCCCAGGATTTGTTTTCAGGGCAGTTGTGATTTACAGGCCTGCAATGATTTTGAATATCAACTGACCATTAGCGTTGGGATTAAAGCTGCTGTTGTGTGAAACGGCCACAAGGTGGCAGCAGTTCACCCTTACCAAATCTGGTTACTAGGGCAAGAGAGCCTCAGTGGAAGTGGTGTTCTAGATTGGAGTTTAGAATGGAATGTGTCAGGAGAAAGACCCTCAAGTTTGTCTCACTACTTCTTGTTCGTGTTTTTAATTTAATTTTTTATTTTTTATTACAGCAAGTTTGATTACAATGTTTGGCTTGTTGTAGGTGTGGAAGATGTGGTTCTTTTACACATATACAGATGACTGTTCTTCCTGGGATCCTTTTCCCATGTACGTTATGACAGAATGTTGAGTAGTCCTCTCTTGGTATTCTGTAGGTCTTTGGTGATTATATATGTCACCTGTGTTTGTATATGTCTGTTAACCCAGATATCGTAATGAAACCAATCCTCACACCTTTCCATTGGTGAACCATAAGTCTGTTTAATGAATCTGTGATTGCCCTTCTCCGTGGAAATATCTGCCCTGGGATCCATTTTTAGGTAACACCTATAAGTGATATGATATGATATGTGTCTTCCACTTTCTGACTTACTACAAGTCACGTGATTACTTCTAGACTCATCTACGGTGCTGCAAATGGCATTGTGGCCCTTTTTCCCTTGGCTTCTCTTCTGCTTTAGCGGGGTCCATTTTCAACAATGTGATTGCCTGAGGGTTGTGGATTAGCTGACCTGGGCAGCCTTACCCTGCCAGCCCGCCCTCCCCAGGTGTGCCTCATTGAGGTCAATATAAACAGCGCTCCAGGCAGCAATAGCCCCTGAAGCTGTGCCTGACTCCATATTCTCTGCCCCGTCAGCAGTCTCGGGGCTGTGCTGGTGGGAGGGAGTGAGGGGCCACAGCTTTGTTGGTGGCCCGGTGTGAGTGGGGTTCTGCTGGCCTTTCTGCAGGAGTTGCCAGGCTGCCGCCTGCAAAGAAGAGGTTGTGTCACCCATACCTTCTGCTGGAATTTCTCTCCGGACAGAGGTGAGGAAGGAAAAAAGCAGTGGGGGCCGGGACAGGAGGGGTATCTCAGGCAGGGCAATGGAAAGCTTCTGGAAGAGCGCCCGGGGACAGGACCACCCTGGCTGGCCTGCAGGCACCAAGTTGGCCTGCGTGCTGTCGCTGGTGTGGCTCCACGGTCCTTCCTCTAGGCTTTCAAGCCCTTGTACATATTCAGGTGTTTTACCTGGAAAGGGTGGGAACAGTTCAGCAGCAGCTGGCCAGGGGCTCAGCTCACGTTTACTCACAGATGCCTCGGCACGGTCCCCAAACTTTGCAATGAGGTCACTCCTTGCGTGGGGGGTGGGTTGATGGCTGTATGGGAGATGCTTCCCCACCTCTGACCAATTTCATAATTGTTTACCACTGGCGCAAGTGCCCTGATAGGGTTTTCCTCTGTATAACTCGTGGGTTCAGGTTTTTTTTTTCTTGTATGGTTCAAGTTAGATTTTATTCCTCTTTTATTTATTTATAGATATAAGCATGGAAATAATTCATTCCTATAAATATATCTGTGTGATGGGAAGAACTTTTTTCTGTTTTATTTTTAAATTTTATTTTTTAAAATTTTGAAATTTAATTTTATTTATTTTTTTATACAGCACATTATTATTAGTTATGTATTTTATGCATATACATGTACACAGGTCAATCCCAAACTCCCAACTCATCCCACCACCACCACCCCATGGCTTCCCACACTTGGTGTCCATACGTTTGTTCTCTACCTCTGTGTCTCTATTTCTTCCCTGCAAACCAGTTCATCTGTACCATTTTTAGGCTCCACATATATGCATTAATATACAATATTTGTTTTCCTCTTTCTGACTTACTTCATTCTGTATGACAGTCTCTCGATCCATCGATGTCTCTACAAATGACCCAGTTTCATTCCTTTTTATGGCCGAGTAATATTCCATTTCATATATGTACCACATCTTTATCCATTCATCTGTCTGTGGGCATTTAGGTTGCTTCCATTACCTGGCTATTGTAAATAGTGCTGCAATGAACATTGTGGTGAATGTGCCTTTTTGATTTACGGTTTTCTCTGGGTATATGCCCAGAAGTGGGATTGCTGGATCAGATGGTAATTCTATTTTTAGTTTTTTTAAGGAAACTCCATACTGTTCTCCATAGTGACTGTATCAATTTACATTCCCACCAATTGTGGAAGAGGGCTCCTTTTGTCCACACCCTCCCCAGAATTGGTTGTTTGTAGATTTTCTGATGATGCCGATTCTTACAGGTGTGAGGTGAAACCTCATTGTAGTTTTGATTTTATTTCTCTAATAATTAGTGCTGTTGAGCAGCTTTTCATGTGCGTCTTAGCCATCTCTGTGTCTCCTTTGAAGAAACGTCTCTTTAGATCTTCTGCCCATTTTTTGGGTTGTTTGTTTTTTTAATATTAAGCTGCATGAGCTGTTTATATATATTGGAGATTAAACCTCTGTCCATTGATTCGTCTGCAACGATTTTCGCCCATTCTGAGGGATGCTTTTTTCCATTCCCGCTTTTTTTAACAAAAAAAAGGAAAGAAAGGAAAAGAAGCAGAACACTAATGTGCGTAAAATATGCCTTTTGAAACGGTCGTTTTGAAATATGGACGTCCTTTGAATATTTAGGTCGATATGTGACCCCAGGATTTGTTTTCAGGGCAGGTGTCATTTACAGGCCTGCAATGATTTTGAATATCAACTGACCATTAGCGTTGGGATTAAAGCTGCTGTTGTGTGAAACGGCCACAAGGTGGCAGCAGTTCACCCTTACCAAATCTGGTTACTAGGGCAAGAGAGCCTCAGTGGAAGTGGTGTTCTAGATTGGAGTTTAGAATGGAATGTGCCAGGAGAAAGCCCCTCACGTTTGTCTCACTACTTCTTGTTCGTGTTTTTAATTTATTTTTTTATTTTTTATTACAGCAAGTTTGATTACAATGTTTGGCTTGTTGTAGGTGTGGAAGATGTGGTTCTTTTACACATATAGACATGTCTGTTCTTCCTGGGACCCTTTTCCCATGTACGTTATGACAGAATGTTGAGTAGTCCTCTCTTGGTATTCTGTAGGTCTTTGGTGATTATATATGTCACCTGTGTTTGTATATGTCTGTTAACCCCGATATCGTAATGAAACCAATTCTCACAACTTTCCATTGGTGAACCATAAGTTTGTTTAATGAATCTGTGATTGCCCTTCTCCGTGGAAATATCTGCCCTGGGATCCATTTTTAGGTAACACCTATAAGTGATATGATATGATATGTGTCTTCCACTTTCTGCTTACTACAAGTCACGTGATTACTTCTAGACTCATCTACGGTGCTGCAAATGGCATTGTGTCCTTTTTTCCCTTGGTTTCTCTTCTGCCTTAGCGGGGTCCATTTTCAACAATGTGATTGCCTGAGGGTTGTGGATTAGCTGACCTGGGCAGCCTTACCCTGCCAGCCCGCCCTCCCCAGGTGTGCCTCATTGAGGTCAATATAAACAGCGCTCCAGGCAGCAATAGCCCCTGAAGCTGTGCCTGACTCCATATTCTCTGCCCCGTCAGCAGTCTCGGGGCTGTGCTGGTGGGAGGGAGTGAGGGGCCACAGCTTTGTTGGTGGCCCGGTGTGAGTGGGGTTCTGCTGGCCTTTCTGCAGGAGTTGCCAGGCTGCCGCCTGCAAAGAAGAGGTTGTGTCACCCATACCTTCTGCTGGAATTTCTCTCCGGACAGAGGTGAGGAAGGAAAAAAGCAGTGGGGGCCGGGACAGGAGGGGTATCTCAGGCAGGGCAATGGAAAGCTTCTGGAAGAGCGCCCGGGGACAGGACCACCCTGGCTGGCCTGCAGGCACCAAGTTGGCCTGCGTGCTGTCGCTGGTGTGGCTCCACGGTCCTTCCTCTAGGCTTTCAAGCCCTTGTACATATTCAGGTGTTTTACCTGGAAAGGGTGGGAACAGTTCAGCAGCAGCTGGCCAGGGGCTCAGCTCACGTTTACTCACAGATGCCTCGGCACGGTCCCCAAACTTTGCAATGAGGTCGCTCCTTGCGTGGGGGGTGGGTTGATGGCTGTATGGGAGATGCTTCCCCACCTCTGACCAATTTCATAATTGTTTACCACTGGAGCAAGTGCACTGATAGGGTTTTCCTCTGTATAACTCGTGGGTTCAGGTTTTTTTTTCTTGTATGGTTCAAGTTAGATTTTATTCCTCTTTTATGTATTTATAGATATAAGCATGGAAATAATTCATTCCTATAAATACATCCGTGTGACGGGAAGAACTTTTTTCTGTTTTATTTTTAAATTTTATTTTTTAAAATTTTGAAATTTAATTTTATTTATTTTTTTTATACAGCACATTATTATTAGTTATGTATTTTATGCATATACATGTACACAGGTCAATCCCAAACTCCCAACTCATCCCACCACCACCACCCCATGGCTTCCCACACTTGGTGTCCATACGTTTGTTCTCTACCTCTGTGTCTCTATTTCTTCCCTGCAAACCAGTTCATCTGTACCATTTTTAGGCTCCACATATATGCATTAATATACAATATTTGTTTTCCTCTTTCTGACTTACTTCATTCTGTATGACAGTCTCTCGATCCATCGATGTCTCTACAAATGACCCAGTTTCATTCCTTTTTATGGCCGAGTAATATTCCATTTCATATATGTACCACATCTTTATCCATTCATCTGTCTGTGCGCATTTAGGTTGCTTCCATTACCTGGCTATTGTAAATAGTGCTGCAATGAACATTGTGGTGAATGTGCCTTTTTGATTTACGGTTTTCTCTGGGTATATGCCCAGAAGTGGGATTGCTGGATCAGATGGTAATTCTATTTCTAGTTTTTTTAAGGAAACTCCATACTGTTCTCCATAGTGACTGTATCAATTTACATTCCCACCAATCGTGGAAGAGGGCTCCTTTTGTCCACACCCTCCCCAGAATTGGTTGTTTGTAGATTTTCAGATGATGCCGATTCTAACAGGTGTGAGGTGAAATCTCATTGTAGTTTTGATTTGCATTTCTCTGATAATTAGTGCTGTTGAGCAGCTTTTCATGTGCGTCTTGGCCATCTCTGTGTCTCCTTTGAAGAAACGTCTCTTTAGATCTTCTGCCCATTTTTGTATTGGGTTGTTTGTTTTTTTAATATTAAGCTGCATGAGCTGTTTATATATATTGGAGATTAAACCTCTGTCCATTGATTCGTCTGCAACGATTTTCGCCCATTCAGAGGGATGCCTTTTTCCATTCCCGTGTTTTTTAACAAGAAAGGAAAGAAAGAAAAAGAAGCAGAACACTAATGTGCCTAAAATATGCCTTTTGAAACGGTCGTTTTGACATATGGACGTCCTTTGAAATTTTTGGTCGATATGTGACCCCAGGATTTGTTTTCAGGGCAGTTGTGATTTACAGGCCTGCAATGATTTTGAATATCAACTGACCATTAGCGTTGGGATTAAAGCTGCTGTTGTGTGAAACGGCCACAAGGTGGCAGCAGTTCACCCTTACCAAATCTGGTTACTAGGGCAAGAGAGCCTCAGTGGAAGTGGTGTTCTAGATTGGAGTTTAGAATGGAATGTGTCAGGAGAAAGACCCTCAAGTTTGTCTCACTACTTCTTGTTCGTGTTTTTAATTTAATTTTTTATTTTTTATTACAGCAAGTTTGATTACAATGTTTGGCTTGTTGTAGGTGTGGAAGATGTGGTTCTTTTACACATATACAGATGACTGTTCTTCCTGGGATCCTTTTCCCATGTACGTTATGACAGAATGTTGAGTAGTCCTCTCTTGGTATTCTGTAGGTCTTTGGTGATTATATATGTCACCTGTGTTTGTATATGTCTGTTAACCCCGATATCGTAATGAAACCAATCCTCACACCTTTCCATTGGTGAACCATAAGTCTGTTTAATGAATCTGTGATTGCCCTTCTCCGTGGAAATATCTGCCCTGGGATCCATTTTTAGGTAACACCTATAAGTGATATGATATGATATGTGTCTTCCACTTTCTGACTTACTACAAGTCACGTGATTACTTCTAGACTCATCTACGGTGCTGCAAATGGCATTGTGGCCCTTTTTCCCTTGGCTTCTCTTCTGCTTTAGCGGGGTCCATTTTCAACAATGTGATTGCCTGAGGGTTGTGGATTAGCTGACCTGGGCAGCCTTACCCTGCCAGCCCGCCCTCCCCAGGTGTGCCTCATTGAGGTCAATATAAACAGCGCTCCAGGCAGCAATAGCCCCTGAAGCTGTGCCTGACTCCATATTCTCTGCCCCGTCAGCAGTCTCGGGGCTGTGCTGGTGGGAGGGAGTGAGGGGCCACAGCTTTGTTGGTGGCCCGGTGTGAGTGGGGTTCTGCTGGCCTTTCTGCAGGAGTTGCCAGGCTGCCGCCTGCAAAGAAGAGGTTGTGTCACCCATACCTTCTGCTGGAATTTCTCTCCGGACAGAGGTGAGGAAGGAAAAAAGCAGTGGGGGCCGGGACAGGAGGGGTATCTCAGGCAGGGCAATGGAAAGCTTCTGGAAGAGCGCCCGGGGACAGGACCACCCTGGCTGGCCTGCAGGCACCAAGTTGGCCTGCGTGCTGTCGCTGGTGTGGCTCCACGGTCCTTCCTCTAGGCTTTCAAGCCCTTGTACATATTCAGGTGTTTTACCTGGAAAGGGTGGGAACAGTTCAGCAGCAGCTGGCCAGGGGCTCAGCTCACGTTTACTCACAGATGCCTCGGCACGGTCCCCAAACTTTGCAATGAGGTCGCTCCTTGCGTGGGGGGTGGGTTGATGGCTGTATGGGAGATGCTTCCCCACCTCTGACCAATTTCATAATTGTTTACCACTGGAGCAAGTGCCCTGATAGGGTTTTCCTCTGTATAACTCGTGGGTTCAGGTTTTTTTTTCTTTTATGGTTCAAGTTAGATTTTATTCCTCTTTTATGTATTTATAGATATAAGCATGGAAATAATTCATTCCTATAAATACATCTGTGTGACGGGAAGAACTTTTTTCTGTTTTATTTTTAAATTTTATTTTTTAAAATTTTGAAATTTAATTTTATTTATTTTTTTTATACAGCACATTATTATTAGTTATGTATTTTATGCATATACATGTACACAGGTCAATCCCAAACTCCCAACTCATCCCACCACCACCACCCCATGGCTTCCCACACTTGGTGTCCATACGTTTGTTCTCTACCTCTGTGTCTCTATTTCTTCCCTGCAAACCAGTTCATCTGTACCATTTTTAGGCTCCACATATATGCATTAATATACAATATTTGTTTTCCTCTTTCTGACTTACTTCATTCTGTATGACAGTCTCTCGATCCATCGATGTCTCTACAAATGACCCAGTTTCATTCCTTTTTATGGCCGAGTAATATTCCATTTCATATATGTACCACATCTTTATCCATTCATCTGTCTGTGGGCATTTAGGTTGCTTCCATTACCTGGCTATTTTAAATAGTGCTGCAATGAACATTGTGGTGAATGTGCCTTTTTGATTTACGGTTTTCTCTGGGTATATGCCCAGAAGTGGGATTGCTGGATCAGATGGTAATTCTATTTTTAGTTTTTTTAAGGAAACTCCATACTGTTCTCCATAGTGACTGTATCAATTTACATTCCCACCAATTGTGGAAGAGGGCTCCTTTTGTCCACACCCTCCCCAGAATTGGTTGTTTGTAGATTTTCTGATGATGCCGATTCTTACAGGTGTGAGGTGAAACCTCATTGTAGTTTTGATTTTATTTCTCTAATAATTAGTGCTGTTGAGCAGCTTTTCATGTGCGTCTTAGCCATCTCTGTGTCTCCTTTGAAGAAACGTCTCTTTAGATCTTCTGCCCATTTTTTTGGGTTGTTTGTTTTTTTAATATTAAGCTGCATGAGCTGTTTATATATATTGGAGATTAAACCTCTGTCCATTGATTCGTCTGCAACGATTTTCGCCCATTCTGAGGGATGCTTTTTTCCATTCCCGCTTTTTTTAACAAAAAAAGGAAAGAAAGGAAAAGAAGCAGAACACTAATGTGCGTAAAATATGCCTTTTGACACGGTCGTTTTGAAATATGGACGTCCTTTGAATATTTAGGTCGATATGTGACCCCAGGATTTGTTTTCAGGGCAGGTGTCATTTACAGGCCTGCAATGATTTTGAATATCAACTGACCATTAGCGTTGGGATTAAAGCTGCTGTTGTGTGAAACGGCCACAAGGTGGCAGCAGTTCACCCTTACCAAATCTGGTTACTAGGGCAAGAGAGCCTCAGTGGAAGTGGTGTTCTAGATTGGAGTTTAGAATGGAATGTGTCAGGAGAAAGACCCTCAAGTTTGTCTCACTACTTCTTGTTCGTGTTTTTAATTTAATTTTTTATTTTTTATTACAGCAAGTTTGATTACAATGTTTGGCTTGTTGTAGGTGTGGAAGATGTGGTTCTTTTACACATATACAGATGACTGTTCTTCCTGGGATCCTTTTCCCATGTACGTTATGACAGAATGTTGAGTAGTCCTCTCTTGGTATTCTGTAGGTCTTTGGTGATTATATATGTCACCTGTGTTTGTATATGTCTGTTAACCCCGATATCGTAATGAAACCAATCCTCACACCTTTCCATTGGTGAACCATAAGTTTGTTTAATGAATCTGTGATTGCCCTTCTCCGTGGAAATATCTGCCCTGGGATCCATTTTTAGGTAACACCTATAAGTGATATTATATGATATGTGTCTTCCACTTTCTGACTTACTACAAGTCACGTGATTACTTCTAGACTCATCTACGGTGCTGCAAATGGCATTGTGGCCTTTTTTCCCTTGGCTTCTCTTCTGCTTTAGCGGGGTCCATTTTCAACAATGTGATTGCCTGAGGGTTGTGGATTAGCTGACCTGGGCAGCCTTACCCTGCCAGCCCGCCCTCCCCAGGTGTGCCTCATTGAGGTCAATATAAACAGCGCTCCAGGCAGCAATAGCCCCTGAAGCTGTGCCTGACTCCATATTCTCTGCCCCGTCAGCAGTCTCGGGGCTGTGCTGGTGGGAGGGAGTGAGGGGCCACAGCTTTGTTGGTGGCCCGGTGTGAGTGGGGTTCTGCTGGCCTTTCTGCAGGAGTTGCCAGGCTGCCGCCTGCAAAGAAGAGGTTGTGTCACCCATACCTTCTGCTGGAATTTCTCTCCGGACAGAGGTGAGGAAGGAAAAAAGCAGTGGGGGCCGGGACAGGAGGGGTATCTCAGGCAGGGCAATGGAAAGCTTCTGGAAGAGCGCCCGGGGACAGGACCACCCTGGCTGGCCTGCAGGCACCAAGTTGGCCTGCGTGCTGTCGCTGGTGTGGCTCCACGGTCCTTCCTCTAGGCTTTCAAGCCCTTGTACATATTCAGGTGTTTTACCTGGAAAGGGTGGGAACAGTTCAGCAGCAGCTGGCCAGGGGCTCAGCTCACGTTTACTCACAGATGCCTCGGCACGGTCCCCAAACTTTGCAATGAGGTCGCTCCTTGCTTGGGGGGTGGGTTGATGGCTGTATGGGAGATGCTTCCCCACCTCTGACCAATTTCATAATTGTTTACCACTGGAGCAAGTGCACTGATAGGGTTTTCCTCTGTATAACTCGTGGGTTCAGGTTTTTTTTTCTTTTATGGTTCAAGTTAGATTTTATTCCTCTTTTATGTATTTATAGATATAAGCATGGAAATAATTCATTCCTATAAATACATCTGTGTGACGGGAAGAACTTTTTTCTGTTGTATTTTTAAATTTTATTTTTTAAAATTTTGAAATTTAATTTTATTTATTTTTTTTTATACAGCACATTATTATTAGTTATGTATTTTATGCATATACATGTACACAGGTCAATCCCAAACTCCCAACTCATCCCACCACCACCACCCCATGGCTTCCCACACTTGGTGTCCATACGTTTGTTCTCTACCTCTGTGTCTCTATTTCTTCCCTGCAAACCAGTTCATCTGTACCATTTTTAGGCTCCACATATATGCATTAATATACAATATTTGTTTTCCTCTTTCTGACTTACTTCATTCTGTATGACAGTCTCTCGATCCATCGATGTCTCTACAAATGACCCAGTTTCATTCCTTTTTATGGCCGAGTAATATTCCATTTCATATATGTACCACATCTTTATCCATTCATCTGTCTGTGGGCATTTAGGTTGCTTCCATTACCTGGCTATTGTAAATAGTGCTGCAATGAACATTGTGGTGAATGTGCCTTTTTGATTTACGGTTTTCTCTGGGTATATGCCCAGAAGTGGGATTGCTGGATCAGATGGTAATTCTATTTTTAGTTTTTTTAAGGAAACTCCATACTGTTCTCCATAGTGACTGTATCAATTTACATTCCCACCAATTGTGGAAGAGGGCTCCTTTTGTCCACACCCTCCCCAGAATTGGTTGTTTGTAGATTTTCTGATGATGCCGATTCTTACAGGTGTGAGGTGAAACCTCATTGTAGTTTTGATTTTATTTCTCTAATAATTAGTGCTGTTGAGCAGCATTTCATGTGCGTCTTAGCCATCTCTGTGTCTCCTTTGAAGAAACGTCTCTTTAGATCTTCTGCCCATTTTTTTGGGTTGTTTGTTTTTTTAATATTAAGCTGCATGAGCTGTTTATATATATTGGAGATTAAACCTCTGTCCATTGATTCGTCTGCAACGATTTTCGCCCATTCTGAGGGATGTTTTTTTCCATTCCCGCTTTTTTTAACAAAAAAAGGAAAGAAAGGAAAAGAAGCAGAACACTAATGTGCGTAAAATATGCCTTTTGAAACGGTCGTTTTGAAATATGGACGTCCTTTGAATATTTAGGTCGATATGTGACCCCAGGATTTGTTTTCAGGGCAGGTGTCATTTACAGGCCTGCAATGATTTTGAATATCAACTGACCATTAGCGTTGGGATTAAAGCTGCTGTTGTGTGAAACGGCCACAAGGTGGCAGCAGTTCACCCTTACCAAATCTGGTTACTAGGGCAAGAGAGCCTCAGTGGAAGTGGTGTTCTAGATTGGAGTTTAGAATGGAATGTGTCAGGAGAAAGACCCTCAAGTTTGTCTCACTACTTCTTGTTCGTGTTTTTAATTTAATTTTTTATTTTTTATTACAGCAAGTTTGATTACAATGTTTGGCTTGTTGTAGGTGTGGAAGATGTGGTTCTTTTACACATATACAGATGACTGTTCTTCCTGGGATCCTTTTCCCATGTACGTTATGACAGAATGTTGAGTAGTCCTCTCTTGGTATTCTGTAGGTCTTTGGTGATTATATATGTCACCTGTGTTTGTATATGTCTGTTAACCCCGATATCGTAATGAAACCAATCCTCACACCTTTCCATTGGTGAACCATAAGTCTGTTTAATGAATCTGTGATTGCCCTTCTCCGTGGAAATATCTGCCCTGGGATCCATTTTTAGGTAACACCTATAAGTGATATTATATGATATGTGTCTTCCACTTTCTGACTTACTACAAGTCACGTGATTACTTCTAGACTCATCTACGGTGCTGCAAATGGCATTGTGGCCTTTTTTCCCTTGGCTTCTCTTCTGCTTTAGCGGGGTCCATTTTCAACAATGTGATTGCCTGAGGGTTGTGGATTAGCTGACCTGGGCAGCCTTACCCTGCCAGCCCGCCCTCCCCAGGTGTGCCTCATTGAGGTCAATATAAACAGCGCTCCAGGCAGCAATAGCCCCTGAAGCTGTGCCTGACTCCATATTCTCTGCCCCGTCAGCAGTCTCGGGGCTGTGCTGGTGGGAGGGAGTGAGGGGCCACAGCTTTGTTGGTGGCCCGGTGTGAGTGGGGTTCTGCTGGCCTTTCTGCAGGAGTTGCCAGGCTGCCGCCTGCAAAGAAGAGGTTGTGTCACCCATACCTTCAGATGGAATTTCTCTCCGGACAGAGGTGAGGAAGGAAAAAAGCAGTGGGGGCCGGGACAGGAGGGGTATCTCAGGCAGGGCAATGGAAAGCTTCTGGAAGAGCGCCCGGGGACAGGACCACCCTGGCTGGCCTGCAGGCACCAAGTTGGCCAGCGTGCTGTCGCTGGTGTGGCTCCACGGTCCTTCCTCTAGGCTTTCAAGCCCTTGTACATATTCAGGTGTTTTACCTGGAAAGGGTGGGAACAGTTCAGCAGCAGCTGGCCAGGGGCTCAGCTCACGTTTACTCACAGATGCCTCGGCACGGTCCCCAAACTTTGCAATGAGGTCGCTCCTTGCTTGGGGGGTGGGTTGATGGCTGTATGGGAGATGCTTCCCCACCTCTGACCAATTTCATAATTGTTTACCACTGGAGCAAGTGCACTGATAGGGTTTTCCTCTGTATAACTCGTGGGTTCAGGTTTTTTTTTCTTTTATGGTTCAAGTTAGATTTTATTCCTCTTTTATGTATTTATAGATATAAGCATGGAAATAATTCATTCCTATAAATACATCTGTGTGACGGGAAGAACTTTTTTCTGTTGTATTTTTAAATTTTATTTATTTTTTTTTATACAGCACATTATTATTAGTTATGTATTTTATGCATATACATGTACACAGGTCAATCCCAAACTCCCAACTCATCCCACCACCACCACCCCATGGCTTCCCACACTTGGTGTCCATACGTTTGTTCTCTACCTCTGTGTCTCTATTTCTTCCCTGCAAACCAGTTCATCTGTACCATTTTTAGGCTCCACATATATGCATTAATATACAATATTTGTTTTCCTCTTTCTGACTTACTTCATTCTGTATGACAGTCTCTCGATCCATCGATGTCTCTACAAATGACCCAGTTTCATTCCTTTTTATGGCCGAGTAATATTCCATTTCATATATGTACCACATCTTTATCCATTCATCTGTCTGTGGGCATTTAGGTTGCTTCCATTACCTGGCTATTGTAAATAGTGCTGCAATGAACATTGTGGTGAATGTGCCTTTTTGATTTACGGTTTTCTCTGGGTATATGCCCAGAAGTGGGATTGCTGGATCAGATGGTAATTCTATTTTTAGTTTTTTTAAGGAAACTCCATACTGTTCTCCATAGTGACTGTATCAATTTACATTCCCACCAATTGTGGAAGAGGGCTCCTTTTGTCCACACCCTCCCCAGAATTGGTTGTTTGTAGATTTTCTGATGATGCCGATTCTTACAGGTGTGAGGTGAAACCTCATTGTAGTTTTGATTTTATTTCTCTAATAATTAGTGCTGTTGAGCAGCTTTTCATGTGCGTCTTGGCCATCTCTGTGTCTCCTTTGAAGAAACGTCTCTTTAGATCTTCTGCCCATTTTTTTGGGTTGTTTGTTTTTTTAATATTAAGCTGCATGAGCTGTTTATATATATTGGAGATTAAACCTCTGTCCATTGATTCGTCTGCAACGATTTTCGCCCATTCTGAGGGATGCTTTTTTCCATTCCCGCTTTTTTTAACAAAAAAAGGAAAGAAAGGAAAAGAAGCAGAACACTAATGTGCGTAAAATATGCCTTTTGAAACGGTCGTTTTGAAATATGGACGTCCTTTGAATATTTAGGTCGATATGTGACCCCAGGATTTGTTTTCAGGGCAGGTGTCATTTACAGGCCTGCAATGATTTTGAATATCAACTGACCATTAGCGTTGGGATTAAAGCTGCTGTTGTGTGAAACGGCCACAAGGTGGCAGCAGTTCACCCTTACCAAATCTGGTTACTAGGGCAAGAGAGCCTCAGTGGAAGTGGTGTTCTAGATTGGAGTTTAGAATGGAATGTGTCAGGAGAAAGACCCTCAAGTTTGTCTCACTACTTCTTGTTCGTGTTTTTAATTTAATTTTTTATTTTTTATTACAGCAAGTTTGATTACAATGTTTGGCTTGTTGTAGGTGTGGAAGATGTGGTTCTTTTACACATATACAGATGACTGTTCTTCCTGGGATCCTTTTCCCATGTACGTTATGACAGAATGTTGAGTAGTCCTCTCTTGGTATTCTGTAGGTCTTTGGTGATTATATATGTCACCTGTGTTTGTATATGTCTGTTAACCCCGATATCGTAATGAAACCAATCCTCACACCTTTCCATTGGTGAACCATAAGTTTGTTTAATGAATCTGTGATTGCCCTTCTCCGTGGAAATATCTGCCCTGGGATCCATTTTTAGGTAACACCTATAAGTGATATGATAGGATATGTGTCTTCCACTTTCTGCTTACTACAAGTCACGTGATTACTTCTAGACTCATCTACGGTGCTGCAAATGGCATTGTGTCCTTTTTTCCCTTGGCTTCTCTTCTGCCTTAGCGGGGTCCATTTTCAACAATGTGATTCCCTGAGGGTTGTGGATTAGCTGACCTGGGCAGCCTTACCCTGCCGGCCCGCCCTCCCCAGGTGTGCCTCGTTGAGGTCAATATAAACAGAGCTCCAGGCAGCAATAGCCCTTGAAGCTGTGCCTGACTCCATATTCTCTGCCCCATCAGCAGTCTCGGGGCTGTGTTGGTGGAAGGGGGTGAGGGGCCACAGCTTTGTGGGTGGCCCGGTGTGAGTGGGGTTCTGCTGGCCTTTCTGCAGGAGTTGCCAGGCTGCCGCCTGTAAAGAAGAGGTTGTGTCACACATGCCTTCCGCTGGAATTTCTCTCCGGACAGAGGTGAGGAAGGAAAAAAGCAGTGGGGGCCGGGACAGGAGGGGTATCTCAGGCAGGGCAATGGAAAGCTTCTGGAAGAGCGCCCAGGGACAGGACCACCCTGGCTGGCCTGCAGGCACCAAGTTGGCCTGCGTGCTGTCGCTGGTGTGGCTCCACGGTCCTTCCTCTAGGCTTTCAAGCCCTTGTACATATTCAGGTGTTTTACCTGGAAAGGGTGGGAACAGTTCAGCAGCAGCTGGCCAGGGGCTCAGCTCACGTTTACTCACAGATGCCTCGGCACGGTCCCCAAACTTTGCAATGAGGTCTCTCCTTGCGTGGGGCTTGGGTTGATGGCTGTATGGGAGATGGTTCCCCACCTCTGACCAATTTCAGAATTGTTTACCACTGGAGCAAGTGCCCTGATAGGGTTTTCCTCTGTATAACTCGTGGGTTCAGGTTTTTTTTTCTTGTATGGTTCAAGTTAGATTTTATTCCTCTTTTATGTATTTATAGATATAAGCATGGAAATAATTCATTCCTATAAATACATCCGTGTGACGGGAAGAACTTTTTTTCTGTTTTATTTTTAAATTTTATTTTTTAAAATTTTGAAATTTAATTTTATTTATTTTTTTTATACAGCACATTATTATTAGTTATGTATTTTATGCATATACATGTACACAGGTCAATCCCAAACTCCCAACTCATCCCACCACCACCACCCCATGGCTTCCCACACTTGGTGTCCATACGTTTGTTCTCTACCTCTGTGTCTCTATTTCTTCCCTGCAAACCAGTTCATCTGTACCATTTTTAGGCTCCACATATATGCATTAATATACAATATTTGTTTTCCTCTTTCTGACTTACTTCATTCTGTATGACAGTCTCTCGATCCATCGATGTCTCTACAAATGACCCAGTTTCATTCCTTTTTATGGCCGAGTAATATTCCATTTCATATATGTACCACATCTTTATCCATTCATCTGTCTGTGGGCATTTAGGTTGCTTCCATTACCTGGCTATTGTAAATAGTGCTGCAATGAACATTGTGGTGAATGTGCCTTTTTGATTTACGGTTTTCTCTGGGTATATGCCCAGAAGTGGGATTGCTGGATCAGATGGTAATTCTATTTCTAGTTTTTTTAAGGAAACTCCATACTGTTCTCCATAGTGAGTGTATCAATTTACATTCCCACCAATCGTGGAAGAGGGCTCCTTTTGTCCACACCCTCCCCAGAATTGGTTGTTTGTAGATTTTCAGATGATGCCGATTCTAACAGGTGTGAGGTGAAATCTCATTGTAGTTTTGATTTGCATTTCTCTGATAATTAGTGCTGTTGAGCAGCTTTTCATGTGCGTCTTGGCCATCTCTGTGTCTCCTTTGAAGAAACGTCTCTTTAGATCTTCTGCCCATTTTTGTATTGGGTTGTTTGTTTTTTTAATATTAAGCTGCATGAGCTGTTTATATATATTGGAGATTAAACCTCTGTCCATTGATTAGTCTGCAACGATTTTCGCCCATTCAGAGGGATGCCTTTTTCCATTCCCGTGTTTTTTAACAAGAAAGGAAAGAAAGAAAAAGAAGCAGAACACTAATGTGCCTAAAATATGCCTTTTGAAACGGTCGTTTTGACATATGGACGTCCTTTGAATTTTTTGGTCGATATGTGACCCCAGGATTTGTTTTCAGGGCAGTTGTGATTTACAGGCCTGCAATGATTTTGAATATCAACTGACCATTAGCGTTGGGATTAAAGCTGCTGTTGTGTGAAACGGCCACAAGGTGGCAGCAGTTCACCCTTACCAAATCTGGTTACTAGGGCAAGAGAGCCTCAGTGGAAGTGGTGTTCTAGATTGGAGTTTAGAATGGAATGTGTCAGGAGAAAGACCCTCAAGTTTGTCTCACTACTTCTTGTTCGTGTTTTTAATTTAATTTTTTATTTTTTATTACAGCAAGTTTGATTACAATGTTTGGCTTGTTGTAGGTGTGGAAGATGTGGTTCTTTTACACATATACAGATGACTGTTCTTCCTGGGATCCTTTTCCCATGTACGTTATGACAGAATGTTGAGTAGTCCTCTCTTGGTATTCTGTAGGTCTTTGGTGATTATATATGTCACCTGTGTTTGTATATGTCTGTTAACCCCGATATCGTAATGAAACCAATCCTCACACCTTTCCATTGGTGAACCATAAGTCTGTTTAATGAATCTGTGATTGCCCTTCTCCGTGGAAATATCTGCCCTGGGATCCATTTTTAGGTAACACCTATAAGTGATATTATATGATATGTGTCTTCCACTTTCTGACTTACTACAAGTCACGTGATTACTTCTAGACTCATCTACGGTGCTGCAAATGGCATTGTGGCCTTTTTTCCCTTGGCTTCTCTTCTGCTTTAGCGGGGTCCATTTTCAACAATGTGATTGCCTGAGGGTTGTGGATTAGCTGACCTGGGCAGCCTTACCCTGCCAGCCCGCCCTCCCCAGGTGTGCCTCATTGAGGTCAATATAAACAGCGCTCCAGGCAGCAATAGCCCCTGAAGCTGTGCCTGACTCCATATTCTCTGCCCCGTCAGCAGTCTCGGGGCTGTGCTGGTGGGAGGGAGTGAGGGGCCACAGCTTTGTTGGTGGCCCGGTGTGAGTGGGGTTCTGCTGGCCTTTCTGCAGGAGTTGCCAGGCTGCCGCCTGCAAAGAAGAGGTTGTGTCACCCATACCTTCAGATGGAATTTCTCTCCGGACAGAGGTGAGGAAGGAAAAAAGCAGTGGGGGCCGGGACAGGAGGGGTATCTCAGGCAGGGCAATGGAAAGCTTCTGGAAGAGCGCCCGGGGACAGGACCACCCTGGCTGGCCTGCAGGCACCAAGTTGGCCTGCGTGCTGTCGCTGGTGTGGCTCCACGGTCCTTCCTCTAGGCTTTCAAGCCCTTGTACATATTCAGGTGTTTTACCTGGAAAGGGTGGGAACAGTTCAGCAGCAGCTGGCCAGGGGCTCAGCTCACGTTTACTCACAGATGCCTCGGCACGGTCCCCAAACTTTGCAATGAGGTCGCTCCTTGCTTGGGGGGTTGGTTGATGGCTGTATGGGAGATGCTTCCCCACCTCTGACCAATTTCATAATTGTTTACCACTGGAGCAAGTGCACTGATAGGGTTTTCCTCTGTATAACTCGTGGGTTCAGGTTTTTTTTTCTTTTATGGTTCAAGTTAGATTTTATTCCTCTTTTATGTATTTATAGATATAAGCATGGAAATAATTCATTCCTATAAATACATCTGTGTGACGGGAAGAACTTTTTTCTGTTTTATTTTTAAATTTTATTTTTTAAAATTTTGAAATTTAATTTTATTTATTTTTTTTATACAGCACATTATTATTAGTTATGTATTTTATGCATATACATGTACACAGGTCAATCCCAAACTCCCAACTCATCCCACCACCACCACCCCATGGCTTCCCACACTTGGTGTCCATACGTTTGTTCTCTACCTCTGTGTCTCTATTTCTTCCCTGCAAACCAGTTCATCTGTACCATTTTTAGGCTCCACATATATGCATTAATATACAATATTTGTTTTCCTCTTTCTGACTTACTTCATTCTGTATGACAGTCTCTCGATCCATCGATGTCTCTACAAATGACCCAGTTTCATTCCTTTTTATGGCCGAGTAATATTCCATTTCATATATGTACCACATCTTTATCCATTCATCTGTCTGTGGGCATTTAGGTTGCTTCCATTACCTGGCTATTGTAAATAGTGCTGCAATGAACATTGTGGTGAATGCGCCTTTTTGATTTACGGTTTTCTCTGGGTATATGCCCAGAAGTGGGATTGCTGGATCAGATGGTAATTCTATTTTTAGTTTTTTTAAGGAAACTCCATACTGTTCTCCATAGTGACTGTATCAATTTACATTCCCACCAATTGTGGAAGAGGGCTCCTTTTGTCCACACCCTCCCCAGAATTGGTTGTTTGTAGATTTTCTGATGATGCCGATTCTTACAGGTGTGAGGTGAAACCTCATTGTAGTTTTGATTTTATTTCTCTAATAATTAGTGCTGTTGAGCAGCTTTTCATGTGCGTCTTAGCCATCTCTGTGTCTCCTTTGAAGAAACGTCTCTTTAGATCTTCTGCCCATTTTTTTGGGTTGTTTGTTTTTTTAATATTAAGCTGCATGAGCTGTTTATATATATTGGAGATTAAACCTCTGTCCATTGATTCGTCTGCAACGATTTTCGCCCATTCTGAGGGATGCTTTTTTCCATTCCCGCTTTTTTTAACAAAAAAAGGAAAGAAAGGAAAAGAAGCAGAACACTAATGTGCGTAAAATATGCCTTTTGAAACGGTCGTTTTGAAATATGGACGTCCTTTGAATATTTAGGTCGATATGTGACCCCAGGATTTGTTTTCAGGGCAGGTGTCATTTACAGGCCTGCAATGATTTTGAATATCAACTGACCATTAGCGTTGGGATTAAAGCTGCTGTTGTGTGAAACGGCCACAAGGTGGCAGCAGTTCACCCTTACCAAATCTGGTTACTAGGGCAAGAGAGCCTCAGTGGAAGTGGTGTTCTAGATTGGAGTTTAGAATGGAATGTGCCAGGAGAAAGCCCCTCACGTTTGTCTCACTACTTCTTGTTCGTGTTTTTAATTTATTTTTTTATTTTTTATTACAGCAAGTTTGATTACAATGTTTGGCTTGTTGTAGGTGTGGAAGATGTGGTTCTTTTACACATATAGACATGTCTGTTCTTCCTGGGACCCTTTTCCCATGTACGTTATGACAGAATGTTGAGTAGTCCTCTCTTGGTATTCTGTAGGTCTTTGGTGATTATATATGTCACCTGTGTTTGTATATGTCTGTTAACCCCGATATCGTAATGAAACCAATCCTCACACCTTTCCATTGGTGAACCATAAGTTTGTTTAATGAATCTGTGATTGCCCTTCTCCGTGGAAATATCTGCCCTGGGATCCATTTTTAGGTAACACCTATAAGTGATATGATATGATATGTGTCTTCCACTTTCTGCTTACTACAAGTCACGTGATTACTTCTAGACTCATCTACGGTGCTGCAAATGGCATTATGTCCTTTTTTCCCTTGGCTTCTCTTCTGCCTTAGCGGGGTCCATTTTCAACAATGTGATTCCCTGAGGGTTGTGGATTAGCTGACCTGGGCAGCCTTACCCTGCCGGCCCGCCCTCCCCAGGTGTGCCTCGTTGAGGTCAATATAAACAGCGCTCCAGGCAGCAATAGCCCTTGAAGCTGTGCCTGACTCCATATTCTCTGCCCCATCAGCAGTCTCGGGGCTGTGTTGGTGGAAGGGGGTGAGGGGCCACAGCTTTGTGGGTGGCCCGGTGTGATGGGGGCTCTGCTGGCCTTTCTGAAGGGGTTGCCAGGCTGCCACCTGTAAAGAAGAGGATGTGTCACCCATACCTTCCGCTGGAATTTCTCTACGGACAGAGGTGAGGAAGGAAAAAAGCAGTGGGGGCCGGAACAGTAGGGGTATCTCAGGCAGGGCAATGGAAAGCTTCTGGAAGAGCGCCCGGGTCCAGGACCACGCTGGCTGGCCTGCAGGCACCAAGTTGGCCTGCGTGCTGTCACTGGTGTGGCTCCGCGGCCCTTCTTCTAGGCTTTCAAGCCCTTGTACATATTCAAGTGTTTCACCTGGGAAGGGTGGGAACAGTTCAGCAGCAGCTGGACTGGGGCTCAGCTCACGTTCACTCACAGATGCGTGGGCACAGTCCCCCATCTTTGCAGTGAGGATGCTCCTTGCGTGGGGGGTGAGTTGCTGGCTGTATGGGTGATGGTTTCCCACCTGTGACCAAGTTCAGAATTGTTTACCGCTGGAGCAAGTGCCCTGATAGGGTTTTCCTCTGTATAAATCGTGGGTTCAGGTTTTTTTTTTATCTTTTTTGGTTCAAGTTAGATTTTATTCCTCTTTTATGTATTTATAGATAAAAGCATGGAAATAATTCATTCATATAAATACATCTGTGTGAATGGAAAAACTTTTTTCTGTTTTATTTTTAAATTTTATATTTAAAATTTTTGTAATTTAATTTTATTTATTTTTTTATACAGCAGGTTATTATTAGTTATCTATTGTATGCATATACATGTATACAGGTCAATCCCAATCTCCCAACTCATCCCACCACCACCACCTCCTTGCTTCCCCCACATGGTGTCCATACATTTGTTCTCTACCTCTGTGTCTCTATTTCTGCCCTGCAAACCAGTTCATCTGTACCATTTTTCTAGGTTCCACATATAGGCATTAATATAAAATATTTGTTTTTCTCTTTCTGAATTACTTCACTCTGTATGACAGTCTCTAGATCCATCAACTTCTCTAAAAATGACCCAGTTTCATTCCATTTAATGGCTGAGTAATATTCCGTTTTATATATGGACCACATCTTTATCCATTCATCTGTCTGTGGGCATTTAGGTTGTTTCCATTACCTGGCTTTTGTAAATAGTGTTGCAATGAATATTGTGGTGAATGTGTCTTTTTGATTTATGGTTTTCTCTGGGTATATGCCCAGAAGTGGGATTGCTGGATCCTATGGTAATTCTCTTTTTAGTTTTTTAAAGGAACCTCCATATTTTTCTCCATAGAGACTGTATCAATTTACATTCCCACCAATAGTTGAAGAGAGTTCCTTTGGTGCACACCCTCCCCAGAATTTATGGTTTGTAGATTTTCTGATGATGCCGATTCTAACAGGTGTGAGGCCATACGTCATTGTAGTTTTGATTTGCATTTCTCTAATTATTAGTGATGTTGAGCAGCTTTTCATGTGCGTCTTGGCCATCTCTGTCTTCTTTGAAGAAATGCCTACTTAGATCTTCTGCCCATTTTTGTATTGGGTTGTTCTTTAATATTCAGCTGCATGTGCTGTTTATATATATTGGAGATTAAACCTCTGTCCATTGATTCGTTTGCAACGATTTTCGCCCATTCTGAGGGTTGCCTTTTTCCATTCCCGTATTTTTAACAAAGAAAGAAAGAAAGCAAAAGAAGCAGAACACTAATGTGCGTAAAATATGCCTCTTGAAACTGTCGTTTTGAAATATGGACGTCTTTTGAATTTTTTGGTCGATATATGACCCCAGGATTTGTTTTCAGGGCAGGTGTCATTTACAGGCCTGCAATGATTTTGAATATCAACTGACCATTAGCGCTGGGATTAAAGCTGCTATTGTGTGAAACGGCCACAAGGTGGCAGCAGTTCTCCCTTACCAAATCTGGTTACTAGGACAGCAGAGCCTCAATGGAAGTCGCGTTCTAGATTGTAATTTAGAATGGAATGTGCCAGGAGAAAGCCCCTCAGGTTTGCCTCAGTACTTCTTGTTCGTGTTTTTAATTTATTTATTTTTATTTTTTATTACAGCAAGTTTGATTACAACGTTTGGCTTGTTGTACGTGTGGAAGTTGTGTTTCTTTTACACATATATATATATGTCTCTTCTTCCTGGGATCCTTTTCCCATGTACGTTATGACAGAATGTTGAGTAGTCTTCTCTTGGTATTCCATAGGTCTTTTGTGATTATATATTTCACCTGTGTTTGTTTATGTCTGTTAACCCGAATATCGTAATGTATTGAATCCTCACACCTTTCCATTGGTGAAACATAAGTTTGTTTAATGAATCTGTGATTGACCTTCTCCGTGGAAATATCTGCCCTGGTATCAATTTTTAGGTAACACCTATAAGTGATATGATACAATATGTGTCTTTCACTTTCTAACTTACTACAAATCACGTGATTACCTCTAGATTCATCTATGGTGCTGCAAATGGCATTGCGTTCTTTTTTTCCTTGGCTAATATTCTGTCTTAGCGAGGTCCATTTTCTGCAATGTGATGCCCTGAGGGCTGAGGATTAGCTGACCTGGGCAGCCTGACCCTGTCGGCAAGCCCTCCCCAGGTGTGCCTGTGTTGAGGACAATAGAAACAGCGCTCCAGGCAGCAATAGCCCCTGCAGCTGTGCCTGACTCCATATTCTCTGCCCCGTCAGCAGTCTCGGGGCTGTGCTGGTGGGAGGGAGTGAGGGGCCACAGCTTTGTTGGTGGCCCGGTGTGAGTGGGGTTCTGCTGGCCTTTCTGCAGGAGTTGCCAGGCTGCCGCCTGCAAAGAAGAGGTTGTGTCACCCATACCTTCTGCTGGAATTTCTCTCCGGACAGAGGTGAGGAAGGAAAAAAGCAGTGGGGGCCGGGACAGGAGGGGTATCTCAGGCAGGGCAATGGAAAGCTTCTGGAAGAGCGCCCGGGGACAGGACCACCCTGGCTGGCCTGCAGGCACCAAGTTGGCCTGCGTGCTGTCGCTGGTGTGGCTCCACGGTCCTTCCTCTAGGCTTTCAAGCCCTTGTACATATTCAGGTGTTTTACCTGGAAAGGGTGGGAACAGTTCAGCAGCAGCTGGCCAGGGGCTCAGCTCACGTTTACTCACAGATGCCTCGGCACGGTCCCCAAACTTTGCAATGAGGTCGCTCCTTGCTTGGGGGGTTGGTTGATGGCTGTATGGGAGATGCTTCCCCACCTCTGACCAATTTCATAATTGTTTACCACTGGAGCAAGTGCACTGATAGGGTTTTCCTCTGTATAACTCGTGGGTTCAGGTTTTTTTTTCTTTTATGGTTCAAGTTAGATTTTATTCCTCTTTTATGTATTTATAGATATAAGCATGGAAATAATTCATTCCTATAAATACATCTGTGTGACGGGAAGAACTTTTTTCTGTTTTATTTTTAAATTTTATTTTTTAAAATTTTGAAATTTAATTTTATTTATTTTTTTTATACAGCACATTATTATTAGTTATGTATTTTATGCATATACATGTACACAGGTCAATCCCAAACTCCCAACTCATCCCACCACCACCACCCCATGGCTTCCCACACTTGGTGTCCATACGTTTGTTCTCTACCTCTGTGTCTCTATTTCTTCCCTGCAAACCAGTTCATCTGTACCATTTTTAGGCTCCACATATATGCATTAATATACAATATTTGTTTTCCTCTTTCTGACTTACTTCATTCTGTATGACAGTCTCTCGATCCATCGATGTCTCTACAAATGACCCAGTTTCATTCCTTTTTATGGCCGAGTAATATTCCATTTCATATATGTACCACATCTTTATCCATTCATCTGTCTGTGGGCATTTAGGTTGCTTCCATTACCTGGCTATTGTAAATAGTGCTGCAATGAACATTGTGGTGAATGCGCCTTTTTGATTTACGGTTTTCTCTGGGTATATGCCCAGAAGTGGGATTGCTGGATCAGATGGTAATTCTATTTTTAGTTTTTTTAAGGAAACTCCATACTGTTCTCCATAGTGACTGTATCAATTTACATTCCCACCAATTGTGGAAGAGGGCTCCTTTTGTCCACACCCTCCCCAGAATTGGTTGTTTGTAGATTTTCTGATGATGCCGATTCTTACAGGTGTGAGGTGAAACCTCATTGTAGTTTTGATTTTATTTCTCTAATAATTAGTGCTGTTGAGCAGCTTTTCATGTGCGTCTTAGCCATCTCTGTGTCTCCTTTGAAGAAACGTCTCTTTAGATCTTCTGCCCATTTTTTTGGGTTGTTTGTTTTTTTAATATTAAGCTGCATGAGCTGTTTATATATATTGGAGATTAAACCTCTGTCCATTGATTCGTCTGCAACGATTTTCGCCCATTCTGAGGGATGCTTTTTTCCATTCCCGCTTTTTTTAACAAAAAAAGGAAAGAAAGGAAAAGAAGCAGAACACTAATGTGCGTAAAATATGCCTTTTGAAACGGTCGTTTTGAAATATGGACGTCCTTTGAATATTTAGGTCGATATGTGACCCCAGGATTTGTTTTCAGGGCAGGTGTCATTTACAGGCCTGCAATGATTTTGAATATCAACTGACCATTAGCGTTGGGATTAAAGCTGCTGTTGTGTGAAACGGCCACAAGGTGGCAGCAGTTCACCCTTACCAAATCTGGTTACTAGGGCAAGAGAGCCTCAGTGGAAGTGGTGTTCTAGATTGGAGTTTAGAATGGAATGTGCCAGGAGAAAGCCCCTCACGTTTGTCTCACTACTTCTTGTTCGTGTTTTTAATTTATTTTTTTATTTTTTATTACAGCAAGTTTGATTACAATGTTTGGCTTGTTGTAGGTGTGGAAGATGTGGTTCTTTTACACATATAGACATGTCTGTTCTTCCTGGGACCCTTTTCCCATGTACGTTATGACAGAATGTTGAGTAGTCCTCTCTTGGTATTCTGTAGGTCTTTGGTGATTATATATGTCACCTGTGTTTGTATATGTCTGTTAACCCCGATATCGTAATGAAACCAATCCTCACACCTTTCCATTGGTGAACCATAAGTTTGTTTAATGAATCTGTGATTGCCCTTCTCCGTGGAAATATCTGCCCTGGGATCCATTTTTAGGTAACACCTATAAGTGATATGATATGATATGTGTCTTCCACTTTCTGCTTACTACAAGTCACGTGACTACTTCTAGACTCATCTACGGTGCTGCAAATGGCATTGTGTCCTTTTTTCCCTTGGCTTCTCTTCTGCCTTAGCGGGGTCCATTTTCAACAATGTGATTCCCTGAGGGTTGTGGATTAGCTGACCTGGGCAGCCTTACCCTGCCGGCCCGCCCTCCCCAGGTGTGCCTCGTTGAGGTCAATATAAACAGCGCTCCAGGCAGCAATAGCCCTTGAAGCTGTGCCTGACTCCATATTCTCTGCCCCATCAGCAGTCTCGGGGCTGTGTTGGTGGAAGGGGGTGAGGGGCCACAGCTTTGTGGGTGGCCCGGTGTGATGGGGGCTCTGCTGGCCTTTCTGAAGGGGTTGCCAGGCTGCCACCTGTAAAGAAGAGGATGTGTCACCCATACCTTCCGCTGGAATTTCTCTACGGACAGAGGTGAGGAAGGAAAAAAGCAGTGGGGGCCGGAACAGTAGGGGTATCTCAGGCAGGGCAATGGAAAGCTTCTGGAAGAGCGCCCGGGTCCAGGACCACGCTGGCTGGCCTGCAGGCACCAAGTTGGCCTGCGTGCTGTCACTGGTGTGGCTCCGCGGCCCTTCTTCTAGGCTTTCAAGCCCTTGTACATATTCAAGTGTTTCACCTGGGAAGGGTGGGAACAGTTCAGCAGCAGCTGGACTGGGGCTCAGCTCACGTTCACTCACAGATGCGTGGGCACAGTCCCCCATCTTTGCAGTGAGGATGCTCCTTGCGTGGGGGGTGAGTTGCTGGCTGTATGGGTGATGGTTTCCCACCTGTGACCAAGTTCAGAATTGTTTACCGCTGGAGCAAGTGCCCTGATAGGGTTTTCCTCTGTATAAATCGTGGGTTCAGGTTTTTTTTTTATCTTTTTTGGTTCAAGTTAGATTTTATTCCTCTTTTATGTATTTATAGATAAAAGCATGGAAATAATTCATTCATATAAATACATCTGTGTGAATGGAAAAACTTTTTTCTGTTTTATTTTTAAATTTTATATTTAAAATTTTTGTAATTTAATTTTATTTATTTTTTTATACAGCAGGTTATTATTAGTTATCTATTGTATGCATATACATGTATACAGGTCAATCCCAATCTCCCAACTCATCCCACCACCACCACCTCCTTGCTTCCCCCACATGGTGTCCATACATTTGTTCTCTACCTCTGTGTCTCTATTTCTGCCCTGCAAACCAGTTCATCTGTACCATTTTTCTAGGTTCCACATATAGGCATTAATATAAAATATTTGTTTTTCTCTTTCTGAATTACTTCACTCTGTATGACAGTCTCTAGATCCATCAACTTCTCTAAAAATGACCCAGTTTCATTCCATTTAATGGCTGAGTAATATTCCGTTTTATATATGGACCACATCTTTATCCATTCATCTGTCTGTGGGCATTTAGGTTGTTTCCATTACCTGGCTTTTGTAAATAGTGCTGCAATGAATATTGTGGTGAATGTGTCTTTTTGATTTATGGTTTTCTCTGGGTATATGCCCAGAAGTGGGATTGCTGGATCCTATGGTAATTCTCTTTTTAGTTTTTTAAAGGAACCTCCATATTTTTCTCCATAGAGACTGTATCAATTTACATTCCCACCAATAGTTGAAGAGAGTTCCTTTGGTGCACACCCTCCCCAGAATTTATGGTTTGTAGATTTTCTGATGATGCCGATTCTAACAGGTGTGAGGCCATACGTCATTGTAGTTTTGATTTGCATTTCTCTAATTATTAGTGATGTTGAGCAGCTTTTCATGTGCGTCTTGGCCATCTCTGTCTTCTTTGAAGAAATGCCTACTTAGATCTTCTGCCCATTTTTGTATTGGGTTGTTCTTTAATATTCAGCTGCATGTGCTGTTTATATATATTGGAGATTAAACCTCTGTCCATTGATTCGTTTGCAACGATTTTCGCCCATTCTGAGGGTTGCCTTTTTCCATTCCCGTATTTTTAACAAAGAAAGAAAGAAAGCAAAAGAAGCAGAACACTAATGTGCGTAAAATATGCCTCTTGAAACTGTCGTTTTGAAATATGGACGTCTTTTGAATTTTTTGGTCGATATATGACCCCAGGATTTGTTTTCAGGGCAGGTGTCATTTACAGGCCTGCAATGATTTTGAATATCAACTGACCATTAGCGCTGGGATTAAAGCTGCTATTGTGTGAAACGGCCACAAGGTGGCAGCAGTTCTCCCTTACCAAATCTGGTTACTAGGACAGCAGAGCCTCAATGGAAGTCGCGTTCTAGATTGTAATTTAGAATGGAATGTGCCAGGAGAAAGCCCCTCAGGTTTGCCTCAGTACTTCTTGTTCGTGTTTTTAATTTATTTATTTTTATTTTTTATTACAGCAAGTTTGATTACAACGTTTGGCTTGTTGTACGTGTGGAAGTTGTGTTTCTTTTACACATATATATATATGTCTCTTCTTCCTGGGATCCTTTTCCCATGTACGTTATGACAGAATGTTGAGTAGTCTTCTCTTGGTATTCCATAGGTCTTTTGTGATTATATATTTCACCTGTGTTTGTTTATGTCTGTTAACCCGAATATCGTAATGTATTGAATCCTCACACCTTTCCATTGGTGAAACATAAGTTTGTTTAATGAATCTGTGATTGACCTTCTCCGTGGAAATATCTGCCCTGGTATCAATTTTTAGGTAACACCTATAAGTGATATGATACAATATGTGTCTTTCACTTTCTAACTTACTACAAATCACGTGATTACCTCTAGATTCATCTATGGTGCTGCAAATGGCATTGCGTTCTTTTTTTCCTTGGCTAATATTCTGTCTTAGCGAGGTCCATTTTCTGCAATGTGATGCCCTGAGGGCTGAGGATTAGCTGACCTGGGCAGCCTGACCCTGTCGGCAAGCCCTCCCCAGGTGTGCCTGTGTTGAGGACAATAGAAACAGCGCTCCAGGCAGCAATAGCCCCTGCAGCTGTGCCTGACTCCATATTCTCTGCCGCGTCAGCAGTCTCGGGGCTGTGCTGGTGGGAGGGTGTGAGGGTCCACGGCTTTGTTGGTGGCCCGGTGTGAGTGGGGCTCTGCTGGACTTTCTGCAGGAGTTGCCAGGCTGCCACCTGTAAAGAAGAGGGTGTGTCACCCATACCTTCCGCTGGAATTTCTCTCCAGGCTGAGGTGAGGAAGGAAAAAAAGGAGTGGGGTCCCTGACAGGAGGGGTATCTCAGGCAGGGAAATGGAAAGCTTCCAGAAGAGCGCCCGGGGCCAGGACCATCCTGGCTGGCCTGCAGGCACCAAGTGGGCCTGCTTGCTGTGGCCGCCGTGGCTTCACGGCCCTTCCTCTAGGCTTTCAAGCCCTTGTACATATTCAGGTGTTTTACCTGGGAAGGGTGGGAACAGTTCAGCAGCAGCGGGCCTGGGGCTTAGCTCACGTTTACTCACAGACGCCTCGGTACAGTTCCCCAGCTTTGCAATGAGGACGCTCCTCGCATTGGGGGGGATTGCTGGATGTATGGGAGATTATTCCCCACCTCTGACCAATTTCAGAATTGTTTACCGATGGAGCTATTGCCTTGATAGTGTTTTCCTCTGTATAACTGTTGGGTTCAGGGATTTTTTTTTTCTTTTTTGGTTCAAGTTAGATTTTATTCCTCTTTTATGTATTTATAGATATAAGCATGGAAATAATTCATTCCTATAAATACATCTGTGTGAATGGAAGAACTTTTTTCTGTTTTATTTCTAAATTTTATTTTTAAAAATTTTGAAATTTAATTTTATTTTTTTTTATACAGCAGGTTATTATTCGTTATCTATTTTATGCATATACATGTATACAGGTCAATCCCAATCTCCCAACTCATCCCACCACCACCACCCCATTGCTTCCCCCACTTGGTGTCCATACGTTTGTTCTCTACCTCTGTGTCTCTATTTCTGCCCTGCAAACCAGTTCATCTGTACCATTTTTCTAGGTTCCACATATAGGCATTAATATACAATATTTGTTTTTCTCTTTCTGAATTAATTCACTCTGTATGACAGTCTCTAGATCCATCGACTTCTCTACAAATGACCCAGTTTCATTCCTTTTTATGGCGGAGTAATATTCCGTTTTATCTATGTATCACATCTTTATCTATTCGTCTGTCTCAGGACATTTAGGTTGCTTCTATTACCTGGCTATTGTAAAGAGTGCTGCAATGAACATTGTGGTGAATGTGTCTTTTTGATTTATGGTTTTCTCTGGGTATATGCCCAGAAGTGGGATTGCAGGGTCCTATGGTAATTCTCTTCTTAGTTTTTTAAAGGAACCTCCATACTGTTCTCCATAGTGACTGTATCAATTTACATTCCCACCAATAGTGGAAGATGGTTCCTTTTGTCCACACCCTCCCCAGAATTTGTGGTTTGTAGATTTTCTGATGATGCCGATTCTAACAGGTGTGAGGTCATACGTCATTGTAGTTTTGATTTGCATTTGTCTAATAATTAGTGATGTTGAGCAGCGTTTCATGTGCATCTTGGCCATCTCTGTGTCTTCTTTGAAGAAATGCCTATTTAGATCTTCTGCCCATTTTTGTATTGGGTTGTTAGTTTTATTAATATTCAGCTGCATGTGCTGTTTGTATATATTGGAGATTAAACCTTTGTCCATGGATTCGTTTGCGAACGTTTTCGCCCATTCTGAGGGTTGCCTTTTTTCCATTCCGGTTTTTTAACAAAAAAGGAAAGAAAGAAAAAGAAGCAGAAGACTAATGTGCCTAAAATATGCCTCTTGAAACTGTCGTTTTGAAATATGGACGTCTTTTGAATTTTTTGGTCGGTATGTGACCCCAGGATTTGTTTTCAGGGCAGGTGTCATTTACAGGCCTGCAATGATTTTGAATATCAACTGACCATCAGCGCTGGGATTAAAGCTGCTATTGTGTGAAACGGCCACAAGGTGGCAGCAGCTCTCCCTTACCAAATCTGGTTACTAGGGCAGCAGAGCCTCAATGGAAATCGCGTTCTAGATTGTAATTTAGAATGGAATGTGCCAGGAGAATATCACTCAGGTTTGCCTCACTACTTCTTGTTCGTGTTTTTAATTTATTTATTTTTATTTTTTATTACAGCAAGTTTGATTACAACGTTTGGCTTGTTGTACGTGTGGAAGATGTGTTTCTTTTACACATATATATATATATATGTCTCTTCTTCATGGGATCCTTTTCCCATGTACGTTATGATAGAATGTTGAGTAGTCTTCTCTTGGTATTCCATAGGTCTTTTGTGATTATATAGTTCACCTGTGTTTGTATGTCTGTTAACCCCGATATCGTAATGTATCGAATCCTCACACCTTTCCATTGGTGAACCATAAGTTTGATTAATGAATCTGTGATTGCCCTTCTCCGTGGAAATATCTGCCCTGGGATCCATTTTTAGGTAACACCTATAAGTGATATCATATGATATGTGTCTTTCACTTTCTAACATACTACAAGTCACGTGATTACCTCTAGACACATCTACGGTGCTGCAAATGGCATTGCGTCCCTTTTTTCCTTGGCTAATATTCTGTCTTAGCGAGGTCCATTTTCTGCAATGTGATGCCCTGAGGGCTGACGATTAGCTGACCTGGGCAGCCTGACCCTGCCGGCAAGCCCTCCTCAGGTGTGCCTGTGTTGAGGTCAATAGAAACAGCACTCCAGGCAGCAATAGCCCCTGAAGCTGTGCCTGATTCCATATTCTCTGCCCCGTCAGCAGTTTCAGGGCTGTGCTGGTGGGAGGGTGTGAGGGTCCACGGCTTTGTTGGTGGCCCGGTGTGAGTGGGGCTCTGCTGGACGTTCTGCAGGAGTTGCCAGTCTGCCACCTGTAAAGAAGAGGATGTGTCACCCATAACTTCCGCTGTCATTTCTCTCCGGGCTGACGTGAGGAAGGAAAAAAAGGAGTGGGGGCCGGGACAGCAGGGGTATCTCAGGCAGCGAAATGGAAATCTTCCAGAAGAGCGCCCGGGGCCAGGACCATCCTGGCTGGCCTGCAAGCACCAAGTGGGCCTTCGTGCTCTCACTGGTGTGGCTCCGCGGCCCTTCTTCTAGGCTTTCAAGCCCTTGTACATATTCAGGTGTTTTACCTGGGAAGGGTGGGAACAGTTCAGCAGCAGCTGGCCTGTGGCTTAGCTCACGTTTACTCACAGACGCCTGGGTATGTTTCCCCACCTTTGCAATGAGGACGCTCCTCGCATGGGGGTGGGGGGTTGCTGGATGTATGGGAGATGATTCCCCACCTCTGACCAATTTCAGAATTGTTTACCGCTTGAGCTATTGCCTTGATAGGGTTTTCCTCTGTATAACTGTTGGGTTCAGGGATTTTTTTTTCTTTTTTAGTTCAAGTTAGATTTTATTCCTCTTTTATGTATTTATAGATATAAGCATGGAAATAATTCATTCCTATAAATACATCTGTGTGAATGGAAGAACTTTTTTCTGTTTTATTTTTAAATTTTATTTTTTTTTTAATTTTGTAATTTAATTTTATTTATTTTTTTATACAGCAGGGTATTATTAGTTATGTATTTTATGCCTATACATGTATACAGGTCAATCCCAATCTCCCAACTCATCCCACCACCACCACCCCATGGCTTCCCACACTTTGTGTCCATAAGTTTGGTCTCTACCTCTGTGTCTCTATTTCTTCCCTGCAAATCAGTTCATCTGTACCATTTTTTAGGTTCCACATATATGCATTAATATACAATATTTGTTTTTCTCTTTCTGACTTACTTCCCTCTGTATGACAGTCTCTAGTTCCATCGACGTCTCTACAAATGACCCAGTTTCATTCCTTTTTATGGCTGAGTAATAATCCATTTTATATATGTACCACATCTTTATCCATTCGTCCGTCTGTGGGCATTTAGGTTGCTTCCATTACCTGGCTATTGTAAATAGTGTTGCAGTGAGTATTGTGGTGAATGTGCCTTTTTGATTTATGGTTTTCTCTGGGTATATGCCCAGAATTGGGATTGCTGGATCCTATGGTAATTCTGTTTCTAGTTTTTTAAGGGAAACTCCATACTCTTCCCCACAGTGACTGTATTATTTTACATTCCCACCAATAGTGGAAGAGGGATCCTTTTGTGCACACACTCCACAGAATTTGTTGTTTGCAGATTTTCTGATGCTGCCTATTCTAACAGGTGTGAGGTGATACCTCATTGTTGTTTTGGTTTGCATTTCCCTAATAATTAGTGATATTGAGCAGCTTTGCATGTGCATTTTGGCTATCATTGTGCCTTCTATGAAGAAACGTCTCTTATAGTGGGTTTGAGCTGATTCTCACTGCCACGTTTATGCCAGTCTAGACACACTAGATTTCCTTATGGAGACATATCAATACATAGGTTTTAAGATTCTTACTAGTCAGATATATTCCTTTGCGTGGAATATGGTGTTTTGAGTCCCTGTCAGTGAGGAAGTTGTAGGTCTTAACTATTCGGTATTTGGTTTTTGGACCGCTACCTTTGCTAATATCAAACTCTGTTTTTATGCATCACCCCACCACTCCTTCCCCCTTAAGCAGGCATAAGAGTGTTTTCTCAGTGTGAGACTCTCTTTTCCTTCCTTACTCAGTTCATGTGTAGCCATGTATACAGGACCTTTATAAGTGATATATTATGATAAGTTTCTTTTTCTGTGTGACTTATTTCACTTAGAATCATCGTACCTGAATCCACTCATTTTGCTGCTACTGGTCTTGTGACGTTGATTTCATGGCTGAGGGATATTCCATGGTATGTAAGTACCACAATTTTTTGAACCATTTTTATATTTCCTGGGATATTTAAGGTGTACCCAAGTTGAGGTTCTTGTTAGCAGTGCAGCCCTAAATTTTGGGGTGGCTCTGACTTATTGATTTTCAGTTTTCCCAAGGTATATTCCCTAGACTGGAAGTGCCCTTGGCTCTGTAGCTCTGTTGTTTCCTTGTTATAGGGAACACAACACACTACTCCAGAGAGGCAGTTGGCAAATTACATCCAGCCCATCAGCATAACAAGGCTCCCTGTTTCCAGGGCCTGTCTTGCCTTTCTGGTTTTTACACAATTTGTGGATGTCCCTTTTGACCGGTGGGAAGTGATACTTCTTTGTAGTGCAGATTTGCATTGCCTGCTTTCTTGCTTGGCCAAACAGGGTGTATGCGTTTTCTCCTGGATATATTCAGGGGAAAATGCATACACCCTGTTTGGCCAAGTGCATCATTGTCGAAGTTGTGCCCATCTTCCTGTTTTTTAAAGGTGATTCCAACATACCTCTTGAAATCTGTTTCCTGCTATTCTGCCCAGCTTTCAAGTCCGCCTCGTTGCCTTCCCTCAAAAGATTTTTGGACGATAGATGTCCTTTATTACTCGGCCAGTTTGTGAATTGCTGTGCCCCCTGAGCTTCATTTTTCAATCGTTTTTTGTGAGCTGTACGCAAGTCCAAATTTTGGTTCAGGACCTATATTGGTTCCCAGTGGGTGGTTGAGATTTTGGTTAATTCTTCTTCTTGCCGGGAACTTAGAGTGACATGTGCCCATCCAAATGCCTAACAGCTACTCTCTCATTGGTTCTCCCTCTTCTCTTTCATCCTCTGCCAAATTAGCAACCTGTGCGAACCAGGAGCTTAAAGGGGCTGTCTCTCCAAGTTGGGAGATTGATAGTAAAGCAGTTGGAAAGTCAAATCAGAGCACCAGGAGGGGGACTATTTGTTGAGTTTTAGAAACCTTTCGTATTCACAGTGTGTCCATTCTCTAGGTTTCCCGTACATGTTATAGCTGTAGTAATATTCCCTTCAACCTGGAGAGTTGGGACCCATGTAATGGGTGCCATGCATTATTGCCTTAAAGGGTCTGCATTTGCTCACCCAATCTCACCAATCCCCTCAGTGCCAAGTGTCCAGCCTTATGCCACATCCATCTGTCATTGTAGATAGGCCCAATCCAGGTTTCATCAGAGACGCTGCAGGAATTGTAAAGAATTTCCCTGTATTTTTTTTGTTTTTGAAATTCCTTTTTAGAGTGGGTTTGAGCTGATTCTCGCTTCCATGTTTATGCCAGTCTAGACACACTTTATTCCCTTATGGACACATATGAATACATATGTTTTAAGATTCTTACTAGTCAGATATATTCCTCTGCGGGAAATATGGGGTTTTGAGTCCCTTTCACTGAGGAAGGTGTAGGTCTTGTCTATTCCATAGTTGGTTTTTGGAACGGTACCTGTGCTTATATCAAACTCTGGTTTGATGCATCACCCCACCTCTCCTTCTCCCTTAAGCAGGCATAAGAGTGTTTTCTAAATGTGAGACTCTGTTCTCTTTCCTAACTCAGTTCAAGTGTAGTCATGTTTACACGATCTTCATAAGTGATATCTTATGATAAGTTTCTTTTTCTGTGTGACTTATTTCACTTAGAATCATCATACATGAATCCACTCATTTTGGTGCTACTGGTCTTATGACATTGATTTCATGGCTGAGGGATATTCCATCGTACGTAAATACCACAATTTTTTGAACCATTTTTATATATCCTGGGATATTTAAGGTGTACCTAAGTTGAGGTTCTTGTAAGCAGTGCAGCCCTAAATTTGGGGGTGGCTCTGTCTTATTGATTTTCAGTTTTCCCAAGTTATATTCCCTAGACTGGAAGTGCCCTTGGCTCTGTAGCTCTGTTGTTTCCTTGTTTTAGGGAACACAATGCACTCCTCCAGTGAGGCAGATGGAAATTTATATCCCGCCCATCAGCATAACAAGGCTCCTTGTTCTCCAGGGCCTGTCTTGCCTTTCTGGTTTTTACACATTTTGTGGATATCCCTTTTGACGGGTGGGAAGTGATACTTCTTTGTAGTGCGGATTTGCATTGCCCACTTGCTTGGTTGGCCAAAAAGGTCGTATGTGTGTTTTCATGAATATATTCAGGGCACCCATATATGCCATTTTTGGCCAAGTGCATCATTGTCAAAATTGGGACCGATTTTCTGTGTTTAAAATGCAATTCCAATCTACTTCTTGAAATATGTTTCCTGCAATCATGCCTCGATTTCAAGTCCTCTTCGTTTCCTTCCTTGAACAGATTTTTGGATGATAGTTGTCCATTATAATTCTGCTGGTTTGTGAGTTCCTGAGTACTTGAGCTCCATTTTTCAACTCGCTTTGTTGGTGAGCTGGCCAGAAAACTGCAGGATTGCATCAGGCCATATTCTTGTTCTGGTACAGAAGGCTGAGCATTTGGTTAACTCTTCTTCGTGATGGGAAATTAGAGTGGCATGTGCCTGTCCAAATGCTTACAGCATGTCTCTCATTGGTTGCCCCTAATCCCTTTTAATCTCCGCACAAATTGCAAACTGTCTGAAACAGGAGGTTAAAGGCACTGACTCTCTAAGCGGGGAGATTTATAGTAAAGTGGCTGGAATGGTGAACCTGAGCACAAGGAGAGGAAAAATGAGGTGTGTTTTTGAAACCTGTCCAGATCACAAGTAGTCCCGTTCTCTGGGTTTCCCAGGCATGTTTTAGCTGTAATAAGATTTCCTTGAATCTAGAGTGTTGGGACCCATGGAACGGGTTGAACCCATTATTGTTTTAAATGGTCTGCATTTGATCACACAACCTCACCAATGCTCTCAGTCCAAAGTGTCCAGCGTTATGTCACATTCAGCTGTGGGCGTTGATGTGGTCAATATATGTTTCTTCAGAGACCCTGAATGACTTTTATAAAAATTTTGCTGTTTTTGTGTATTGTTTTGAAATTAATTTTTATAGTGTTGTTGAACTGATTTTCACTGCCGTGTTTATGCCACTCTATACACTCTTGATTCCCTTATGGAGACATTTCAATACATAGGTATTAAAATTCTTACTAGTCATATATATTCCTTTGCAGGGAATAGGGGATGTTGAGTGCAGTTCACTGAGCAAGGAGTAGGTCTTGTCTATTACACGTTTGGTTTAAGGAATTGTACCTGTGCTTGTATCAAACTCTGGTTTTATGCATCACCTCATCTCACCATTACCTTTAAGCAGATATAAGAGTATTTTTTGTAAATGAGAGACTCTGTTCTGTTTTCTAATTCAGCTCATGTGTAGCCATGTTTACATTCCCTTCAAAAGTGATATCTTATGATAAGTTTCTTTTTTTGTGTTACTTATTTCACTTAGAAACATCGTACCTAAATCCAGTCATTATGCTGCTCCTGGGTTTATGACATTGATTCCATGGCTGAGGGGTACCCCATAGTATGTAAATACCACAACTTCTTTATCCACTTTTGTCTTTCCTGGGATATTTAAGGTGTACCGAAGTTGATATTTTTGTAAACAGAGCAGCCTTATAATTTAGGGTGGCTGTTTCTTGTTGATTTTCAGTTTTCCCAATGTATATGCCGACAAATGGAAGTACCCTAAGCTCTGTAACACAGTTTTCAGATGTTTTAGGAAACACTGTGGACTTGTCCAGAGTGGCTCTTGACAGTTTACATCCCTCCCATCAGCGTAACAAGGCTCACTGTTCCACACGGCTGTGCAGCCTTTCTACATTTTACAATTTTTGGGGGGATGTTCTGTTTTACCAGTGGCAAATGAGCGTTATTTGTAGTCCGGATTTGCATTGCCCGCTTGCATCGTTGGCCAAAAAGTGTGTATGCGTGTTTTCTTTTATATATTGTGGAAAAAACACATATGCCCTTTTGGCCAAGTGCATCATTGTTGAAGTTGTGCCACATTTCCTGTGCTTAAAAGGCGATTCCTATCTACCTCTTCAAATATGTTTCCTGCAGTCCTGCATCGATTTCCGGTCCTCCTCGCTTCCTTCCCTCAACAGATTTTTGGACGTTAGTTGTCCATTATAACTCTGAAAGTTTGTGAATTCCTGAGACCCTGAGCTCCATTACTCAACTCGCTTTTTTCTCTGAGCTTGCCACGAACCCTCAGGATTGCTTCAGGCCCTATCTGGGTTTTGGGGCGGCAGGATGAGGTTTGGGTTAACTCTTATTCATGACGGGAAATTAGAGTGACATGTGCCCGTCCACATGCTTTCAGCAAATCTCTCCTTGGTTCCATCTCTTCCCTTTCATCCTCCACACAATTTGCAAACTGTGTGAAACATGAGGTTAAATGTACTGACTCTCCAAGAGGGGAGATTAATAGTAAAGTGACTGGAATGGCAAACCCGAGCACAATGAGAGGAAAAAGGAGGAGCGTTTTAGAAAACTGTCCGGATCACACGTTGTCCCATCCTCTGGGTTTCCCATGCATGTTTTGGCTATAATAAGTTTCCCTTGAATCTAGAGTGTTGGGACCCATGGAACGGGTTGCACGTATTATTGCTTTAAATGGTCTGCATTTGCTCACACAACCTCACCAATGCTCTCAGCCCCAAGTGTTCAGCATTATTTCTCATCCAGCTGTGGGTGTAGATGGGGTCAATCCAGGTTGCTTCAGAGCCCCTGAATGAATTTTGTAAGAATTTTGCTGTTTTTGTGTATTGTTTTTGAAATTAATTTTTATAATGGGGTTGAGCTGATTTTCACTGCCGTGTTTATGACACTCTATACATGCTTGATTCCCTTACAGACATATTTGAATACATAGGAATTAAAATTCTTACTAGTCAGATATATTCCTCTGCAGGGAATAGGAGATGTTGAGTCCAGTTCACTGAGAAAGGACTAGGTCTTGTCTATTACACGTTTGGTTGATGGAATTTACCTGTGCTTATATCAAACTCTGGATTTATGCATCACCCCACCTCACCTTTGCCTTTAATCAGATATAAGAGGTTTTCTTTTTTTTCTAAATGTGAGGCTCTGTTCTGTTTTCTAATTCAGCTTATGTGTAGGCCTGTTTCCTTACCCTTCATAAGTGATATCTTTTTTTTATACTATTTGTTCCTTTTCATTACGACCAGAAAAACAATTCATGTATGTATGTTCTCACCTTTGCCGTTCCACTCACTGACCTGCTTTTTTTTTTTGCCGTTGGAGGGCTTCTCACTGTTGTGGCCTCTCCCGTTGCAGAGTGCAGGCTCAGCGGCCATGGCTCATAGGCCCAGCCACTCCGCGGCATGTGGGATCTTCCCAGACCGGGGCACGAACCCGTGTCCCCTGCATCGGCAGGCAGACTCTCAACCACTGCGCCACCAGGGAAGCCCTGACCTGCTTTTTTTTTATCTTTATTTTTTATTTATTTTTTTTGCTTTATAACCAATTTAATACGTTATACATATTTTGCCAAATCTGCCTCTGAGAACTAAAATTATTCAAGTGATTTCTGCATCTCTACACTGCCTCCTTATGCTAGCATTCTGATTCTATACATAAGGAAAGTCTATCTGACTATGGGTATCACCTTATCTTTGACAATTCAACTACTGAATTACAAGAATACATTTATAAAGTGTTTTTTTTTTAAACCAATGACTCGAGGCATTATAAAGATAGTGTAATTTTAAAATGGTAGTATAAATCTCAAATTGATGATATAAATAATTTTTTCAGCAAAATAGATGTTTTTCTGGTGTTTCTGAAGTTGGTCATCCCTAAAAATACTCTGTTTGGATATATCCACACATTTATAGGTACAGTGTGCTTTTCTCTGGCACTCCCTACTTAATGAATTAATCTTGCTTTAAGATTTTGCTTTTGTAATTTAATTAACCCACAACATGGCCACTTAATGGATTCATATGCACTATAGTTAAAGAAAGGGAAATGTGTATTATTCATGAAGTATATGCAATTTAATATTGTTCAAGAGTTAAAAAGTGCGCAAAATACTGATGGTTTTCAAAGTATGTGAGTACACAGGCAATATTTGAAATAAGCAATTTCTTAATTATTATTTAAAACACTAAACTCTACTTAAGCCAAAGTTTTTGCCTTTTATGAAATACACAGTAATTTAGATTTGTCCTGGTTTTCAGAAACCAGATATTCCAAACTTAAAAACTCATAAATTAAAGGGCCATTAGTGTCATTATCTAATGATTAATTAAGGGATTTCTTTCAAAAGTGTTAGTCTCTGGTACAATATTGGACAATAGGTTGGATTAATTTCTATATTGGATATCATATTAACATCCAATGCCGCAAAAACACCGTCTACTTAGAATTTTAATTTTTTAATACCCAGTTTGCACTAAGCAAATTACTCACAATTCCCCAATCCATAAATGTACTGTAGATATAGGTCCTACGTCGAAGCATTAGGCACTTACTATTTCTTTGAAAACCTTCATATTTCAAATATTATAGGAAAACATAATGAAATATTAGGAGCTATATTTCTAACATTTCCTGAATATGTGATAAACAAAATACTACCAAAATCAAATCCTCCACAGCTAACAATTAATGTAGAAAACTTTTCAAAAAAAAAAAAAAACTACCGACAATAATGCATGCATCTTCTGAATACAAGAATGATTAGACATCTGAGCTTAAATTCTCTTTAAAAAATAAAAATAAAATTAAAAAAGGATGGCAAGTCTGTTTTCCCCTATCAAAGACCACAAATCCCAGTTGCTGTATGAAAACAAAAACTTGGGGCTCTAAAAGCAGACCCGGTTGTGCACGAAATTACAGTGTACGGAAAGGACTTAAGGATAAACTGAGCTCTGCATGCGCCAGCCTCTCGCCTCGGGAGCACGCACCTCCCAGTCCCGCTCTCAGCAGCTCTCACTATTTAAAGCCGGATCTGGTGTTTAAATGGAGAGGTGGTGACGTAGGCCTGAAAAGCACCTTCTCATCCTGGCAGAGTCCATATTAAGAGCGGCAATGGCTCTATATAAAAAGGGCTGCCAAGGGGAGGAGGACCACAAGGTTCAGGGACTGAAAAGCAGGGTAAGCGGCCGCAGCCATGATGGATCGACCTGAGTCATCAATGGTAGGGAGCCGGGCTGCCGTGGGCTTGTCTGCATTTGGGACCGGGCAAAAAAGTATTTTATTGTCTTAATAAAAATAAGAGAGTGGGGTGGACTAGTGATCACATTTTGCGTTGGTGACTGAAAAGGTTATTTATGTGACTGCTTTTTGCAAACTTACGTGATCGCAAGTAAGAAAAAAGGGACAAACGGTGAGTAGTAGGCAAATTTCAAGGCGAAAGCGGGGCACTTTGACGACTACTGTAAGCTTTCTTTGTTTTGGTGCATTTGCTAGTCGAAGATACGATGGGGGTTTTGCTTCCCCTTCGCCATTTTACCGATTCGGAAGGAACCGAGATAAGTGCTTTTCAACCTTCGTCTTTTTATTTTTAAACATAAAATGGCCCCACTGAAGGCTCTTTAAGCACAACCGCCAAAACGCCCAAAGTAACCCCCAAAGTAGCCATTAACTTTTCAGTGCGTTAAAGTGGATCGCGGTGGGTCTTGGGAAGTCGCCCAGCTCCCCAAACACGGTTTTTGTTTTGAGGCTGCTCCGGGAGCCCTTTTCCAGGCGGCACGGCCTGGCGGGCTTTGGGGAGAAGCAGCGGCATCCCTCCCGCCCTCCCTCCTGGCAGCAGGGGTCTGGGGCCAGGGCCGCGCGCTTGCCACGCCCCAACCGCCCCGCGGCGGCCCCAGGCACAGAAGGCGCGCCCGCCATCCCCGCTTGGCGGCCCCGAGCCTCTGCACCCACCCGCGCCTGCCGCCCGGCGCACCGGCCCGCTCCGCCTGAGGTGGGAAGCGGCGGCGGAGGCTGCGCGGGCGACAGAGGAGAGTCGAGGCTGGGAGTCGCGGCCGTCCCCGCCACGTCCGGCCATTGCAGCTGCCTGAATGAAGCCCCCGCCGGCCACCAAACCACGTCCTTACCACGGTGTTTGTATTTGCCGAGTTCGCCATTTCCACACACAACACAAACAAGAGGGGGGGGGAACCGCGAGAAAAGATGAAAAACAAAAACAAACAAATAAAAATAAAACACCCGGTGACCCAAGCCACCGCAAAATTGGGGGGAAAGCTTTTGAAACAAAATCGGATCCTGACGGAGGACAGAGGAGCGGTGAGAGGAGGTAGAGGAGGAGGAGAGCACTACTCGGAAATAAAAACTCGAGAATCGCCCTTAAAAAAAAAAAAAGGCCACGACCCTTCAGGGGACCTGGGGGGTGTTGCCTGTTCCCCACCCCGCACCCAGGAAGGAATCCAAACTGGTCGCCAATCCCCGCGCCGCCGCTGCCACCAAAGGCAGCAGTTCCAGCCCAGTGATATCTTATGATAAGTTTCTTTTTCTGTGTTACTTATTTCTCTTAGAATCATCGTATCTTACTCCAGTCATTATGCTCCTACTGGCTTTATGACATTGATTCCATGGCTGAGGGATATCCCTTTGTACGTAAGTACCACAACTTCTTAATCCACTTTTGTCTTTCCTGGGATATTTGAGGTGTACTGAAGTGGATTTCTTTGTAAACAAAGCAGCCCTAAACTTTGGAGTGGCTCTTTCTTGTTGATTTTCAGTTTTCCCAATGTATACGCCCATGAGTGGAAGTACCCTAAACTCTTTAGCTCAGTTTTCAGATGTTTGAGGAAACACAGTGGACTTCTCCAGAGTGGCTCTTGGCAATTTACATCCCTCCCATCAGCGTAACAAGGCTTACTGTTCCACACGACTGTGCTGCATTTCTAGATTTTACTTTTTTTTTTTTTTTGGGTATTCTGTTTCACCATTGGCAAATGAGAGTTATTTGTAGTCCGGCTTTGCATTGCCCACTTGATTCGTTTGCCAAAAATTGTGTATGCGTGTTTTCTTGAATATATTGAGGAAAAAACGCATCCGCCCTTTTGTCCAATTGCATCATTGTTGAAGTTGTGCCACATTTCCTGTGCCTAAAAGGCGATTCCTATCTACCTCTTCAAATATGTTTCCTTCAGTCCTGCCTCAATTTCCGGTCCTCCTCGTTTCCTTCCCTCAACAGACTTTTGGACAATAGTTGTCCATTATAACTCTGAAAGTTTGTGAATTCCTGAGACCCTGAGCTCCATTTTTTAACTCGCTTTCTTTTCTGAGCTTGCCACAGACCCGTAGGATTGCTTCAGGCCATATCTGGGTTCTGGGGCGGCAGAATGAGGTTTGGGTTAAGTCTTCTTCGTGATGGGAAATTAGAGTGCCATGTGCCTGTCCAAATGCTTACAGCAAATCTCTTATTACTTCAACCTCTTCCCATTCATCCTCCGCACAATTTGTGAACAGTGTGAAACATGAGGTTAAATGTGCTGATTCTCCAAGATGGGAGATTTATAGTAAAGTGACTGGAATGGCAAACCCAAGCACAAGGAGACAAAAAAGGAGAAGCGTTTTAGAAAGCTGTCCGGAACACACGCAGTCCCATTATCTGGGTTTCCCACGCGTGTTTTAGCTGTCATAAGATTCCCTTGAATCTAGAGTGTTGGGACCCTTGGAATGGGTTGCATGCATTTTTCCTTTAAATGGTCTGCATTTGTTCAGAAGCTCACCAATGCTCTCAGCCCCAAGTGTCCAACGTTATGTCTCATCCACCTGTAGGTGTAGATGGGGTCAATCCAGGTTGCTTCAGAGTCCCTGAATGAATTTCGTAAGAATTTTGTTGTTTTTGTGTATTTTTTTGGAAATTAATTTTTATGATGGGGTTGAGCTGAATTTCACTGCCGTGTTTATGCCACTCTATACACGTTGGGTTCCCTTACGGACATATTTGAATACATAGGAATTAAACTTCATACTAGTCAGATATATTCCTCTGCAGGGAATAGGGGATGTTGAGTCCAGTTCACTGAGAAAGGAGTAGGTCTTGTCTATTACACGTTTGGTTTATGGAACTGTACGTGCGCTAATATCAAACTCGGGTGTTATGCATCACCCCAAGTCACCTTTCACTTTAAGCAGATATAAGAGTATTTTTTTCTAAATGTGAGACTCTGTTCTGTTTTCTAATTCAGCTCATGTGTAGCCATGTTTACACACCCTTCATAAGTGATATCTTATGATAAGTTTCTTTTTCTGTGTTACTTATTTCACTTAGAAACATCGTACCTAAATCCAGTCATTATGCTGCTACTGGCTTTATGACATTGATTCCATGGCTGCGGGATATCCCATAGTATGTAAGTACCCCAACTTTTTATTTTTCCTGGGATATTTCAGGTGTACTGAAGTCGATTTTCTTGTAAATGGAGCAGCCCTAAACTTTGGTGGGGCTGTTTCTTGTTGATTTTCTGTTTACCCAATGTATTAGCCCATGAGTGGAAGTACCCTAGGCTCTTTAGCTCTGTTTTTAGATGTTTCAGGAAACACCATGGACTTCTCCAGAGTGGCTCTTGTCAATTTACATCCCGCCCATCATTGTCAAAGGACCCCCTGTTCCACACAGCTGTGCTGCCTTTCTAGTTTTTACAATTCTTTAGGATGTTCTGTTTAACCAGTTGGACATGAGACTAATTTGTAGTGAGGATTTGCATTGCCCGCTTGCTTGGTTGGCCGAAAATTGCATATGCGTGTTTCCTTGAATATATTGCGGGAAACCACATACGCCCTTTTTGGCCAAGTGCATCATTGTCAAAATTGGGCCGCATTTCCTGTGCTTAAAGTGCGATTCCAATCTACTTCTTGAAATATGTTTCCTGTAATCCTGCCTCGAATTAAAGTCCTCCTCGTTTCCTTCCATCTACAGATTTTTGGACGATAGTTGTCCATTATAACTCTGCAGGTTTGTGAATTCCAGAGAACCTGAGCTCAGTTTTTCAACTTGCTTTTTTTGTGAGCTGGCCACAAACCCGCAGGATTGTGTCAGGCCATATCCATGTTCTGCTGCAGCAGGCTGAGCATTTGGTTAAATATTCTTCGTGATGGGAAATTACAGGGGCGTGTGCCCGTCCAAATGCTTACAGCATGTCTCTCATTGGTTCCCCCTATTCCCATTTAATCTCCACACAAATTGCAAACTGTGTGAAACAGGAGGTTAAAGGCACTGACTCTCTAAGCGGGGAGATTTATAGTAAAGTGGCTGGAATGGTGAACCCGAGCACAAGGAGAGGACAAAGGAGGTGTATTTTAGAAAGATGTCTGGGTCACACGGTGTCCCATCCTCTGGGTTTCCCATGCATGTTTTAGCTGTAATAAGATTCCCTGGACCCCAGAGGGTTGGGACCCAAGGAATGGGTTGCACACATTATTGCTTTAAATGGTCTGCATTTGCTCACACAACCTCACCAATCCTCTCAGCCCCAAGTGTCCAGCCTTATGTCTCATCCAGCTGTGGGTGTAGATGTGGTCAGTCCCAATTGCATCAGAGCCCCTTAACAAACTGTGTAAGGATTTCGCTGGTTTTTTGTTTTAGTTTGAAATTTATTTTTATAATGGTGTTGAGCTGATGTTCACTGCCGTGTTTATGCCACTCTATACACGCTTGATTCCCTTAAGGAGACATATCAATACAGAGGTATTAAGATTCTTACTAGTCAGATATTAATCTGAAGGGAATAGGGGATGTTGAATCCAGTTCACTGAGCAAGAGTCGGTCTTGTCTATTACACATTTGGTTTATGGAATTGTACGTGTGCTAATATTAAGCTCGGGTGTTATGCATCACCACAGCTCACCTTTCGCCTTAAGCAGATATAAGTGTTTTTATTTCTTAATGTGAGACTCTGTTCTCTTTTCTAATTCAGCTCATGTGTAACCATGTTTACATTCCCTTCATAAGTGATATCTTATGATAAGTTTCTTTTTTCTGTGTTACTTATTTCCCTTAGAAACATCGTACCTAAATCCAGTCATTATGCTGCTACTGGCTTTATGACATTGATTCCATGGCTGAGCGATATCCCATAGTATGTAATTACCACAACTTTTTCCTTTCCTGGGATATTTAAGGTGTACTGAAGTTGATTTTCTTGTAAACGGAGCAGCCCTTAACTTTGGTGTTGCTGTTTCTTGTTGATTTTATTTGCCCAATGTATTAGCCCATGAGTGGAAGTACCCTAGGCTCTGTAGCTCTGTTTTTAGATGTTTCAGGAAACACCATGGACTTCTCCAGAGTGGCTCTTGTCAATTTACATCCCGCACATCATTGTCACAAGACTCCCTGTTCCACACAGCTGTGCTGCCTTTCTATTTTTTACAATTCTTTTGGATGTTCTGTTTAACCGGTTAGAAATGCGACTGCTTTGTAGTGAGGATTTGCATTGCCCACTTGCTTGGTTGGCCAAAAGTCATATGCGTGTTTCCTTGAATATATTGTGGGAAAACACATATGCCATTTTTGGCAAAGTGCATCATTGTCAAAATTGGGCTGCATTTCCTGTGCTTAAAAGGCGATTCCAATCTACTTCTTGAAATATGTTTCCTGAAATCCTGCCTCGAATTTAAGTCCTCCTCGTTTCCTTCCTTCAACAGATTTTTGGACGATAGTTCTCCATTATAACTCTGCAGGTTTGTGAATTCCAGAGAACCTGAGCTCAATTTTTCAACTTGCTTTGTTTGTGAGCTGGCCACAAACCTGCAGGATTGTGTCAGGCCATATCCGGTTTCTGGTGCAGCAAGCTGAGCATTTTGTTAACTCTTCTTTGTGATGGGAAATTAGATTGGCAAGTGTACGTCCAAATGCTTGCAGTAAATCTCTCATTCGTTCCCCTCTTCTCTTTCATCCTCCACACAATTTGTGAACAGTGTGAAACATGAGGTTAAATGTGCTGATTCTCCAAGAGGGTAGATTAAATGTAAAGTGACTGGAATGGCAAACCCGAGCACAAGGAGATGAAAAAGGGCGAGGATTTTATACAGCTGTCCCGATCACACGTTGTCCCATCCTCTGGGTTTCCCATGCATGTTTTGGCTGTCATAAGATTCCCTTGAATCTAGAGTGTTGGGACCCTTGAAATGGGTTGCATGCATTATTGCTTTAAATGGTCTGCATTTGCTCACATCCTCACCAATGCTCTCAGCCCCAAGTGTATAGCGTTATGTCTCGACCAGCTGTGAGTGTAGATGTGGTCAGTCCTGATTGCATCAGAGCCCCTGAGTGAATTTCGTAAGAATTTCGCTGTTTTTTTGTTTTGTTTTGTTTTTAAACTTTATTTTTATAATGGGGTTGAGCTGATTTTTACTGCCATGTTTATGGCACTCTATACGCACTTGTTTCCCATACGGAAACATATCAATACGTAGGTTTTAAGATTCTTACTAGTCAGATATATTAATTTGCAGGGAATAGGGGATGTTGCGTTCAGTTCACTGAGCAAGGAGTAGGTCTTGACTATTACACATTTGTTTTATGGAACGGTACCTGTGCTAATATCAAACTCTGGTTTTATGCGTCAGTCCACATCACCTTTCCCCTTAATCAGGCATAGGAGTTTTTTTTTTTTTTTCTAAATGTGAGACTCTGTTCTGTTTTCTAATTCAGCTCATGTGTAACCATGTTTACATTCCCTTCATAAGTGATATCTTATGATAAGTTTCTTTTTCTGTGTTACTTATTTCCCTTAGAATCATCATTCCTTACTCCAGTCATTATGCTGCTTCTGTCTTTATGATATTGATTACATGGCTGAGAGATATCCCATAGTATGTAAGTACCACAACTTCTTTTTCCACTTTTGTCTTTCCTGGGATATTTAAGGTGTACTGAAGTAGATTTTTTTGTAAACAGAACAGCCCTAAACATTGGGGTGGCTGTTTCTTGTTGATTTTCAGTTTTCCCAAAGTATTCGCCCATTAGTCGTAGTACCCTAAGCTCTGAGGCTCAATTTTCAAATGTTTTAGGAAACACCATGGACTTCTCCAGAGTGGCTCTTAACAATTTACATCCCTCCCATCAGGATAACAAGGGTCACTGTTACACACGGCTGTGCTGCGTTTCTAGATTTTACAATTTTTTTGATGTTCTGTTTGACCAGTGGGAAATGAGACTTATTTGAACTCCGGATTTGCATTGCCCACTTGCTTCGTTGTCCAAAAAGTGTGTATGCTTGTTTTCCTGAATATATTGAGGATAAAACACATACGTCTTTTTGGCCAAGTGCATCATTTTCGAAGTTGTGCCACATTTCCTGTGCTTAAAAGGTGATTCTTATCTACGTCTTCAAATATGTTTCCTGCAGTCCTGCCTCAATTTCCGGTTCTCCTCGTTTCCTTCCCTCAACAAATTTTTGGACGCTAGTTGTCCATTATAACTCTGAAAGTTTGTGAATTCCTGAGACCCTGAGCTACATTTTTCAACTCACTTTATTTTTGAGCTTGCCACAGACCCGTAGGATTGCTTCAGGCCCTATCTGGGTTCTGGGGCGGCAGTCTTTGGTTTGGGTTAACTCGTCTACATGACGGGAAATTAGAGTAATATGTGCCTCTCCAAATGCTTACAGCAAATCTCTCATTGGTTCCACCTCTTCCCTTTCATCCTCCACAAATTTTGTTAACAGTATGAAACATAATGTTAAATGTGCTGACTCTCCAAATGGGGAGATTAATAGTAAAGTGACTGAAATGGCAAACCCGAGCACAAGGAGAGGAAAAATGAGGATCGTTTTAGCAAGCTGTCTGGATCATACGTTGCCCCATCCTCTGGGTTTCCCATGTATGTTTTAAGTGTAATAAGATTCCCTTGAATCTAGAGTGTTGGGACCCTTTGGAACGGGTTCCACACATTATTGCTTTAATCGTTCTCCATTTGCTCACACAACCTGACCAATGCTCTCAGCCCCAATTGTCCAGCCTTATATATCATCCAGCTGTGTGTGTAGATGGGGTCAATCCAGGTTGCTTCATAGCCCCTGATTGAATTTTGTAACAATTTTGCTGTTTTGTATATTGTTTTTGAGATTAATTTTTATAATGGGGTTCAGCTGATTTTCACTGCCATGGTTATGCCACTCTATAGACGCTTGATTCCATTATGGCAATATTTGAATACATAGGAATTAAAATTATTATTAGTCAGATATATTCCTCTGCAGGGAATAGGGGATGTTGAGTCCATTTCACTGAGCAAGGAGTAGGTCTTGTCTATTACAAGTTTGGTTTATGGAATTGTACCTGTGCTAATATCAACCTCTGGTTTTATGCATCACTCCACCTCACCTTTCCCTTTAAGCAGATACGAGTGTTTATTTTTCTAAATGTGAGAATCTGTTCTGTTTTCTAATTCAGCTCATGTGTAGCCATGTTTACATTCCCTTCATAAGTGATATCTTATGATAAGTTTCTTTATCTGTGTTACTTATTTTCCTTGGTATCATTCTACCTTAATACAGTCATTATGTTGCTACTGGCTTTATGGCATTGATTCCAAGCCTGAGGGATTTCTTATAGTACTAAAGTACCACAACTTCTTTATCCACTTTTTTTTTCCCTGGGATATTTAAGTTGTACAGAAGTCGGTTTTCCTGTAAACAGTGGAGCCGTAAACTTTTGGGTGGCTGTTTCTTTTTGACTTTCAGTTTTCCTAATATATATGCCCATTAGTAGAAGTACCGTAGGCTATGTAGCTCTGTTTTTAGATATTTTCGGAAACACCATGGGGTTCTCCAGAGTGGCTGTTGGCAATTTCAATCTGTCCCATCAGCGTGACAAGGCTCCCTGTTCAACATCACTGTGCTGCCTTTCTAGTTTTTTACAATTTTTTTGGATATTCTGTTTGACCGGTTGGGAATGAGACTTTTTTTTAGTCCGGTTTTGCATTGCTCACCTGCTTGGGAGGCCAAAAATGGCAAATGTATGTATTCCTGTATATATTGAGGGTATAACGCATACACCATTTTTGGCCACGTGCATGACTGTCGAAGTTGTCCAGATCACACGTTTTCCCATCCTCTGTGTTTCCCATGCATGTTTTAGCTGTAATAAGGTTCCATTGAACACAGAGAGTTGGGCCCCATGGAATGGGTTGCATTCATTATTGCTTTAAATGGCCTGCATTTGCTCACACAACCTCACCAATCCTCTCAGCCCCAAGTGTCCAGCATTATGTCTCATCCAGCTGTGGGTGTAGGTGTGGTCAATCCAGGTTGCATCAGAGCCCCTGAACAAATTGTGTAAGAAATTCGCCGTTAGTGTGTTTTGTTTTTGAAATTTACTTTTATAGTGAGGTTGAGGTAATTTTCACTGCCGTGTTTATGCCACTCTATACATGCTTAACACCCTTACGGAGACATATCAATACACAGGTATTAAGATTCTTACTATTCAGATATATTCTTCTGCATGGAATAGAGGATGTTGAGTCCAGTTCACTGAGCATGGAGTAGGTCTTGTCTATTATATATTTGGTTTATGGAATGGAACCTGTGCTAATATTAAACTCCAGTTTTATGCACCACCTCACCTCTCCTTTCCCCTGAATCAGGCATAAGATTTTTTTTTTCTCAATGTGAGACTCCTTTGTGTTTTCTAATTCAGTTCATGTGTAGCCATGTTTACATTCCCTTCATAAGTGATATCTTATGATAAGTTTCTATTTCTGTGTTACTTATTTCACTTAGAGTTATCATATCTAAATCCAGTCATTATACTGCTACTGGCTTTATGACATTGATTCCATGGCTGAGGGATACCCCATAGTATGTAAATACCACAACTTCTTTATCCACTTTTGTCTTTCCTGGGATATTTAAGGTGTAGCGAAGTCGATTTTCTTGTGATCAGTGCAGCCCTAAACTTTGGTGTCGCTGATTCTTGTTGATTTTCTATTTTCGCATGGTATACACCTATGAGTGGAAGTACCCTATGCTCTGTAGCTCTGTTTCTAGATGTTTTAGCAAACACCATGGACTTCTCCAGAGTGGCTCTTGGCAATTTACATCCCTTCCATCAGTGTAACAATGCTCCCTGTTCCCCAAGGCTGTGCTGCCTTTGTAGTTTTTACAGTTTTCTTGGATATTTTGTTTGACTGGTCTGAAATGAGATTTCTTTTTAGTGTGGATTTGTGTTGCCCAGTTGCTTGGTTGCCCAGAAGGGGAGTATGCGTGTTTTCTTGAATATATTTAGGAAAATATGCATAAGCACTTTTTTGCCAAGTGCATCATTATCAAAATTGTGTCGCATTTCCTGTGCTTAAAAGTTTTTTCCAATCTAACTCTTGAAATATATTTCCTCCAATCCTGCCTCGATTTCAATTCCTCCTGGTTGTCTTCCGTTAACATATTTTTGGATGATAGTTGTCCATTATAATACTGCAGGTGTGTGAAGTCCTGTGCACCTGAGCTCCACTTAACAACTCACTTTTTTTGTGAGATATCCGCAAACCTGCAGGATTGCTTCAGGCCCTATCCTAGTTGTGGGGCGGCAGGCTGAGTGTTTGGTTAACTGTTTTGCATGACAGGAAATTAAAGTGATATGTGCCCGTCCAAATGCTTACAGGAAGTTTCTCATTGTTTCCCCATCTTCCCTTTCATTCTCCGCACAAATTGTAAACTTTGTGAAACAGGAGGTTAAAGGCACTCAGCCTCCAAGAGTGGAGATTGATAGTAAAGTGGCTGGAATGCCTAACCCGAGCACAAGGAGAAGAAAAAGGAGGAGCGTTTTAGAAACCTGTCCAGATCAATCGTTGTCCCATTCTCTGCATTTCCCATGCATGTTTTACCTGAAATAAAATTACTTTGAACCTAGAGAGTTGGGACACGTGGAAAGGATTGCATGCATTATTGCTTTAAATCCTCTGCATTTGCTCACCCAACCTCACCAATCCTCTCAGTCCCAAGTGTCCAGGCTTATGTCTCATCCAGCTGTGTGTGTAGATGTAGTCAATCCAGGTTGCATCAGAGACCCTGAAGGAATTGTGTAAGATTTTCGCTGTTTCTGTGTTTTGTTTTTGAAATTTATTTTTATAATTGGTTTGAGCTGATTTTCACCACCGTGTTTATGTCACTCTATGCCCGCTTTATTACCTTACACAGACATATCAATACATAGGTTTTAAGATTCTTGCTAGTCAGATATATTCCTCTGCGGGGAATATGGGGTTTTGAGTCCCTTTCACTGAGGAAGGTGTAGGTCTTGTCTATTCCGTATTTGGTTTTTGGAACAGTATCTGTGCTAATATCAAACTCTAGTTTTATGCATCAGTTCACCTCTCCTTTCCCCTTAAGTAGGCATAAGTGTTTGTTTTTTTGTAAATGTGAGACTCTGTTCTGTTTTCTAATTCAGTTCATTTGTAGCCATGTTTATATTCCCTTCATAAGTGATATCTTATGATACATTTCTTTTTCTTTGTTACTTATTTCACTTTGAATGATCATATCTAAATCCAGTCATTATGTTGCTACTGGCTTTATGACATTGATTCCATGGTTGAGGGTTATCCCATCAAACGTAAGTACCACAACTTCTTTATCCACTTTTGTCTTTCCTGGGGTTTCTAAGGTGTACTGAAGTCAAGGTTCTTGGAAACAGAGCAGCCTTAAACTTTTGGGTTGCAACGGTAAGTGTTACGGTTAGGGGTAGCAAACGGGTAAGTTTTATTGTAAAGGTGAAGGTACGAAAATATGTTAGTGTTAGGGTATGGGTTAGTGTTAGTGTACACGTTGGATTAGGGAAGGGGTTGGCTAGGGTTGGTTTTGGTTTAGCGGTTAGGGTTGGGGTTAGGTTTGGGGTTAGGGTTGTGGTTGGGGTTGGGTTTAGGGTTGGGGATGTGGTTGAGGTTGGGTTTGGGTTTGAGGTTAGGGTTAGGGTTTAGGTTTAGTGTTAGTGTTAGGGTTTAGCTTTAGCTTTAGTGTTAGGATCTGGGTTAAGTGTAACTTTATTTTTAGGGTACAGTTTAGGGTACGGCTATGGGTTAGGTTTAGGTTACGGGTTAGGGTTTGTTTTATTGTTAGGGTACGAGTTAGGTTTAGGGTATGGGTTAGGGTTATGGTATGGGTCAGTGTACGCTTTAGGGTTTGTGTATTTATTAAACCTCTCCCACTCTCCAGATATTACTTAGCACTTAAAGGAACATTATTTGGGGTCCAGCCATGGAGAAGACTTTAGACACTAGGATAAAACAAAGAACACATGTATTATAAATAAATCTCATTAGGGTTTTGTTTTTAACCTGTACATAAAAAACACTAGTGCTTAGGAAGTATAATGGGGGCAGAAGCAGTAAAGGGTAGTTTTATGGGAATAACAGCACAGATTTACTGTAGAATACCCAGATTTTGACTGGTTAGAAAGTCAAGAGGAGTGCTTTTGTTCTGAAGATATAAATCCTCTTCTAAATTGAGCTGTTATTGGAAATTAGAAATTTTTTGTTGCTGTTGTATTGCTTTGTGTTTTCATGATTATTCTGCTTGCATCTCCCTTGTTAAACCTTTGATTTGGGGAGGAGTGCCATTACTGCAAATGACTTTACAGAATTATTTTGAAAAACAGAAGGAAATGGTTTTCACCTAAATATTAAGAAATAATCTCTATACTGTTGTACTAACAGAATTATGATTCAGGGATAATAATTGTATGAAATGTAATTAAAGGCAATATATATATTTTTCTTTTAAATTTCCATTGTTACTTTTTAAAAGTACAATTATAATTCAAGTTGTTTGTAAAAGTGAAATTTAAAAAGATTAAAGGAAAATATAATATTTTATCACTTGCCATCCTTTCCCACTTCCTGAAACGACCAGCATAATGTGTGGCTTTCTCATTTTATCCAGGTGTTCCTTACATCTGGAACATCATGTTTCTCACTGTAGAGAAACAAATTTAGCTCTCACACTTTTTACAGGCTATATAACAGTCCATAGAACAGAAGTATCAAGTATACACAGGTATAGTGTCCACTCCTTAGTTACTGAGAAATTAGGGCCTCCTTTAGTGTCAGGGCTTCAGGTAGGGACAGCGCCAGAGCCTGACGTAGGGAGAGCAACAGGGACCGAGTGAGGCCTAGCATCAGTCCCTTAGCTGGGGACACTGTCAGGGCATGACTCAGGAGCAGCATCAGGGCCTTTGTAGGATCAGCATTATGGTCTCAGTTAAAGACATGATCAGGGCCTGAGTTAGGCAGAGCGTCAGGGCCTCAGTTCAGGATAGCTTCATGGCCTATGTTAGGGATGGCCTCAGGGCTTTATTTAGGGACAGCGTCAGGGCTACCTTAGGGATAGTGTCAGGACGTTGGTTAGAGATGGGTTAGTATATGAACTCAGGATAGTGTCAGGCGTTTAGTTATTGCCGTTAGCAGGGCCACATCAGGGTCAGCTTCCGGGCATTAGTTACAAACAGTGTCAGCGACTTAGCGAGTAATAGCCAGGGCTTTAAGTAGGGACAGCATTAGGGCTTCAGGTCGGATAAAAGGCAGGACAGTAACTACAGACCGAGTCAGGTTACGGGCTAGGGATAAGGTCAGGAATAGAGCAAGGGACAGTTTGAAAGCCTTAGTTACTGAGAGTACCTGGGCCTTCTTTAGGACGAGTGTCACAGCTTTCTTAGGGACAGTGCCAGGGCAAGGCTTAGGAGGAGCAGAAGGGCCTCTGTAGGATCAGCATCAGGGTCCTGGTTAAAGACATTCTCAGGGCCTCTGTTAGAGTCAGAGTCAGGGCCTCACTTAGGGACAGTTCCAGTACTTTAGTAAGAGATGGATCAGGATATATGCTTAGGATAGTGTCAGGACTTTAGATATTGATGGAAGCAGAGTCTTTGTTAGGGGCAGAGTCAGGGCCTGAGTTAGGACTAACATCAGAGCCTTTGCTAGGTATCCTGTGATACCTGAGTTAGGAGTACTGTCAAGGCCTTAGTTAGGGACAGTGTCAGTGTCTTAGGACTAGTCAGGGCCTTAGTTAGGGACAAAATTAGGGCTTCAGTTAGGAAAAGAGGCAGGACATTAGCTATAGGGCGAGTCATGTTTCTGGCTAGGGATAATGTATGGAAATGAGCAAGAGATAGTTTGAAGGTCTTAGTTATTGAGAGTATCAGGGAGTTATTTAGGCCCCTTGTCAGGACCATAACCAGGGACAGTGTCAGGGTAAGGCTTAGGAATAGCCTAAGGGCCTCTGTAGGATCAGGATCAGGGTGTTTGTTAGAGACATTATCAGTGTCTCTTATGGATAGCCTCAGGGAGTCACTTAGGGACAGTTTCAGGAACTTAGTAATAGATGGGTCAGGATATGAGCTCAGGATAGTGTCAGGATTTTAGATATTGATGGCAACATGGCCTTAGTTAGGGATAGTTGTCAGGACCTGAGTTAGGAGTAGTGTTGGCGCCTTAGGGAGAGTATCATGCATTGAGTCAGGACCAGCATCTAGGCCTTAGTTTGGGACAGTGTCACGGCATTGGGGCTAAATTCAGGGTGTGAGTTAGGCACAGCATCAATAATTTAGTTGGCATAAGAGGCTCGAATTTAGCTAAAGACAGTGTTAGGTTAACGTCTAGGTATAGTGTCAAGAAATGACCTGGGGATAATGTCAATCCCATAGTTACTGAGAATACCAGGGCCTTGTTTAGAACCAGTGTCAGCGCTTCAGGTAGGGACCACATCAGAGCCTGATATAGGGAGAGCAATAGGGCCTGAGTGAGGACTAGCATCAGTCCCTTAGCTAGGGAAATTCTCAGGATATGAGTTAGGAGCAGCATCAGGGCCTTTGTAGGATGAGCATTAGTGTCTTATCTAAAGACATGATCAAGGCCTGAGTTAGGAGTAGGTTCTGGGCCTTAGGTAGGGAGAGTGTCAGGGCTTTAGTTAAGACTAGGATCAGAGCCTTTGTTAGGTATCCTGTCTGGGCCTGTGTTATGAGTAGTGTCAGGGTATTTGTTAGGGACAGTGTCAGGACCTGACCTAGGAGTAGTTTGAAGGCTTTAGTTAGGGTCAGTGTCAGGGCCCTAGTGATGACTAGTCAGGGCCTTAGTTAGGGACAGCATTAAGGCTTAAGGTAGGATAAGAGTCAGGACATTATCTACAGAGTTATTCAGGTTACAAGCTAGGGAAAATGTTAAGAAATGAGCAAGGGATAGTTTGAAGGCCTTAGTTATTTAGAGCATCAGGGCCTTATTTAGGACCAGCATCAGGGCCTTATCTAGGGAAAGTGTCTGTGCAAGGCTTATGAGCAGCACAATTGCCTCTGTAGGATCAGCATCAGTGTCTTTGTTAAAGACATTCTCAGGGCCTCTGTTAGGGACAGCCCCAGGGTGTCACTTAGGGACAGTGTCAAGGCTTAAATCAGGAGAGTTTTTGGGCTTTATTAAGACATTCTTTAGGACATATTCTCAGGATAGTGTCAGGACTTTAGATATTTACAGCAGCAGGGCCTCAGTTAGGGTCAGTGTCAGGGCCTTAGGACTAGCTTCAGAGCCTTCAAAGGAATCGTGTGAGGGCCTATGTTAGGAGTAGTGTCATGGCTCTAGTTAGGGATAGTGTCAGGGCCTGAGTTACGAATAGTGTCAGTGCTTTAGTTAGGGCCAGTGTCAGGGCCTGAGTTAGGTGTAGGGTCAGGGCTTTAGTTAGGGACAGTGGGGAGGCCTTAGTTAGGACTAGCGTCAGAGCCTGAGTTAGGAGTAGTGTCAGGGCCTGTGTTAGGTGAAGGCTTTGGTTAGGACTAGCATGAGAGGCT